>NC_071394.1:128606938-128919160 GCF_022682495.2 Desmodus rotundus
GGGACTTGGGAGGCCTAGGTCCCCCTACTGTGTAGATCTTTGGGTGAGACGGAGCAGGGGGGACTAAGGTGAGGCTTTACTCAGGTGAAAAGAGAAAAGACTTTTTAAAAGCAATTAAGAAGAAATTAACACAGGAGGCACACAGAGAAGGCTGAAATTGTGAAGGTCAGGTGGGAGAGAGGGCACTTGGAGCGACACTGACCTGGGAGTAGGTGGAAATGGTGAGAGGAAAGTCATTTGGGGGGGGGTTGTCTGGGAGGAGGCAAAGCCTCTGGAGTGTGGCACCTTGCATGTCCTGGGGTCTGCCCCATCTTCTCCAACCCTGCCCAGCTGCAGCTGAGAAGGCAGCCAAGACTTTAAAGAAGGGAAAGCCCAGGGTTGAAAGAGCTTTTATGGGAGCAACGCCATGGGGGGCATTTCGGTGGATGTCCGGTGGCAGGAGGCTATTTTCAGTTCTTTGCTGTTTGTCCCTCGGTTAGTTGGTTTCGCAATGCTCCAGTGACCTGCAGAGCGTTGGAGGGTGCTGCCAAATGAGATTAGTAAACTCACCATCCCATGCATTGAAGGAGGTCAGGCAAGGAAGTGGTTCACCATAAAACACTGCAGCTCCCTTTGAGATGGTGCAGAGAACGCTAATTCTTAGCCCAAAAGGTAGATTAGTTTCACTGATAAATCTCCATACATTAAAATCCTCTGAAGGAAACAAACAAATCATCAAAAAGTTAAGCCTACCTAAAACCAAGTCCGGAGTTGGTTGTGAGGAATACTTTCCTGTGAAGTACAAGAAAAATGTACCGTGGTTGTGGTGCCATGTGCCAAATCCCTGTCGGTCACCCTCACATGCACATGCGCCTTTGCGTTAGATCCACAAGCTCCATTTGTGGAAAATGGATACGCGAACGGCACTGTAGAGAAGGGGACAGCGAGCAAGATGGCATTCGTCCCCTTCACCCATAGCCTTATAAAGTCAAGGGGAAAAAGCAAGCTTGCAAAACGATCGCAAAGCACACAAGAAGTGGCATGGGTTCAAGAGGGATGGGTCACCTTGACTGAAAGTCAAGAGCAGTTCAGAAGGCCGTGGAATTAGGGCTTGGCTTTAAAAGGCATATGGGAGAGCTGGACGTGGCCATGATGATTGTGAGGGAGTGAAGGTGGTCCTGAGCCATGAACCAGAATTTTCATCAGGTGAGGCAGGAGAAGCGTCCAGAGATGTACATTTAGATTTGTCATTATTTCAAATGGCAGAAAGAGATAGCTAATGTTGGGCTACCTGAACCAGTTCTTATGCAGGAAGGCAGGCCCTCCTAGCTCTGTGATCTTTGCTAAATGTCCACTGGCCTACTGTCCGTGTAAAGGTGTTTACCCGCACCATTCCAGCTTGGAAAGTAGAAAGCTGACTTAAATTTGCTCAGAAAGCGTTGCCTGCAAAGGTAGGATGCTTTGGACGGTCTGCATGGCCCAGGGCAAGCTGTGTTTATGAATGGAGGTTTTCTCAATGAGGCGGGTAAAGAGAATGAAGGAGACATCAGTCTTAGTTTATACATGTTTGTCTTTTCCACTACATTTCAAGCTCCTTGAAGGAAGGAATCTTTACCTTATGATCACCTTGAGCCCTCCAGGCAAGGGCGGGGCCATAAAAAGCCCAAAGATGGTAGAAACAAGGTCCCTGCTCTCCGGGGTCCTAACTGTGTAGTGGGAGAGATAGACCCACTAGAAGGTCATGTCCACATAATGTGCTCACCTTTTGGGAAACCAGGTAAGGGGCACTGAGCTCAATCTAAGGCTCCAAGGCAAGCACTGAGGAAGATCCCTGGGTGGAATCTTGAGGGGCTGGTAGACGAGCAACGAGCTTGGGGAAGCAAGGTAGAGAGGGCAGAAAGAACAGAAACTTGAGACAACCTGGCTTGTGAATTGCTAACAAACCCCAAGGGCGTAAATATTAGGTTAGCATCTAGTTTTAGGAGTTGATGTTGCCAAAAATGTCATTGCTTTGCTAAAAATATTGGTGAATACATGAGTAGGAAAACCTCTGAATCCTTCACTCTTCAGGCACACCTGAGGTTAGTGACATCTGGCTCCACCCCGTGTTAGCGTCCCTGAGGGTGCGCAGATCCGTCCTGGCTCTGCCTGCTGCTCTTTCGCCTCCTTTAGCTCTACTTCATTTTAGTGCCTCCTGTCCTCCCCACACTTCATCATAGCCTGCGGTGCTGAAATCTTTTTAAAAAATATTCACTTGAGGATATGTTTATTGATTTTAGAGAGAGAGGAAAGAGAAGGAGGTAGGGAGAGAGAGAAAGGGAGAGGGGGGGGGGAGAGAGAAGGAGAGATATCAGTTGCCTCCCATATGTGCTCCGACTGGGAATCGAACCCACAACATTTTGGTGTACAGGATGACGCTCCATCCAACTGAGCCGCTGGGCCAGGGCAAAGTGCTGTAAACTTGAACTCAGAAAAGACCCTCTCTGATCATCACCAGCTAGCTACCTGAGCACTGCACCAACTCCTTCCTTAAGCCTCGCCTCTGACCTGATTGTCACTGATCTGTCATCTTGTGAAGTCCTCCTGCTCTGCCGTCCCTTCTCCTTGACTCACCTCTGTAGCTCCCAAGTCCAGACCTCACGCCATCACTCAACCATGAGAAGTTTCTATTTCTCATCAGGTGACTCTCACCAGCTGCCCATATTTTTTTCTTGCTCCCAATCTAGAAAAGTCACATAACTAACTGTATTAGCTTTATAAAAACGTTTGGGCTCCCCCCTCCCCCTCTTTCAGCTGCTCAGACCTCCTGGGTCAGCGGCTGCTCCACCTCGCCCAGTGGCTGTCTCCTAAAGTGTTCCCAGCCCTCACTCATTCACCCCCTTCCTCCTCTTCAGATACAACAGGAGTTGATCCCTTTCCTGCTTTTCTGGAAGGGTGAGCTCCCTGATGTTCCTGCGTTTCTGCTCAAAGTCAGTCGCCAACAAGTCAGGAAACACTTCCAACCATCACTACTCAGTATTACGCAGACCACGAGGAAGGAGGCATTCTTACACTTTCGGTAGGGGGATAAAGTAGTACGGCTTTCTTTTTGGTGAGCAAACTAGAAATTAGTATCAAAACTGAAAACGCACACACCCTTTGACCCAGTGATTTGCCTTCATGCCTAAGGCTTTATTTAAGAAAAAAACAAGAGCGCCGAAATGTGTGCACAGATGTTTACTGCGGTTTTGGCGTGGCCTTTGGCGGTGAGGGACTAAATAAACTATGCTGCAATAATGTGGGGTTTTCTGCAGTTGTCAGAAAGAACAAGGAAGAATCCACGAGCATTGACATGGAAAGACAGGTAATAAAGTGAAAAAGGCAAGTTGGAGAATAGTCATCCTGGTAAGATCCCTCCTCGTTAGCTGTACACGCACGTGTAATCGACTTGGAAAGGCGGAGCAGTGAACGCCTCAGCCCCAAACCGGGGCAGGGTAATAGCAGGTGAAGGCGCGGGAGGCGGTTGATCTCTACTTTATACGTGCCTGCCATTTGAATTTCTGTATGAAGCGGGCTTTACTTTTATTTAATGATGTAAAGAGAAAATAAAAGCCAATGCAAAAGCACCTTTGGTTTCGTTTGCTGTTGTCCATGTGCTCACCACAGCGCCTTCTGTCCAAGGGCCGGGCCCTGTTTCTGTTCCCGTTAAAGGAGAAACGAGGCAGAAATTTCAGGTCAGCTCGAGGGCTGGATGGAGACCCCTAGAAGGAACATGCCCTTTCTTTAGTCTGCGCTCCAAACACTGTTGCTGGCATCTGGATACTTTCGCTCTGGTTCAGTCCTCTCTTGTTAGCTTTTGCCCCTTTTCCCCAGCTGGCTGAGCAGACCCAGGCCTTCCATACTGGAGGTGGGGTGGGTGGAGCCAAAGGGAAGACTGGACTTGCCATTGGTTGATGGTTTCATAACCTGTCTGAGCAGGAATGCTTGGCTTTGGTGAGGTCCTGTCCTAATTTCTGTCTGATTTTAATTAGGTCCACTGGGCATGTCCCATTCCAATATTTTTAGGGCAAAATTAAACAGGAAGCTGGTGAATGTCTTGGATACAAAGATACACCACAGAAATGTTACAAGCATTGGGCCCATTTGCTTTGCTGTGTTTTGGGGACTGTCTTTTACGAGAAGGATGCATATCAATTTTGGTGTGACCTACTTTGAGAACAAAGATTATCAATCATGGTTTATAGTTGCCACCCTTGTTCCAGAAGTGCAGGGCAAATCACGGGGGCTCCACAGAGACTCTGGGCTCCCCTCTCATCCTCTAGAACACCCACACACCTTCTGCTTGCCCTGCTGATTCTCAGGAGGAACTCTTGTCCGAGGCTAACGTGATTCAGTCCTCATGGCCCCACCAACCCTTTCTACCTTTGCTGGGACTAAACTTCATCAAGTTTAAGATATCCTTTTTTTAGCTCCTATATCTTTATTCTCTTCCTCTCTCTTTGATCCTCAGTTTAAAAGCATGCTCAAGTCTCCCCCGGATTAAAAGTGAAACAAAACCATGACTAACATTAACCCCAAACCGACACTTCTTTGTCCAAACTTTTCCCATAATTGGCTACCCAAACTTTTTCCTTCTCTCTCTCTGTCTTTTTTCTTGCTAAATTCCTTGAGAGAGTACTCCCCCTTGACAGCTCATCCTTCACCTGTCAGTCACCCTGCAGCCTGGCTTTTTTCTTCCCCTCTCTACGGAAACAGTCTCCTCCAAAGCCACCAGGTGATCTGCAGGTTGCCAAATCCAATACTTCACCTCAGTCACTGTTGCAGGATTTCCCAGTAAGGACCCCCTCCTTCTTCACCCTTCCCTTGGCTTTTGCTACTCTTCTCTCTCCTTGCTGCTCCTTCTCACTCTCCAGGGCTGGCTGGTGTCCCCTGCAGGGCTCTCCTCAGCGGCTCTGTCTTAGCGCTGTCCCCTCCTTTTCTGCGCAATTCCATTTATTCCCAGGGTTTCGCCTGTCGTGTATGAGGCTGACCATCAGGCCTGCGCCTTCAAGCCATGCTTCTCACGTGTGCAGCCCACCGACACTGCCAGGAGCTGGCAGGTTTTCTCCAACCGGGTGTCCCAGACGTTACTTAAATTCAACACACCCAAGGGACGTCAGAACCCGCTGGTCCCGTTACATGGCCAACCCCTCTATCGCCCTCCACCAATGAGATGAGTCAGAGTCATCCACGAGTTTTCCTTTTTCTCCTGGTGCTTCCAGCACATCCCGGGATTGTAGCTCCTGAAATGACTTTCAAAATCGCCACCGCCTTCTTTTCCACTCTGACATCTACTCCCCTGGTCCCACTGCTCCTAACTGGAGTAATAACAAAAGAGCAATATCAACAACCAAACCATAGTTCTGATATGTCTCCCGTACTCATCAACTTACAGAACCTTCTCCTACTGGAATTCAGACCAGCTCCATGGGAAAGCTGCAGCAGGTTGGGTGAGTGGGGCACAAACTGATGGAAATTCTCCTCCGTCCCCGTGAAATAAGAGTTCGAAATAAAAATTTTGTTGTATCTTGGAAAGTCAAAGTAATGGTTCTTGCACCCCCGACTTTGTGGATTGAAGTCCACACCAGCCTAGAAGTTAATCACATCAACGAAATTGCCCAATGGCCTGAAATTCGTATTTCGATATGTGAAGTAAATACAATTAAAGCCCACTAGAAATTGTGTTGGGCAAATAGGCTGAAAGACCGTGTGTGTTTAGTTTTTATTTCTGATGTGTAAAAAAATAGGGTTTTGTAATTTTCCAAATCAGTTAATAATAAGGATCATGTTGTCAAAGAGGTGCTGGTTCGAATGCTTTCTCATTTTGCATTTTTCTTGTGATTTTCTTAAATCAATGGGCCATAATGTTTTTTAAAGGGCCTCTTACACACTCCGTTTTCAGGAGAAGCATTCTGGCTAATTTACATTTATTTCCAAGAACAGCGAATGAAGACTCGAATAGCAGATTAAAAATACACGCTGCTGCCCCTTGCTGCTGTCACAGCTGCCGCGGGCGGGGTCGACAGGAAAACACCTACTGTTTCACAACGGAATCATCTTGCGCTGCTCTTCCTGACTCCGGAAGATTCCGTGAGTCCTTACAAATACCAGTACTCTAGCCCCCAAATAAATTCGCCCTTCAACATTCCCTCCAAGGTCAAGGGACACGCTGGAGTACAGGACCTCTGGGGTAAAGGACAGAGGGGGGTTCAAAGTGACAGATGAACTAAGTATCACACTTGCTGACCTTTTGACCTAGTGCCACGGGAGGTGGCCCATTAGTGCCTTTCGTGTCTTTTCTGTTCTCTGTTAAAGTTAAAATCACATGCCGTATCTTGCAAACTATACTTACATGCTACATATACCATAAAAACGAACACAAAAAAGCAACCTTGATTTTTTTTAAATGAGAGATCTTGAGAGAATGAGAAGCTACAGACACCACTGCTTTGAAAAGCGTTTTTGTTTAGATCCAAAAAAAAGAAAATATATAAGGATAGTCAACTTTGGTAAGTCCAGACTACGATTTTAACTCATTGTCAAAAAGTTGAGTCTGTCTTTTCCCAAAGAGAAAATGGTTTTCTTTTAATATCATCATTAAGAAAAAATAATTCTAAGAATTGTTGATGTGACCCTTGTGGTCACAAGTGTCTGTTATGCGATGTTTACTATATACTCGTCTTTGTTCACTCCAAGTTGTAAGACTGCGGTTGTCGAGGGGGTTGGCTTCCTTCCTCACCCTCTGATGAACCTACGGGCTAAATCCCCCAGCCTCTCTGCGTGAGAGGCATTTGCGGGTATTTGCTCCTTGTGAAAAGTATTCACAGCTGGAAAAAAATGGCTCTGGCAGTTGAATTTTAAACCAAAATACAGCAAGTCACTTTTCTGGACAGTGTGAGTTGCTGATGCCACAGAGGGGACAGGGATGGGAACAGTCTCTTTCTGTGTTTGTTTGTTTATTTAATTTATTGGGGTGACATTGATGAATAAAATGAACCTGTATTTTTTTTAATTGTTGTATGGAACTGACTTTTCATCTTGTAATTAGCTGAAAAGCCTGGTCTAACTCTTCTACTCCATTCACACCTGAAAGAACAATGGCCGAGCCTCCACGGACCCCAGATTTATGCCGGTTCTTTTGCCTTTCACCCACAAAAGATGCCAATGGGCTGGTGCTCCTTATCAAGTGACAAAAGGTAGTAAAGGAATGAGGGCGAGTCTTTCACAGAGAACCTTGCATGGGATACTTAGTACGTGGTGTAAAGAATTGAAATGAAACTCACTGCCCTTTTGAAAAATAGGAATTTGGGAAAGCTGAAATGGAGTGACAGCCTAATTATGTATGAATCACGGAGTGTGGCTCTACTGGCCCCTCAGGATCCCAGCGTGATGAAAGCTACTGTTGTCCCAGAGAGAGAAAAATAAAGCTTTCATGTAGATTTTAAAATTTGCACCTGCCAGGAATAATTCATTCAAGAAATTATGCCAAGGGAATGAAAGAAGAGTGTGGGTCCATGAGTGTGTTTGGGTGTGTCTGGGTGTGTCGGCATGTGCATGAATGTCTGGCTGTGTGTGACAGGGGCACGTGTATGTGTGTGCATGTGCACAAACATGTGTGTGTGTGTTAGTGGGGCAGAGCAGGAATGAAAAGGAACGGACTTTGGAATCCGGAGATAATTCAGGTGGTGGATGGGCAATTGTCACGAACCCATCTTCATAAATGCTTTTTGTAGGTGATGAAAATCAGCAAATGTGAATAATCCAATTCTCCGATGTTAGAGTTGCGCAGTTCTTTGGCAGGCAAAGATTTTCTTTGCCTGAAATGAATCTTCTTATTGTAGGTTTTGTCCAAATACTCAGGCCAGACTCGTGTGTTTCACCAAAGGCCGCTGTGAGACTTTCAGAGCAGGGGGAACATCCCAGTCACTTTGAAAAGGATCACAGAAGGTCAGCTGGAGCTCCAGGGGCACTTTGGAGCGGAGGAGCAGGTTGTACCCTCGCCCGGTCCCATGAACGCCGGCGCAACAAGGACACTCTCGGCTCAAGGAGTTTACATGATAAACACAGACTAGTGGAGCTGGTTACGGTGTGTGGGCCAGTTGCATAGCCTCCCCCGCCTTAATCTAAAAATCACTTCTATTTTTCTGCTGCAGGGAGAGATTTTCAGCTTAGGTCTCCCAACTGATTTCCGGTCCAGTTCATGGCTAACATTTTTCTGCTTGACTCTTATTTTGGCATATTTCTTCAGAGTCTTTTATTTGGGATTATTTTGAGAGAAAAGATAGGAAAGAATGGACAGAGTCCAAGTACACCGGCCTTGCAGGACTGAGTCTAGGCCGAGAGGCATCATTTCTGGGAAACCAGAGAGCCCAGGAGCAGCATTTACTCCAAATCTCAGCCCAGACACCCCTTGAGGATATTCTAGTCATTTTGAAAGAACACAAAGAAGCAAAAGGAAAACAAACAAACAAAAAAACACCCTTCAGAGGGCAAACGTTCAAGGGAAGACTTAATTTTAATGCCAAAAGGGGAGATGGTGGTGAGTAAAATCGAGAATGCTGATTAAAACACGAAAGCTCAGAATACCCAGAAGTGCCGCGTGCTTGGGTGCACGTTTTTTTTCCAAGCCGGAATCAGTCAACACATCTGCCTTGTTCCTGAAAGGTTTTTCTAACTGGCTGCCAGGCTCAGACAAAAACCGTTTACTACAGCTTCAGCGTGTGCCAAGGAAGCGGCGGAGGTGGGATGTTTTTACAAGGTCCTATGAGTGCGTGGACCTTGCCGATGAATGAATTATAGAATATTTGCTGAGGGGTGTGTGTGTGTGCGTGTGTGTTGTCTGGTATGTGGTATGTTGTCTTGCCTGCTTATTTGCAGATACAAGGGCACAATCACAAATGACACCCTTGGTGAGGCCACAGCTTAGCTCCGTTGGTGCTTTATGACAAGCTCCAGCACACGACTGATTGGGGGTCTACCACTCTCTTAAAAGGCTTCACCATTTGCATCTCCCCACATAACTAACTGGAACACTTCACTCACCCCTTCTCTGAAAGAGAACTTTATTTTTTAGAAGCTGAAGTCTATGAGGGACGTTCATATCATTTATTACAAATCTGACTCGGGGACAACCGAGGTCCAGAACAGTCACGTGGCTGGCCGAAGCTACCAAGTCGCTGTCGGAGCATTTACTCCCTGCCTTGCGGTCAGTATCATTGTTGTTACTGCGGGGTCATTCCTCACAAGGAAATAAAAACTATACATGGTGAGGCAAATGTAGTTTTATGGTTGTTCATATGGAAACTAATGAAATAATTAGTCAATAATAAGAATGAATAAACCTGCTTCAGGTACTCACCACTGTAAAACTACCTTTGCCCCACCCTGTACATGGCCAGCTACAAACTTTTGCAAGTCAAGTTCATGCATTTGTCTGTTCAATGTATCGTGACATCCGGTATATCTGTCAGGCACCATCTTAGGCTCTGGGGTCCCCATGGTCTCTGCTTGTGTGAGGTAAAGTGAGTTGTAAAGCTCGGTGAGTTGGTTGTAATCGTTGCTCTTCTTTTGCGGAAACTTGCAGATTAACTGTAGCCTCTGCGTTCTCTGTTGGGACCAGTAGGGACATGTGGAACCTCAGCTTCCCCTGAAGGGGAGCAGAGTGTGGTCACACCCAAGGTGAAGAGCTGAGATGTAGTGGCTTCTCTTCGGATGAAACTGCTCCCCAGAAAAAGGACCAGGGCAAAAGCAAAAGGCAGGCCTGTGGGACCATGGAGGACGCTGGGGAGAGGGGACTCCACATATACACCCTCCCCAACAGTTATTTTAACAGCAACACAACAACGCTTCCTCATTGCTGCTTCTGCAAACCACAGTGGGGCAGCCATGACTTACCGCAGGAACAACCTGAGGACGATCTTGTGTCTACGGGCTGTTCTATGGGGAAGAAAGGGGGTCTAGACTGCAGTACGGCTGCTGATAAGGAAAAAATTTTAATGGCTTTGTGCTTGGAAGCATGTTTTTTCTTTCTTTTTTTATCCTCACCCAAGAACATGCTGATTGGTTTTTAGAGAGAGAGGAAAGGAAGGAGAGAGAGAGAAGGAGAAACATCAATGTGAGAGAGAAACATTGATCAGTTGCCAGGGCAAGCTTGGAAGCATCTTAAAGTAGAAGTCAATCCACTAGCTCTTGACCTTGAACGTGAATTTAGTAATGACACGCGCCTAACTCGCTGACAGTCAGCGAGCATCACGGTCGGGGCTTGCAGCCTTCCTCCATGCGCAGGTTGGGAATTCACCTGTGTGTTGAAGATGAGGAGAGAACACAAATGCGCATGATAGTGACGGCAATACTTTGGTAGGTTGTTCTGCCATCGTTCTCTTAGAAAGTAGTGCTTCCTCTCTCCAGAACGTGTGAAGGACATATTGGGAACCGCTTGCTTTGAAACTTGGTCTGCAATTAAACTCGGTTTGGCTGTGTTGGTTTCTGCTGAGACTAGGAGTATCATGGGAGCCAAGAATAATTTGATGAAACACAGGCATCGAATACATGAAAGTTCATCAGTCCATAATCATAGTAAAAAGAGAAAGTCAGCAGAAACTCATTTGAGATAGCTCATACCAACTTCCTTAGAAACTGTGTAATTAAAGCAGCTTTATTTTATTTTATTTTTAGGTATTGATTTTAGAGAGAGAGGGTAAGGGAGAGAGAGAGAGAAACATGGATTTGATGTTCCATTTATGGATGCATTTACTGGTTGATTCTAGTATGTGCCTGACTGGGGACTGAACCCGCAACCCTGACGCACTGGGGTGGAGCTCTCACCAACTGCACTCTGGCCAGGGCGGAAACTGCAATCCAAGGGAAGTGAGTACATTGATGTCGCTCCAGCAGCAACTTATTTCAGGGCAACCAAAGAGCTCCGCTCGATGAGGTAAAGCCCTGCCTCACAGAAGAATGCCAGCGAGATGTAGGGTGATAGAAAGTCATGATCTTGCAATTCCAGTGGGACTGCAGACTTGTGTTAAAGACGTCTGATGAAGGGTTGATGGGACTTCGGCATTCCACGGAACCGAAGCGCCACCGCTACAACATGGGTCAGGCCCTCAGGAGGAAAGGTAACTGTACAGGACATGGATCTGGCTGCCGTCACCCTAACCTGACCACGGACAGCGGGACAACCACGTATGACCTGTCTCCCCGTGTCATGCGTTACGCTATCGTGGCCTCACCTGGGATGCCAAAGATGTTTCCCTGGGGTCTAATCGCCCTGCAGATGTAACTTCCAAGAAACACAGGGGAGGAAAGTTGAATGACACCGCAGGCAAGCCAGGGGGACTCTGAAGCTCAGACGCTGCAGTAAGAAGATCCACAAAGAAAAGACTAGAACCAGATCGAAACGCTGATGGGACATCAACACCCTGCTGCCATGCCTGGTCTGGGAGGGGTACTGGTTTGGACAATGAGCTCTAACGGGCATTTTGAGGGGATTTGAATACATACAAGTTATTAGATGATGTTAAACAATGACTATTAATTTTAGCTGTGATATGTACATTTTGCCACGTAGGAAAGTTTTTTTTTGTCTTTTTTTTTTTTTTAAGAAATGCACTTTGAGATATTTAGGGGGTAATGTCACAATGTCTCTCATTTATTCTTCACAGGTGACGCGGTGGGACACTGCAGGTGAAACAGACTGCGAGGTCCGCGTCCCCTGTGGAATGGCTGCACATACACGGGCTTTTTACCAACCACACTCACCAGAAACCACCATCATAGCGAGTAATGCGTAGTTATAAGTTGCTATCAAATAGTGAGTACAAACTTGGTGAAACATTTTCTGCAGATTGACGCCTTCATGGTGAGTGAAGTGAAAAAGGGTAGCGCAAATATTTAGTTCAAAATAATAAGGAAGGCATTACCATAGGAAGAGTAGTAAAAAAAAAAAAAATCAAGACCTGGTAACCAACTGAGTTTGGGTACGGCCACTAGAACCCAACTTCCGCTGTTCACAACTGATGATTTTTTAAAACAAAATTTATATTTTATTTATTTTGAAATAAACTATACAAAATCGACTTTCCTCACCAAAAAGAACAGCAGGAGTTTCTGTGTTGCTCCTTGATAACCACAAGGGATGACTTTCACAACTTTTCTTCACTTGGTGCTTCTCAGAATTTCCACCGACTGGTAAAAACTGACCAACCATAGGGACTGGATAGGTAACTTGTGGTCTGACCCTGTCTGAAATATTGCAAAATCATCATCCACGACGTTTTGGGCTTAATTTGACTTTTGGGTTCCAAATTTAAAAGCGTGAAGACACACCCAGCGCGGTCCTAGGGACAGTGCGACCATTCAAAGGAAATAGGGGGGACCATGGAGCTGGCAGGGAAGAACGAAGGGCTCGCCAAGCCTGGATTCCATGACCGCCTGCTTGCAACAGGCGAGCAGGCGCTCACCGACCGCATCGGGCAGATGCGGTGAGTTTTCTGACGCCATAAAGAGAAACCTCTCATTTTACTCATCCCCAGGACTGAGAGTTGAAGAGTTGAAGCCCTTTTGCACTCTCGGAATGACTGCACGCAGCGCGCCTCGCCACCGCCGAGCCAGGGCAGGGGGCGCCCGCAGCGCACGGAAACCGATCCCGTTCCCATGGGCCCTGCTCTCCCTCCTGCCAGGGCTGCCGCACCAGAGCGCCAGCGGTGCGCTGGGAGACGGGGCTCCACCCCGAGCCAGGCAGCCCTTTCTCACCGGCAGCCTTTCTTCGGTAAAGAGAAGAAAAGGAACTTCCGCAAGTGTCCCATTAATTCAGAATTTTGAAGAGACCTGCCTCTTGCATGGGACGCGCAAATGAACTTCTAACTATGTTAGAAAAAACACATCTCCCTGATTACTGAAGTAGCATACTCGGCAACCATTCAAAGGATTAAGGTAGAGCCAGAAACAACGACAAGGAAGGATCTCTGGGCTTCACTGAGCAGTGAGTGAAGCCAGGGCAACAGCCATCTAAGAACTACATGCACCACCCCCCCCCACACACATGCAAACAAATGTTCACACACATGCATGGAGACACACACCCACACACGTGTGCATACATGCAGCCCCATCTACACACAGGCACCCGAGAAACGTGTGCACGTGTGCAAATGCGTGTGTGCATGTGCACATGTGTGCAAATGCAAACACACACACACATGTTGCACATGCAAAGAAAAGGCTCCGGGTGAACACACACCAAGTTTGTAATAATAAATATGAATGAGGAACTAGGAAAGGAAAGGAGTAAAGGAACTTAAACTTCGCACATTCTACACATTCCTGAAATTTTCTTTTTTACAGTAGCAGATATTCATTTATTTCTTATGTAATTTTTAGGAAGAAGGAGTGATGAACTCATTGACTCTTGATAGAAATGTGAAATGATGCAGTCACTTGAAAATAGTTTGGAAGTTCCTCAAAAATTAAACAGAGTTACCATGTGACCCGGCCATTTCAGTTCCTCTTTTGCAACATGGAAGGAACATAGCGTCCGCCTCTCCAGGTGCAAAAACTGAGCTGTGGCCACGCTGGGCAGGGAGAACACTGTGGTGACGGGCACTTTGGGGCCATGTTTGTGCTGGGTTTGTCCACTTTTCCATGTAAATTCCCTCAACTCAAGAAGTGTTCCTTGGGATCCGCCAGTCTGAAGGCATCGGTCAGCCTGGCTCGAAGGATGTTTTGGATAGGTTGGGATGGAATGATAAGATCTGTGGGTTACATCATTTCAACTTAGCACCTTTTCAGAAAACTCATCTTAGCAAAGATAAATACTGGCCCCAGTGGAATGGATTCCACCTTCTGGCCCTGGAGAGCTCCCGTGATCCAAAGGATTCAGGGGAGCAATTTTTTATTTGAGTGGATTTTCCCCAGCTTTCTGGCTGAATTTCAGGGTTGTGTAACTGAAACCCGGTTGGAGCCGCCAGCCTCGCAGAGTTGTGGCAGCAAATCATAAATCACCCTGGGTTCCCTAGGAAGCTCTTAAACCATCGGAAACAGATGAGCCCCCGCAGAGCCGTTTGCTTTAACAGTTTTGGATTTTTAGCCAATTCTGGTTCCGGTATCTCAGCATCTAGCAGAAATGTTTAGTGAGTTACACACACACACACACACACACACACCCATTTGTTTATTTAGATTAACAAGGAGATGAACATATATATGCAGAGAATATACATAGACTTAGAACGCCACAACTCTATCTTTATTTAAATGATAACCTCCTTTCTGTACCTAAGAGAACTTAAGATTGGGGACTTGCTCCACCCCCCACTCAGTAAGAGGTGAGAGGGATAACCCCAGCTCTCTCTGAACCCAAAGTAAGCACATAGTTTATATAATATAAAGTAACTATAGCGGCCGGCATTGTCCCCACACAGCACAGATTACAACGTCCTTCAGGCCCTGACTACCCTTCTCTGTTCGGGTGGCCACTGTGATGCATGGCTTCTCCCCACGTCTCCCAGACTTGACATCTGCTGCTCGAAGTGTGGTCCTGGCCCAGCTGCATGGACATCACCTGGAACTGGGGACTGAACCCTCAACCCAGGCATCTGCCCTGACTGGGGATCCAACTGGCGACACCCAACCAACTGAGCCACACTGGCTAGGGCGAAAACTTTGAGTTTTGGTGTCCTAAAACCCCCAAGTCCTTGAAATTAAAAAAGAAAATCGAGTATGTCTGGTCCAGAAAGCAGAGGTCACCCCAGAGTCTGGGAGAGTCGAAGAGGACATCTGCCTCATCTTCTAACCTCTGGTCCCAAACCATTTACCTAGACTCGTACCTGGCTTCTTCAGTGAGTCTGCCCGTGGGGGGAGTGGTTGTGCCAATGAAGGTGCGCCAGTCCCGTGATACCTGCCTTTACGTTTTCCTCCGAGCCTCCGTGTCTTTCTACCAAACCACACTGCCTCATTAGTGGGGCACAGGTGAGGAAGCTGGGGTAAGGGCGTCCCTGAGACGGCTTGTGGGTCTGTCACACTCTCCCCGGTGCCAACTCTGAAGCGAAGGCTGGTGGGAGGGACAGGGCAGCCTGCTGTAAGGGGGCTCACAAGGCCTCAGAGGGAGCCGTGTGGTTTGGAGTCAGGAAACCAGGTGCCTGGCTGCCAGGCTACACCCCCAGCCCCAGGCACTACCACCAAGCCAGGTGTCTCTTGGTTTTTGGCAGCTCTGAAATTATGAGTTGACATCAGATGGCACAGCAGCCTGGAAACAAAGTTATCAAGTAATCAGAGAAGACCTGCTTGGATGTGGTTTAGACATCCTGAAAGTTAGCACACTGTGGCATGGGGTGGAAATGCTGTGCCCAGGATGAGTGATGGTGTGTGTGTGTGTGTGTGCGCACATGTGTGGTGGAACGCAGAGAATCTATCTTTGCTCTTAGCTATCAGATGAACCAGGAGAGCGTTTGACAAATGGGATGATTTTATAACTTGCTGATGAGATGTAATCATACATTTGCCCACATACAAAGTTTACTTAACACCGAAGACAAATTATAGTTTTTGTGTGCTAGTGAACAGGTAGAAACACTTAGAATCCTAAAATACTTAAGGTTAATTACACAACGACGCAACTTATTCCCAAATACACTCTCGTGGTAAAACAGTCAATGATCACAGACAAAGCTAATCTCCTCCTTGCCCACCTCCCACCAACCCCCAACTTCTTCCTGGAGGTGAGCAGTGTGGCCATTGGGGTATGACTCCTTCCAACGTTTTCCCTCTGCGATTGTAAACATGAACAGGTTCCTAGACATATAGATAATGTCGTCTATATTAGATAATGTTGGGGTTTCGTTTTGTTTCTGTCAGAAAGGTCACTATATTGAACGTATCTACGAGTTGCCCTGTTCATTCAGAAACACACCCTGGAGATCTTTCCACACTAGTTACATAAAGCTCCACCTCGTTCTTTTTAACTGCTGCGTGGTATTCCACAGAATGGATACACCGTCCTTTATGAAATCATCGCCTTATGGGTGGACATGCAGGTTGTTTTTTTCTAATTTCACCAAAACATCCTTGCGAGCTTGCATGCACATTCTGTAAAGGGGGGGACCGCTGTGGAATTGCTGAGACATCAGGACGCAGCCCCGCCACGGTTCCCCCTCCCCAGTGTGGCTGAATCGGTTCACATACTCCCAGGAGTCGGGGGGAGTGGGGGAGTTCTCATCCCTGCCCCCGCCAAGATGTTTAATCTGAAACTCACCAAGATTTGTCTGTTTGCAGGGAGAAATGTTTGTTGTTGTTATTTCACGTGCGTTTCCCTGGCTACCTGTTAGAGAGAGCGTCTTTCCCAAAGTTTTTCTTCTCTCAACGGGGAACAGCCCCTTCATCCTTTCGTTTACTTTAGGACTGGGGCTCTTTGTCACTGTTTTTCTTTTGGGTTGGAAGGAGCAGAACTTCTTTACTAAGAGAAACTGCAAAAAGTTAAGTGGTAACAGTTTTTGTGAAAACATCTGCTTGCCTGGGGACAAACAAAGCCTGTGGTGTGTGGTGTGCGCGCGCACGCGCATGTTTTCCACAGCGTGACTTTAACACCCACGCACCTTCAGCGCACAGAGTGAAGCCCTGGAGATTGCAACAGCAGAGATGAAAGACAAAGAGAAACCTAATAACAAGAAAGGTCATTTCCAGCCAAGGGCGGAAATCTGGCTTTTGCTCTGCAGGAGGCTTGCTCTGCCATCCCAGGGCTGGCTCTTCCCTGAGGAAGTCGGGAGCTTAGGGTTTGGGCTCCTGCTTGTCAGTTGCCCATCTAAGGAAGTGATGTCAGTCTGTGGCCCCCCATCTGGGGTTATCTGAGGGGCTCATCGCTCACGGCAGGGACAGACAGAGGAGCAAGCGGGTTACAGTCAGGAGTGACAGGCCCAGGTTCGTCGACTCACCCTCAACGGCAGGGAACTTATCTGCACAAGGCATCTTCCTGGCTGAAAGCCCAAGTCTGGGGGCTGGAGGGAAGGGGTCTGAAGGGGGTGGGGGCGGGAGATCCATGCTTCCTGTAGTTGGTTCTGATGTGTGTGGATAAGGTCAGGGAGCAAATGCAAGGATCAGCTCCAAAGGGGTGGGGGCGTGGTGTGGAGTAAGGGATTGTGTGTGACATTATCCCCTTCACCCTGTTTTAACATATTGTTTCAAAAGATTCTACAGAGAGAGGCCCCAATCTTTTTTGAAAACAGGCTCTGGAGGCTGTGTCTTCATTTTTTGTGGAAAGTGGCTCGGCAGCTGAAGTTATCACGGAGGAGGGGCTACTGGGGGAGCCAGGGGAGATTTGAGACAAACAAACCCAGCAAGAGAACGCAGATGGTGCAGCCCACAGCGACCCCGGAGGGCTTGCTGAAACACAGGCTGCTGGCCCAGCCCCAGTTTTGGATTCCGGTGGGGCTGCAGCACCCCTTGGCTTTAGCAAGTGACCACGCTGTTGCTGGGGGTCTGGGGAGCACACCTAGAACCACCGAGCAACAGATGCCTGAGAGAACACAGGTCCCCAGAGGTAGAGCAGGTGGTCTGTGGCTGTGGTCGCTTCCTAGGCTGCTGCGGAGGGGAGGGCAGGGGGTCAGAGAAAACGCAGGAGGCAGACGAGGGGTCACGTTGCCCCAGGAGCTTCCAAAGCCAAGTGGGGCTGGAGTCCTGGCTGGTCCCAGTTGTGGGGCTGTGGTTTCTTTAGAAAGGTCACCCAGTCAAAGCTGAGGGCCAGGGTCAGGATGAGCTTAAACTGGGACGAAGAATTAATATTAGAGAGGAACCCTGTTCTATCCAGGTATTTATGTTTTTGATCATTAAAAACTTGTAAAATTAAAGTCATCACATGCACATAGCTAAATAAAGGTCAAATAATACTTTGAAGGCTTAAGACAAAAACCTCCTATTCTTTATTCTTTTTTCCCCATGCCCAGTCCTATCCCCCAAGCCAACTTCTTGGCACTGCTGGAACTCTACTGAGTCCACGAATCCCCTGGGGCTCTTGTTAAATGCAGATTTGACCCAGTGAGTCTGGGGCAGGGTGTGCGTTCTGCATTTCTGACAAGCTCCAGGTGATATGATGTTGGTTTGTGGGCCACACTTCCTATTGGAAGGTTTTAAATCATCCTCTTAGCTGTGTGTTTTGGCAATCACTTTTAGACATTATTCATTTACATCCTGTTATAATAGATGAGGCTTCCATTCCCACAGCAGCCTCAGAAACCTTCCCATAGTTACTATATCATTCTGTTTAGTGCTCGTGTTAATATTCAAGAACTGTGTTCATATTATAGTGACTATGTAACGCTGTGCACTGCGGGGCCACACAGTGACCTTTGTATTTCTTATGCAGCCTTCTGTTTTCCCTGGAGTTTTGAGTTGCCTTTCTTTTCTGCTTGGTCATAATAATCCTCCCTTTCTCCTCCAAAAGCTAACCAGAGAGGTATTCGATGAAGTCTCCTGTTCTCTGGAAGAACTCCCTACCCCCACTCACTTCAGTCCTTCCCCAAATTCTAACAACAACAAACCCTTCCTGTCTCTGAGGCTTCCTCAAGTCATTTGCTCCTCCTAGAATACCATCCCCTCCCCACAGACTCACACACAACCCGCTGAAGCTTTATTCATGGCTCAGACCCTAACACGACCTTCTGAAGCCATTTAGCTCCTCCACTCCCCTCAGTGGGCCTGTCTCCCTCTGCTTCCCTTTAACTCTCTTATTCCTCCATGTGTATGTGCATACACAGACCCATATGTATCTAATATACACATGTATGTATGTATATTTACATCATAATGATTTTTAAAATTCTGTCTCAATTCTTTGATATTTGCTTTATCTCATGCCATAGACAGTTACCTCCTCCATTCATGGATTGCACTTACCACATGGCTGAGATTTTCCTACCCCCCTCTTTCCCTTCCCTCCCACTTTCTGGCCATCATCCTCTCCTGCCTTCATTCTTCATTAATACTGCTTTTACTTCCTCCTTTCTCCCACATCCCTAATTTAAGGCAGCACATTTCTCTAAGGAACCAAAGCTATTTCATGAAAATAACAGTCATTGAAACCACCTTCAGGCTTTCAGCAGGCCTTTGTGGGTGGAGGGAGGTTCGGGGATGAGCGTTTTGGTGCTAGGCGGGTGCTATGTTGTTCTCCTGTCTGCCTGCTGTTCAGTCCTTTATTTAATGTGTGTCTACGCTGTAGGCCTATGTGCTGGACATGGACGTTTCCCCCGGGGGCTGCATAATTTATAATAACTTCTTAGGGGTCGCTCTTTCCTCTGTCTTGGAATTGCTCTTCCTTTTTGTGCTTCAGCTCTGAGTGTAAAATAAATGTACCTTCTCAGAGAGGCCCTCCGTGCCCCCCCCCATCCGAAGTAGCCTCATCCTCTCCCTTTCCCACCACCCAGCCACCCTCGGTCACATCACCCTGTGTGGTGGGTTAATTTGATTGATGTCCCCAGTCAACAGTCTTTGCTGCCCACACCCTTTGAAGTGAACTTTGCAGGTTTCTCATCAAGAGGTGAAGTCTACTTTTACACTGTTGACTCTGGGCTGACCTCGGGACTTGCTTTGATCAACAGAATGTGACAGAAGCGACGACACGCCAGTTCTGAGCCCAAACCTTGAGAGGCCTTGTGTGCACATCTACTCTCTTGGAGCCTTACCTTCAGCAAGAGTGCGGGGCCAGGCAGGATGGGAGACCACGTGCCTGGGGACTGAGGCCATCCTAGACAGCCAGCCCTGGCCAGCTTGTTCACTGACACAGACCCACGAGCAGGCCCAGGCTCAGCTGAGGTTGGTTGAGAACTGAAGGACTGCCCAGCTGAGCCCAGCTTACATTGTAACATACAGAATCGTGAGCTAAAGAATAATCATTGTTTTAAGTCACTCAGTTGTGGACTGCTTTGTTACCCAGCAACAGCCCTTGGGGGTCCGACTCCTCCAGCCAGAGACAGACTGAATATCTCTGGGCCATAGGACTTGGCTTAGGAAGTCTGCTCTATGTCGTTCAGGGGCGTATTTTTCTAAATGTGGTTAATATTGAAAAATAAACAGTCATTTCTCAAGTGACACCCAGGGAGCCATCCGAAGTTTAGGGTGGGGTCTGAATTCGTGTTTCCCCACGTCCAGCAGGCAGAAGCTCAGGTGGGTGACACCAGCAGGAAACAGGAGCCTGGAGGTCTTGGGTCAGCTGCTGACCGTCAGGAGGCCCTTCTCAGGCCCTCTGTCACAGGGGCCTGACCTTTAATGTGGTCCTTCTGATGTGGCCATTTTAAAACTAAGGACATTTTGACACAGTTATTTTAATGCTGTGAACAATTTCTGGGTTTTAAAAAATGCCAGCCACTGAACTTTCAGCTTTTGAAAAAGTTACCAAGTGTCCGTGTAGCGTGCGTGGGTTCAGAGACAGGGCGAGGGCCGAAATCCTGGACAGAACTGGGGGCAGGGTGAGGCTCTGGGATGGCGTCCATTTTGAATTGGCATTTCTCACAGGAAAAGAAGAGCTAGAAGTTTAATGGTCTGATTTTAGGCTCATAAAAAGCCCCAAGTCTAAAACAAACAAACAAACAATCTAACCAATCCTGCCAGTAGTCAAGACGGTGTGGTGTTAGTGACAGAACAGAGACACCGATGAATGAAACAGAACAGGGTCCAGAAATAGACGCCCACGGGCAGAGTCAGCGGATGTTTGGCCAGGGCGCGGAAGCACGTCAATGGGGCAAAGCCGGTTTCTTCAGCAGATGGTGCTGGACCGACTGCACATCCACATGAGAACAATGGAGCTGGATGCAGACCGCACACCTTTCACAAAAATTAACGGAATTGGGTCACAGACCTAAATGTAAAACACAAAACTATAAGACTTTTAGCAGATCGCATAGGGGTAAGCCTAAGTGGCCTTGAGCGTGGCGATGACTTTTGAGATAAAACTCAAAGGGCATAGTCCAGGAAAGAAAGCGCTGAGAAGCTAGACTTGGTTAAAATTGAAAACTTTTGCTGTGCAACAGATTATGTCCAGAGAATGAGAAAAGAAGCCACAGACTGGGAGAAAATATGTGTAAAAGACACAGCTGATAAAGGACTGTTCTCCAAAATATACAAAGAACTCTTTAAAACTCACCAAGAAGGAAATAAACAACCTGAATTAAAAATGGGCCAAAGATCTTAACAGATACCTCACCAAAAAAAGCTCTACGGATGACAAATACGCTCCACATTGTATGTCATCAGGGAAATGCAAGTTAAGACAATGAGGTCCCCTACACACCGACTGAAACGGCCAAAATCCAGGCCCCTGACACCGCCAGACACTGGCGAGGACGTGGGCAGCAGGAGCTCTCTCATTCATTGCCGGCGGGTATGCTGAATGGTATGGCCGTTTTGGAAGACCGGCAGGCAGTTCCTTACGAAACAAATGCACTCTCATCATGCGATCCAGCAATCGTGCTCCTTGGGATTCCCCCAAGTGTGTTCACAATTTCTGTCCACACAAAAACCCACACGTGAGTATTTACAGCAACTCTGATCATCATCGCCAGAACTTGCAAGCAACCAAGATGTCCTGTAGTGGGTAAACGGATAAAGGAACTGTGGTACGTCCAGACGGTGGAACAGTATTCAATACTAAACAGAAATGAGCTCCTAAGTCATGAAAAGGTGTGGAGGAACCTTAAAGGTATGTGACTGAGTGAAAAAAACTAGTCTGAAAAGGTTATGTGCTGTAGGAGTCCAACTAGGAGAGGGGACCCAAAAAACCCCAGAATTATGTTTGGAAGGGTGAATCCTTGTAGTACAGGCTTCCCCCGTTAGGTGAGTGTTCTAGGAACCCATCTGCATCAGTGCACCAGCTGGCGTTGCTGTGAGAGGCTGCATTCGGCTTCCATGAATTTTTTTTTTTGAAGACTCGATGTGTTTGCCCATTTCATGAGGGGTGATTTACGAGCACACCTGCCCACACTGCACTGCGTGTTCAGCAGTTTTTGACCTAAAACCGCATGACTCCCTGCCCCACCCTCCTTATTCACCCGATCTCACCCTGAGTGGCTTTCTTTTTTGTTTCCCTGATGAAAAAAGTCCTCAAAGGGAAATGTTTTGCCCATGTGGAAGACGTGAAATAAAAACTGGCAGAAGCCCTAAAAGGCATTAAAATCGACGAGTTCAAACTGTTTCAAGCAGTGGGAAAAAGTCTCGATAGGTGTATTGAATCAAATGGAGAGAGTACTTTGAAGTTGCCTGAAGTTTAAACATTTAAGACTACATACCCAGTTTTTTAATAAATGAATTCCAGTCTTGGGGGGTCCCCTCTCATATACAACATTCTGAAAAAGGCGAGACCATGGAGACAGTGAAAAGATCAGAGGTTGCCAAGGGCCGAGGGAGAGAGGAATGAATGAACAGCAGAGTGTGTTTACGGCAGTGGAAGCGCTCTGTGCGATGCTATAGTGGTGGATCACGGCATTACCCACGTGTCCGAACCACGGAACGGGCAACGTGGAGCGTGGACCCTCATGCAGATTGCGGACTCCGGGTGATGATGCTGTGTCAGTGCAGGCTCATCAGCTGTGACAAACGAATCGTTCTGGTGGGGCTGCCGATAGAGGAGGAGGTTGCCCCAGTGTGGCCTCAGAG
This sequence comes from Desmodus rotundus, assembly GCF_022682495.2. NCBI lineage: Eukaryota > Metazoa > Chordata > Mammalia > Chiroptera > Phyllostomidae > Desmodus > Desmodus rotundus. The sequence goes on from NC_071394.1 coordinate 128,629,568, forward strand.
GGTATCAGGAACTCTGTACCTTCTACTCAAATTTGCCGTGAACCTAAAACTGCTCTAAAAAATAAAGCCTATTGAATATAAAAAAAAAGCCACCACATCACACCCTTGTCAGCATCCCTGCAAAGGTTAACTGCGGTCAGTGGGGCACCCTCCCTCAGTCTGGGGGTCAGGAGAGGTCGAGATGTGAGTGTTCTGGACTCACGCTGATGCCTCCCTAGCATCAGAAGTGGGAGAAGGCACAGTGGCCAGCAGAGCCCAGGGGTCCGGCTCCTGCAGGGCCCAGCTCAGCGGGAGCCATCACCAGTCAGCTCGTCCCTGCAGGTGGGCCCCATGCAGAGAGCCTGCAGGGAAACAGTGTGCCTTTGCCCTTTCCTTTGATATCTCCCACACAGCAGCACGTGAGCTGTCAGACGTGGAAGTCGGCTCAGGTCATTGTCTGCGTGACTCTCTTCGTGCCCAATAAATCTCCCACTTGGCCTCAGATCAAAGCCACGGACCCTGGCCTCAGTCCCCACAGGACCAGGCCCCAGCGTTTCTCCAGCTGCCGCTCATACCTCTCCATCCCAGCACATGGGTCTTCTCGTCCTGCCACTGGTTCCCTCTGCAGGGAGTGGTCTGCCCCAACCTCACCTTCTAGGGAACTTGTTTTCCCACATGTCCCCTCTTTAGTGAGCCTTCCCTAAGGCCCTCGGTCACTCTGTTCTGTCTCTGCTTTAATTCTGTTGTTCAGTTTAATATTATCTGTCTCATTTACTGCTTCACCCCCACCTCTTAGATCAGAGCTGGCACCTAGTAGGAACTACATGCCCAGATGGTGGGTGACGGGCTCACATGAGCTCTTCCAGGGTGGCACAGAGCGTCAGGGCACAGGGGCGGGTTTCAGCGTTAAATGCTGAGGCATGTGAAATCACAACCCTGCAAGTGGGCTCACGTTTCATGTGCTCCAAGCACCAAGCCATGGGGGGTGAGGGTGACATTTATTTCCCTTCCAAATAGCTCCTGTTCTGCGAGAGCTTGGCGGCTGCATAAGGAACTCGCCCTGCCTCTGAGCTCCAGACACGAGCATCGCGATCCTATCACATCCAAAGCTAAATGTGTCCCTGCCTGCCCAAACCCACATTTCCGCTTGTGTCCCCTCCCTGTGAAAGGCCCCCAAGTCTTCCCAGAGCCTCCTAGTGATCTCAGGCTCCCCATCCTGCAATAATCCGACACCTGCCAGCTCCCGCGGGCCTCTCCGCTGTGTCTTCCCATCCCTTTCCTTCCTACTGCTGCTGCTGCGTGGGCAGTCACTCATTCATTCCCTCTCTCTCTGTCTCCGCTTCTGCCTCCTAGCCGGCCTTGCAACTTTCCAGGGCTGTTCACAGACACTGACTTGGGCAAAAGGGAGAGAGTACTTTGAAGGTGATTGAAGTTTAAACAGTGAAGAATAAATACAAAATTTTTCATAAATACATTCTGGGGTTTTTTGCTCCCCCTCTCCCTATGTAGCTGCTTACATTTAAATTTAAACCAATTTTAATTAGATAAAATGTAAAAAATCAGGTTCTCAGCCACCTAACCACAGTTCGTGTTCGCTGCTCCACGCACTTGCTGGCTGCGCATGGAACAGTACAGATACCAGTCTGGCCGGAAGCTCGAGTCCCAGGACTCACTGGAGATGCCCTTTTTTCATTAAAGTGATCAAAGGAGAATTAATAAATCTCCGGAGTTCACCTCTGGGCTGCAACCATGGCCAAGGTCCCAGGGTCGCCAGCCTCACGGAGCTAGTGGGCAAAAGAAGAGTCCTTATGTATTTTATTCCTCAGAAGGTTGTCCCTGGGACCCCTTGCCCCTGCACGGATCAGACCCTCACCCCCAGACCCTGGTTAACCTCTCACAGACACTTTCAAGTCCCCAAGTTCAGATAAAACCTTAATGGAGGAAGAGCAGAGACCTAGCGGCATCACTCTCCCGGTGTGCGTGGGAGGCTTGGGAGGAGGGCGAGAATACGGATCTAGTTTAAAAGTGGAGACCTTGGAAAGCAGAGGTTTGAAGCCAAACTGGGTTAGACACTCAGAATGTGGGGGTGAAGGAGTGTGAACCCAGGCCTGGTACCCCGTTGGCTCCTCCAACGAGTCCACTGGGTCCTCTCTCTTTCTAGACGGCGAAGGTGACAGACTGCAGCTGCCACTCCACAATCAGTCCCTAAATGCCCATCAACTCCAGACACAGCGCCTGTCCCTGGCACCCAGAGGGATGCACACCCTGCCCGCCCTCTGGAGCTCGCCTTCTGCAGGGTGAGAGGGCAAGGAGAGCAATGCCCTTTGCAAAAGGGAGCCTGCAACCCCTTAGAGCCACCCAGCTCTGAATTCCACCTGCAAAGAGAAAACCGCAGCAAAGAAAACAAAAGAATGGGCTTTCCCTCCAAGGAATGAACCTAAGTGGGACGACAGTCAACAACAGAATCACACTTGTCCCAGGCTCCTCCAAGAAATGAGTAAGTTCTCTCTCCCACTTCCACGCAGCCTTGTGCCTCCCCAGCCTCCTCTCTGCCTTGCAGGGGAGGAGGACGGGGGAGTTCTAAAGCACCTCTTCCAGGACTGGATGCTACCTCAGTGTCCCTGCCTCGTCTGGACCACGGGGGTCCCACGGGGGAGGGGATGTTCCCCTGATGGTGCGTTTAACCCCTCTCTTCTTCCATCATCCCCACTTCTCTTCCTCCCGCAGTCTCACCCAGCGAGCTGGTGGGCAAGCAGTGTCTGCACGTGTGCCCTTACCTGGGGAAGAAACGGCCTGAGCCCAGAGATGGCGGCGGAAAGCCCAGCATCTTCCTGCCCCCACAGTGCATGAGCGTCTCAGCCTTCTGAAAGCCTTCCCGGGTCCCCAACACAGGGGAGAAGCAAATTCCTGGCTCCCCTGCCCAAAGACAGCTGGAGAGTCCACTGGGGGAGCCTTTTCTTCCCGCTACAGCCCCTTCCTTTCCTGCAGATGATTGCCAAGGCAGGGGGAGAAGTGAAAGGCTGACTCTCAGTCCTACAGCGTTTTAGACAACACACTCAATGCAGGTGGGCCGAGGGAAGGGTCTCATGGCGCCCGCAAGGCTGCTGAATCAACTGTTGCTTTCGCTCTTACTTGTCACAGTCGGTACTCTTCGGGGGACTAATCCGTGGCCTTTCCTGTTCAGATAATCAATTCAGCTGCATGTTATGCATCAGTTTGTTCTGTCCAAAGGGACGGTGATGGACAGGCCACGTGTCCAGGAGGCCCGCTCCGCTGGAGAGTCCCACTGAGCCCATGGGGCGCTGGAGAGGAACTCGGTCTCCACGGGACTGTGGTTGTGGTTCTCCCCAGAGGAAACACAAAAGAGGAGTCTGTCCTAATCAGAGCAAGGCATCAACTTGGGCCTTTTCTATGTGCCCAGGGCGGGTACAACTGTGTCGTGATCCAAAGCCCCGCTGTAGCTGTGGCTGGGAAGACGTCCCCTGTGAGCTTCATTAAAAGATATAACATTTGGCTCTGGCCAGGTGGCTTGGTTGGAGCGTTGTCCCATAAACGGAAAGGTCAGGGGTTTGATTCCCAGTCAGGGCTCATACCTAGGTCATGGGTAGGTCCCCGGTCAGGGCCTGTGCGAGAGTCAACCAATCAATGTTTCTCTCTCTCTCTGAAATCAACAAGCATGTCCTCGAGTGAGGATTGAAAAAAGTAATTATATACTTCTGGCCAAGATGGAGGCATAGGTAGATGCACTGTGCCTCCTCAAACAACCAGAAGAACAACAACAAATTTAAAAACAAAAACCAACCAGAACTACCAGAAAACCAAACTGTATGGAAGTCCCACAACCAAGGAGATAAAGAAGAAACATTCATCCAGACTGGCAGGAGGGGCAGAGATGGGCAGCCAAGGTGGAGAGCAAGGCGGCAGCTGGAGGACTGGGCAAGGTGGCAGATGCTGGAGGGGGTGGCCCCACATTTGCAACAGGATAGGCCAGGAGGAACAACTGGTGAGCGAGACAGACTACACAACCCAGAGTTCCAGCACAGGGAAATAAAGCCTCAAAACCTCTGACTGAAAAAACCTGTGGGGTTGCAGCAGCAGGAGAAACTCCCAGCCTCACAGGAAAGTTCGCTGGAGAGACCCACAGGGTCCTAGAAAGTACACAAACCCACCCACCCGGGAATCAGCACCAGAAGGGCCCAATTTGCTTGTGGGTAGTGGGGCAAGTGACTGAAAGCCTGCTGAGCAAAGGGTATTGTTCCCTCTTGGACCCCTCTCCCACATACAGCACCACAATTCAGCGTGTGGGTTGCACCGCCCTGGTGAATACCTAAGGCTCTGCCCCTTACTACTTAACAGGCATGCAGAGACAAATAAATAAATAAATAAATAAAAAGGCCCAAATGAAAGAACAGATCAAAGCTCCAGAAAAAATACAACTAAGCAATGAAGAGAATAGCCAACCTATCAGATGCACAGTTCAAAACACTGGTAATCAGGATGTTCACAGAAATGGTTGAGCATGGTTGCAAAATAGAGGAAATAGTGAAGGCTATGCAAAGTGAAATAAAGGAAAATGCACAGGGAACCAACAGTGAAGGTAAGGAAACCAGAACTCAGATCAATGGTTTGGAGCAGAAGGAAGAAATAAACATTCAACTGGAATAGAATGAAGAAACAAGAATTCAAAAAAATGAGGAGAGACTTTAGGAACCTCCAGGACAACTTTAAATGTTCCAACATCCAAATTACAGGGGTGCCAGAAGAAGAAGAGGAAGAGCAAAAAATGGAATACTTATTTGAAAAGATAATGAAGGAGAACTTCCCCAATCTGGCAAAGTAAGTAGACTTCTGGGAAGTCCAGGAAGCTCAGAGAGTCCCAAAGAAATTGCACCCAAGGAAGCACACACCAAGGCACATTATAATTACGTTACCCAAGATTAAAGATAAGGAGAGAATCTTAAAAGCAGCAAGAGAAAAGGAGAAAATTACCTACAAAGGAGTTCCCATCAGACCATCAGCTGATTTCTCCAAAGTAACCTTACAGGCAAGAAGGGGCTGGAAAGAAGTATTCTGAGTCATGAAAGGCAAAGACCTACATCCAAGATGACTCTATCCAGCAAAGCTATCATTTAGAATGGAAGGGCAGATAAAGTGCTTCCCAGATAAGGTCAAGTTAAAGGAGTTCATCATCACCAAGCCATTATTATATGAAATGTTAAAGGGACTTGTCTAAGAAACTGGAAGATCAAAAACTATGAACAGTAAAATGACAACAAACTCCCAACTGTCAACAACCAAAACTAAAAACACAAAACCAAAAACGAACTAAGCAAACAACTAGAACATGAACAGAATCACAGAAATGGAGATCACATGGAGGGTTATCAGTGGAGAGAGAGTTGGTGGAGGGGAAATGGGGGGAAAGGTACATGGAATAAGAAGCATAAATGGTATGTACAAAATAGACAGGGGGAGGTTAAGAACAGTATGGGAAATGGAGAAGCCAAAGAACTTGTATGTACGACCCATGGACATGAACTAAGGGGGGCGGGGAATGATAGTGGGAGGGGGATAAAGAGCAGAGGGGAATAAAGGGGAGAAAAAAATGGGAGAACTGTAGTAATATAATTAATAAAATATGTTTAAAAATTTTTTAAATAAAAATTATTTTATTTCTATATAGAGAGAGTCTCGCTGAGACTCTCACTTCCCTTTTCCCTGTGATCAGCTATGCTGTCTAGGAAAAGATGCTCTTACACGGTCAGCCCATACATGCACCTCAGGGGAGATCGCTTTCCCTTCGCCCAGCAGTTCTTGGCTTTTCATTTCCGGTTGTAAATCATCGACTCCTCACTGCTGAAAGCTGCAGCTGGTGACACCCCACTCCCCACCCTCCTGGGCCACCCCACCAGTGACAACACAGACAGGGGTGGCCTTGCTTCCTTTCTGGTGTTTTTAGCCGGTCACTGCCTGCTCAGAACTTGTAGAAGACTTGCCTCTCATCCCAGGCAGACAGGAAGCCAGTCCCTCCCAGACCCAGCTAGTGGGCTGTCTTCTCCCACAGCCTCTCCCGCTGCCCTCTGCCCTCTGCGGTGAGTATCACCTTCCCTCCTCCTCCTCCCCGGTCCTACGGTCCCCCGTGTCCTCAGCCGTGTGCCGTTCTCACAGCTCCTAAAACCCAGGCTTTCATGTGTTTGTTCGGTGGCCACAAGCACCAGGCTTCTAGGGTGCGTAACGAGATGCCCAAGAGGTGGTGGGTTCCACGGACTGCTGCCCATCCAGACGCGGCCACCCACCCGATGTTGGAGCTCCACATTCAGCTGGCATTGGATCGGTGGGGACAAGTCACTAGACAGCAAGAGAGGACAGTGTGCTTGTAGTAGGATTTCCTTCCCGTTAGGACAATGTATATGTGTGTGTGTGTGTGTGTTACAGAGAAACGTGTAAGAGAAGGTATCTCAGAAAGGTCACAGTGGCTACAGGCAAGTGGTATTTGTGGTTTTATTTTCCTCATTATGCATGTTTGCTTTGAGGGGATTTTCTTGGTACAGTGTGAAAACTCTCCTTTATAATCAGATAACAGCCAAGCTACTTTATTTTAAATGACTCATCAGTGAAGACTGTTTTGTCCTTTCAAACACGCCCCCCCCCTTTAGTTCTTAATTAGCTGCTGCTCCGTAGCCAGTGGGCCAGCAGTATGCAAGAGCCCCTCTCCTCCCTCGCGGACAACCAAAGCTAATGAACCATTAGTCTCTCTCTTCCAATATCTGCCCCTCTGCTTGGAAGACCCCTCACGGGCTCGCACTGGGAGCCCCCTGGGGGGCCCAGGTCCCCGTGGTCAGAGCTTACAGGAGTGGGGGCTGGGTGGGCACCTGCCCCTGTAGCAGACTGGACACAGATTGAAGTCAGGATCCACATTGCTGACTCACGTCAGCGTTCGACCCACTGGGTTACTGCGAGCCATGGACAGGAGGAGTGGCCGCATCTCTAGCGGCTCTCTGGTGGCTTTCATGTTGGTTACTGGAGGACAGTAGAGAATTAGAAGAATAATGGGTGGGTAGTAACTGAGACCAGGCTAACTTCTCTCGTGGGCACTTCCCTCTTTTGGAGACTCAGCCGCCTCTTGCTGTTCTCTGCCTCGAAGGTCCTGCGAGCATCTCATGCTCCCTGACTTCCACGCCTTTGTTGATATGTTTCCCTGCCCCGCAGCAAGGTTCTCTCCCCTCAGCACATGTCCCCATGCTCTCCAGCCTTCAAGGGCCAGCAAAAACATCGCCTCCTCTGTGAAGCCTCCTGGGCTTTCCCAAGGCCGCAGAACATGTCTTCCTTCTCCTAATTCCCAAAGCATTTCCTAGCATTTACCACGGTTGGTATTTGCAGCCGTGACGTATCCATGGTAGTTGAACGTGAGCTGCGGAGGCCGATCATGTCTCACACACTGTTCATGCCAAGCAAGTGTGTCAGAAGTATCTGTGAAGTTCAGTAGCTGTGGGACGGAGAACGTTCCCTTGTTCTCAGTCTGCATTCATGCACAGAATTGCTCTTGACCTTCCCAACGGGCCCGTGGGAGGAAATCTCGGCTCAGCGAGGGTATGTCACTCCTTGCCAAGGTCCCATAGGCAGAAAGGATGGACCGAGGGGCAGATGGGGGTCTTTCACTTCTGGTCCACTGTGCTCCCCCCACCTACATTGTGCAGCAGGCAGGCTTTCCAGTTCGAGGCGCCAGGGAGCCTGAGAAGAGAACTGAGCAGTGAGGGGCGAGGAGGTTCGGCCTGCGCTGAGCTAATGCCTGGGCGCTCCCAACCCTTTCGCTATGCCTTGTCTTAGGCGGGTTTTCCCCACTCTGTCTTTCCCTCCTTCTCAGGGGCAAGAAGAAAATGAAAGCAAGCTCAGAGACTCCGCAGTTTATGGAAGAAAACATTCTGACAAAGAGCTTAGGGGACTAGAGAGAAAAGCCATCGGCGGCCTCCTTAGTTCTAGGGTGGAAAGTGGTTCGTTTTTACTCTTTGGTTCTCTCCAAATTTTCTGAGCGAGAAACACATTTACCGTGGGAGAAAGATGAACCCTTACAAAAGCTAGTGCACGGCCCTGGCTGGGCGGCTCAGTTGGTCGGAGCATCAGCCCGTACACCAAAGGGCTGCGGTCTGATGCCTGGGTTGTACAGGTGGGAGGCAACCGATTGATATTTCTCTCCCTCTCCCCCACTGCTTCCCTCCCTCCCTCCCCCCTCTCTATCTAAAATCAACAAACATATCTCTGGGTGAGGATTTTAAAAAAAAAAAGCTAGTGCAGAATTTCAAAGTCACGAAGAGTAGCCTTGCCTAATCTAACGACAACTCTGGCCCCTGTGGCTAGTGACTCCAGCCCGGCTGTGAGTTCTTCCTTTGGCTGAGCTTTGCAAACAGGTTCATGGAATGGAAGAACACAGGGCTTCTTCTTCTGTGTTATTTTATAAAAAGGCGACAAGCTATCTTTATGACAGCTCTTAAAATTTCATGCACAAAATAAAACATTTCAATAGTTTACACAATCAAAGGAAATAATGAAGGTCTCACTTTCGCTGGCTCTCCTTGTTCAAGCTCCTTCCAGAAAATGTGTCGGTACTCGTCAGCCGTGAGGTGTACAACCCTTTATATATTTTTTAAAGGATCATGCAACATAGTCTTATTATGCAACATAGTCTTCAACACCTGGCGTTTTGACCTAGTAATCTTGCTGAGCTCCTTGTACCAGGGTGAGGTTGATTTTATTCTATTTATTGGCTACAGGTGGTTTATTGAATAGGTGTATCAGAGTATTACCAATTTCAGGATATGTCGGTTGTTTCCAGTGTTTTGTTCTGGGAAAGAAAATGCTGCAGTGTACATCCCTGTGCACGCACCTTTACGTTTCGCGGTGAAAATGCTGGCAGGCTGTGTTCCCAGCAGATGAACTGCTGAGTCAGAGCCGTTGTGCTTTGTCATTTTGACAAATATGGCTTACTCTTCCAAAAAGATGACCCAGATTCATACTTACCATTGCAGCGTGGGAGCCTTTGCCCCAAACTCTTACTAACAGCAGATGACGGTACCTTCATCATCGTCAATCTCTGTGTTCACACGGAAACTTGCTGTGATGAACTGTAACCCAGCCGCTCTCTCTTCTTTATGTGGCTGCTTTTGCTTTTGGAAATTTCTGTTCTCAGATATTATCTGATTAATATTCAGTCTCTTCGTGTAATTACAAAGGAGGTGACATAAGCCATAGCTGCTAGAAAGATCTATGAAGTGTTTTCTAACAATGTCCCCTAAACCAATCTTCCGGTTTCCCCAAACTGTAACAAAGTTAAATTGGCTGAGCTGGGATCTTCCAAACTTGACTGGGCATTTTTTTTATAGAGCGTGATTCAGCAAAGGGAGGAGGGCGGAGAATGATAAAGTCGGTGGGCAACGGGTAATTTTGGAGGAGACCCTTTGAGACGAGGTAAATATTCTCTTCCTCACGGAACGTTCACCCACTAATTTCAGCGTCCAGCGGTGATTTTCCAACTCCATCATTCCTTCTAGATTTGTTAGTTGGCACCGTGACAACTTGTTCCTCTCCTTATTTATTTGGTCATATTTTTCATCAGTATGGATTCATGGATCCTCATTCAATTGCTATCATTATTTAATTAGATGCTCAAACTGCCTCAGATTTGGCCAGTGGAGGCCCCATCGGATTGGCTCCTACGTCCTTTTGACAAGTCCTCACGGTCCGTTAAATACCTCTTGCTTTTTGGTGCAAAAAGCAGTTCCAGGTCCACCCTGTGGTTTCCGTGCCTTAGCTCTGAAGTCATACCTTTCTCCAAGGAGCCCTGGCCCCTTTTGGTGCAGAAAAGTATTTAGAAACCCAGATCTGGGCACGAGGTGCTCATTCTGTTGTGTGTGACTGTTCTCAGGGCTTCCCGGCAGACAGAGCCAGGGAACGCGGAGGCGAAACACAAATACACATGGACACAAATGATGTCTCTAACATCTAATCTAATCCAATTTTTAAAGACGTGAATTCACACCGAGGCCTCAGTCCCCACAGCACCGAGCACGGCTGCTTTGAGAGGCCGCTAGCAGGAAGACGTTCTGGCTGCCTCCCTCCCTCCCTGCTAATGGCCAGAGTGACGGAAGCGTGAAGAGAACCAGACGTTTTCATCAGACCCTGCTTGTCTTCATTCCTTCACGTTAAGCCCTGCAGTTAGTGTGGCCCAACTACACCCAACGGCAAATAGTCAAAGGGCAGAATGTGAGTTCCGACCTGCGAACTCATCCCACGGTCAACAGAGCGAACTTGCCGGTAGCCATCCCCTCCCAAGGCTTCCTCCCGCACCTACGCTCTGCCCTGTCCTCCCCCGCTCTCTCTTGACAGGAAACCACTGGTCTGCTTTCTGTCATGACAGATGAGCTTGCTTCTCTAGAACTTTGTATAAGTGGAATTACACCGTGTACCTATTTTTTGGTCTTGCCTCTTAGCACAATTATTTGTGACCCGCCCACGTCGCTGTGTGTGTCAGCGGTGCGTCTCTGTCCTATTGCAGGGGTGGCCCACATTTCACTTACGCATTCCCTCTGCTCGGTGGACTCTGGGCTGTTTCCAGCAGTTGGCTGTGAATGTTCGAAGACCAGTCTTTGTGTGGACATATATATGCTTGCACCTTTCTTAGGTAAACCCTTAGCAAGGGAGTGGTCAGGTCGCATGGCCAGTGTATGGATGGTTCACTTTTTAAGAAACTGACAAGTGGCTTTCCAAAGTGGCTGTACCATACTGTGTGTATTGAAAACGACTGGACTTTCAGAAAAGCGAGATAAGTCACGATGTTGTGTTATAAAAAGGAAGTCAACAGGTTAGGGTTGAATGGATGAAGGCAAATGTTTTCTTCTAGAACGTTGGGGTGTGGTGCTGGACACTACAGCCATAAAAGGAAATGCCCACTCAGGCACAGTCCTCTGCCTTGAAGGGCATCCAACTGTTGTTCCCATGGTCCCTTCGGGGTCTGGCTGTGGCAGAGATTCAAAGCACGTGGAAACAAGGGCTGAGACTGGTTCAGTCAGCTCAGAGGCCGTGTGCATCAGGGAACTACCTTTCCTTTGGTGAACAAACCTAGGACTTCCTTTCCCTGCTGGAGTCAGGGCCCAGAGAAAGAAGGGCCCACGATCCTTCTCTGAGCTCGTACACGGAGCGTGCGGGCAGGTGCTAGGGTGCTGGGTTCCTCTGAGAGAAGGATCTTGATGCTGGCGGATGCCACCCAACTTGCTACCGGGTTACCCAGAGGCCCTTTCCCTGTGGAGTCTGGGCGAGAGCATCCCCAAGTCACCCGCTGTCCTGTGATCTTCAGGCTGATAAAATGGGGACGGGGGAATTCAGTGAAACGGATGCTGACAGAGTTGAGTCCAGAGAAAACGGGCTAATGGAAAGAGGGCGTGCTGGAATGTTAAAGCCCCCCAGGGCTCTCAAGGGAGAGGGTTCTCTCATTTCCATGCAGACCACCGAGCCGGTTTTGAAATCTAGACTGTTTGACCTGACACCCGCATGCCATGGGCTCCAACCCTTGCTGGAGGGTTGCTTTGTCGTGAGAAAAACAGATTTAACATCTAACCTCCATCTTTAGGTGTTTATTGCGGTTCATTGACAAGTCCACTTTTCTTTTTGCCCTCTTTCTAGAAGCACGCTTGCATCTGGCCCACCATGACAGCCACGGAGTCCATGGTGAGTACAGCCACGCTCCCCAGGCTCCTGGAAGTGCACTCCTGTCTTGCCTTTGTAGGGGTGTGGGAAAGAATCCATTGTGGGGAAAGGATTTCTCTGCGAGGTTCCCTGGAGTAAGATCTCTGCTGAGCAGCGCCCCACAGAGGCGGTCGACACCCAGTGCAGAGGGCTCCGCAAACACGAAGGGCTAGAAGCCCTCTGGGGTATGTTGTGAAGACAGAGGAAAACGCTCTTTTAGATTTCACTACTAGGTAAGGGTTTTTATGATCTTTGACTAGGGTTGGCTTCATTCCGTGTGTCTCTTCTGAAACGCAGACAAAAGAGGGCAAGGGCGAATCACTTACTTTGTTTTCACAAGAGCCCTGGCGGGCACGCTGATTGTCATTTCTTACACAGCATTACGTAGGTTTTCACAGAAACCACACGATGGGGTATATTTCTCAGAAAGGGACAAGGAAGCTGACAAAAATTAGGATGTCCTTACCCAGAGACTCGTTTATGATTTTATAGCCACATGTGATCAATTATAGAATCAAATTAAATTCCCACGCTTTTGTTATATTCATAAACATCTTGCAAAGACCTCTGAGGGCTCTCGCTTTGCCTTTCTCAAAGGGAAAGCCTGGGCCTTACAGGTAGATAATTGAAATCAAGACGTCATAGTGGAGCTGACACACCGACCCCACAGAGGACTGTAGGTCTCCACGGTCTTGGCAGAGCTGCGGTTGCAATCACTGATGTCAGACAGGCCATTTATGGTATGATGACGATGCTTAGCATTGTGTATGTGTCATCTCATACTTGTAACAATAGCAAAAGGTGACTGATTACTCTGGACCTGGTGAAGGAGTGAGGTACGTCTCTGCTTTTCTGACCAGAGTTAGACCCTTCAGTTTCTCCTCTCATTGGGATTTGCCTTTCATCCCGATGCAGTGGCAGCAGAGCTAAGGTGGGGCTACTTCGGGGACTGTCATTGGGTTTCCTGATTTGGGATCTTGGAAAACATCCAAACTTGGCAAGTCAGCCCCAGACAGGAAGAAAAATGCACCCCGATGTGATCTGGTGTGTCTTGCACCACCTAAATGGGGTGAGGATGGGACCACTGCGGCCCCAACACCCAGGTTCATTGGGGAGCTGCCATGACGTCCTTGCGGCCACTCTTCCGAGGAGGCCTGGTGCATCGGTCACTGCCCAGGCCACCTCAGTCCTTCCGCCTCGCAGGAGAGGCAGAGCCCCCTTTACAGATGTGGGAACCGAAGCTGAGACAGTAGACTGAGGGCTCAAGGTCTCACGGAGAATTGGAGGGGAGCCCCGGGGGGAGTGCCCTCCGCTGCCCTGGGCTGCTCCCTGTGGGCAAATGTCAAGTCTCCCTGCTTGGGCGTCTGTCTTCCCCCAGTGTGGGGACAGTGTGCCTGGCAGTGTTGCCTGCCAGCTTCTACTGCTGGTGACGAATTCATGTCCCCCCTTCCACCCTCTCCCATCATCCCACCATTCCCACTTTCCCAGATGCCCATCTTGGTGCTAAGGGACAATGGGGGACAGAGCCTTGAAGGATACCATCTTTGCCTTCCATCCTATCTGTCCCCAGAGGAGGGACTGAGAGGCCTGGAGTTGGTGGAGGGTTTCCAGAGAAAATTAGTCAGTGGGGGAGGCCTTGGGAAGCTCTGGAGGCCTTTTCCCCTGCATAGCCCTTGATGCTGGAGCGGAGGGGACGGGGACACATTTGGGGGGCAGGTAGGCCTGTGGTGAGTGCCTTGTGGGGACACAGGTGGGCAAACCCCTTGTCCTTCCTGTGTACTGAGGTCGGTCCCCAGCCAAAGGCAGCTTCGTCCTGCTTTCGGCCAAGCCAGCCACAAGGCGACCTGCGGTGCAAGGCAGATGGCGGCGGGGTGGGGGTGGGGGGCTCCCTGTCTCTCTGGCTCAGACTTGTCATCATCATTTTGACATCAGAATGTGGGCAGCAAGACTTTGGGTTAGGGGGGATTGAAAGTGCCCCAGCTTGGGGCTGGGGGCGCTGGGGGCTGCCTCTGGCCTTGACCCTCCCCCAGTGTCTGAGGGCTTGGGACAGAACCTGCCATTTCTCCGCTCTGTCTACTCCTCTCTGAGATGAAGGGGTCAGATCCAGTAGCCTCTAATCTCAAAATCATTCCTAAACCTGCCGGGGGTCCCAAAGAGTTTCTCCGGAGTAGAAACAGAAACGGACGTGAGAAGAAGGCGGCCCCACTGCCGAGTCCTGGGTGGGCCACAAGAATGCCGCATGCCCTCTCCCGTTTACAGAGCTGTACGGCTATAATGCCCTCTCTCGTCTTGATCAAAATGCTAAAATTCATCTGAAACAGATGACATAAATCCCTAAATTAGTAGCCCCTGGGGAGTAGCCCAATGGTCCCAAAAGGGACACGTCGGAGCTGTGGAGCTGCTGCCAGGGCCCCACCACCGGCAAGCCCCACCCCCACCCACCTCCCCCGGCCCCTCTGCGGGTCTGGCTTTGGAGCTGTGGAAGTTTCTAACATCTCACTCCATTCTCACTTCCATCATTGAGTTGAATGCTGTTCTTCGGAAATCACTTCCTAGCCTAGCATGGACACGGTGCTCATGCTCACTCATTCAACAGGAAATACCTGCTAAACGAGTGAACAGACTCCTTTACTTACTGCCCATGAACGAGACGTGAAGAGCTAGTGTTTCTCAAGCATGGGATGGCCCACCACGTTCTCAGGCCCCTGTTCACAAAAACGTCGCCCGGGTCTGGGCCCCTCATGAATCACGAATCACCTCTCCTCACGGCAGAAGAATCAAAAACTAGCGTGGACTTCAGCTAATCGGCACGACGGGCTGCAAAAGAGGTCTAGCGTCAGTAAATACCTCGCTTTTTCAAGAGGGTCTGAGAATGACATAGTTTGCTAAGAAATACAGGAAGAGAAACCTTTGGTAAGAGTATTTCTAGACATTTTAATAAATTGTGAAAGAGAACTGGTCAGCACCTTCAAAGAGCAGGACTGGGACATTTGAGTCCTTTCTTACACTATCCCCGCCCGCTTCGTGTCCCATAACTAATTTAGGCATTTCACGAGTATACATACATCAGAATAGGGGAAAAAGAAAGTGTAAATTAAAACAGGGTCAGAGGAAGTTGACAGAACAGGTAGAAAAGACCAAGAGGAGTTTGCGTTTGTGTTTCCAGCCTGAAGCTGCGCTGTCCACTGAGGTGGCCACAAGCCACGTGGGACTGTTGGGTGCTTGAAATGTGCCGCTCAGTTGGGTGCCGCTCCAACTGAGCTGTCCTGTGAGTATAAAATATACTCAGGCTGAAAACAGTTCCCCCCAAAAGGATGTAAAATATCTCAAAAAGTTTTATATTGCTGACATAATGAAATGGTAATATTTTAGATATATCCATTTCCAATAAAATACATTAAAATGAATCCCCCCTGTTTCTTTTTACTTCAATGTGGCTACTAGAAAATGCAAACTTGACCTGTGGTTTGTCTTATGCTTTTATCGGACAGCGTTGGCCTAAAATATGTTGTGTGGTTACTAGAGCTGAGCTACGAGTTTGGCTGAGCTTCCCAATTAAAAGAAAATCCTGATCAGTCATAAAACTCCTGTTTCATGAGAATAAAATCCCTCATGTGTTCTTCAGGAGCTGTGAACCCTTTCTTCACAGCTCTTCTGCATTTAAGTGCCCGGTGAATGTCCAGAGTAGATCTTAGTGACAGAGAGATATATGAACGAGCCCCTTGAGGGCCCCCTCTCAGTGGAGAGAGTGAGTTACATGGGGAGCTCCTTTGATCCTACCTTGATGCAGACCCTGGGAATAAAGTTAGGGCAGCTGGTGGGAAGTCATTCTAGAAGGTTCTGCCATGTGCTCTTGGATGGAATGTGGGGTAAAAACCTGGGGATTTCAGGTTTTCCACTAATCCTCTCTCAAGATCCTTGTCTGACTGACCCAGACTTTGAGAGCAGCCTCTGTAGGTAGCTTCTCCAGCAAGAACAGTGTCTCTAACCCACAGCTCAGAACAGGGATGATGGAGTAATGACTTGGCTCAGAATTCCTCACGGGAGCCTGGAGTCCCTCATTGAAAGAGGGGCCTGCCCCTACCTGGAAGCTTCAGGATAAAATATATGTATGACTGTGCTCAGCACTGGGTCTGACAGGCTTCAGTGATAACGAATAAATATGTTCGTAAATATTGACACTGACTTGTTAAGAGGATTTTCAAAGGATCCTGTGTCTATGAGCCAAAGGATATCTACCCATCAGGAATGTACACGGACATCAGTGTAGTCCTGAGACAGCAAGACACCTTTGTTCGCCTGGGTTGTGCATGATTGTTCTGTTATGCTCATAAAGATGACCAAAGCTGAACTTAGAAGGTTGAAGTAGGCTTACCTTCACAACAAATATGGTCTTGACAAAATGTGTACACATCCAGGGTTTCGTGTGTGTGTGTGTGTGTGTGTGAACTGAATCACTTTTAAAATATACCTGAGCAATTGAATCAGCAATTTGGAAGATAAGGAAGCAGAAAACACCCAATCGGAACAGCTAAAAGAAAAAACAAAAAAATGAAGATAGTTTAAGGGACCTCTGGGACAACATCAGGTGTACCAACATTCACATCACAGGGATACCAGGAGGAGAAGAGAGAGAGAGCAAGGAACTGAAAACCTACTTAAAGTAATAATGACAGAAAATTCTCTAAGCTGGTGAAGGAAATAGACATACAAGTCCAGGAAGCACAGAGAGTCCCAAACAAGGTAAACCGAAGAGGCCCACACCAAGACACATCATAATTAAAATGGCAAAGGTTAAAAACAAAGAGAGAATCTTAAAGGCAGCAAGTGAAAAGCAGTTAGTTACCTATAAGGGAGTTCCCATAAGACTCTCAGCTGATCATTCAACAGAAATTTTGTAGGCCAGAAGGGATTGGCGCAAAATATTCAAAGCGATGAAAGCAAGGACCTACAACCAAGGCTACTCTATGTAGCAAAACTGTCATTTAGAACCATAGAAAAGATAAAGAGCTTCCCAGACAAGAAAAGGCTAAAGGAGTTCATCACCACCAAAACAGCATTACAAGAAATGTTAAAGAAACTTGAAGAAGAAGAAAAAGAAGAAGAAGAAGAAGAAGAAATATGAATAATAAAATGGCAACAACTACATATCTTTCAACAATTACTTTAAGTGTAAATTGGATACATATTCCAATCAAAACACGTACATGGCTGAATAGGTAACAAAGAAGACCCTTATATGTGCTGCTACGGGAGACATGCGTTGAATGAAAGACACACACGGACTGAAATACAGGGGTGGGAAAGGATATCTCATGAAAATGTAAGTAAACAGAAAACACTGGAGTAGTTCTACTCATACAAGACAAAACAGACTTTAAAACAAAGTCTGTAATAAGAGACAAAGAAAGACCCAGCAATTGCACTCCTGGGTATTTAACCAAAGGAACCTAGAACACTAATTCGAAAAGACATATGCATTACGTTCACTGCAGCATTATTTACAACAGCCAGGATAGGGAAGCAGCCTAGGTGTCCAGCAGTAGATGAAGGGATTAAGAAGAAGTGGTGCATATATCCAATGGAAAAGAAGGAAACCTTACCACATGTGGCAACGTGGGTGGACCGGGAGCATGGTGCTTGCTGAGTGAAATAAGTCAGAGAGAGAAAGACAAACGCCGTGTGACTTCACTTATATGTGGCATCTAAAAAAAAAAAAATGAACAAGCAAAACGGAAGCAGACTCATAGGTACAGAAAACGTTTTGATGGCTGTCAGATGGGAGGGTGTTGGGAGCAGGGTGATGAAGGGAAGGGATTAAGAATTACAAACTGGTAGTTACAGAATGGTCACGGGATGTAACGTACAGCATAGGGGACAGAGTTAATCATATCGCGATCTCTATGTATGGTGTCAGACGGGTACTAGACTTACCCGAGTGACCACTCTGGAAGTCACGTAAATCTCTAACCACTACATTATACACCTGGAACTAATACAATATTGTATGTCAAATATAATTGAGAAATAAAAAATTATTAAAGAAAAAAATGCACCCCGGGAGTCCCTAACTCAATATGGTTCTGTGCCAAAGCACTGGGTCCTCTGACCCTCACCCAAGAAGGAAACACACTCCTTGTGCTTCGAGCAGGACACAGGGGCCTCACTCCAGGACTCACCTTGGGGAGTGGCGGTCACAAGCCCCTCGCTGGGCAGTGGAGAATGCTGGGTCTCCCGGAACACTGGGCCTGGTTGAGGTCCCCTCTGCCAGACCCTCTGGGCTGCATCTGGGAGTGGGGGTGCTGTTTGCCTCCCTGCCTCCCAGCACTGACTCAGGCTCCTAATAGAGTCTGTTTGACCCAAATAGTGTAAAACCAAAAGCAGTTTCATGCTTCATCATGTGGAATCACCGTCAACACCTGCTCATTTGCCTGGTTTTACCACCTTTCCTCCAAAATGTCATCCTCCCCAAATCTTCACTGAAATATGCGTCACCCATGAGACTGGCTTTCCAGACAGCAAGGGAAATGGTGACATGTAAACCAAGGATGGGTCAGTCAGGCCTGGGGACAAAGCACATGGGAGATGGGGACAGGCGGTTCCTTCAGCTCCTCCCATGCTGGGCGGGCCTTCCTGGCTGCCGGTCCTGCTGAGCCATCTCCTGGATCCACCACCCAGGGCCTCTCTCTTTGCACTGGGACTTTGTCTTGGTCACACTGGAGGTGGAGCCAGGACTAGACTCCACATTTTCCTGGTTGTAGTCCAAGTTACCATGGGTGTCCTCCCTGGGGTCCTCCTGGTACTTTCTGTCAGCCAGGACCCAGATAGAGTGGATGTGTCCCTTTAGCTCTTGGTGTGAGCTTCTGAGTCCAGGAGCCAACAGCCTCCTGACCCCTCCTGCCCTTTATCTGTCAACTTGGTGTGTCCTGATATCTGAAAGAGCGCTCAGCAAACACACCCACAGGTTCCGTGCTCTAATACGTTTAGGGAGCACCGTTCTGCAAAATTCCCCGGATCTGAAGGACTTCGCAGGAACTTCACGGTTCTAACATGCAGTTATAATGAATCAAGTTCTGCAGGACTTTTCACAGCCCTTAAGGTGCTCGTGCGTATCGTGACGTTCAAAGAAGGTGCTATGGTGTGCAGAGATTCTCAAACATGTAACCACCAGTGTTCCACCCACGTACAGTTCGGGAAATGCCGGCTGAAGCTATTAGACATAGATGGAAATTACAGTGTGTACAGACAGGGAGACCACAGGTAACAGGAGTGGTAGAGGGTATTTTATTATTTCGCTGAGTGGTTAAATGTGTAATCTAAGTATTTATACTTAAATATTTAATATTGTAAACAAAACAAAAACCTATGGTGGATTTGAGGTTACTTCTAGTCCCAATGCATCCAGGTGAACTGAGTAACTGTTATATTTGCCGGAGGCGAGGTAGAGGTAGAGACGCAATTTGGCAAGGGATGCACCTTGGGGCAAGGCAGCCAGTGCTGTGGTTCCTGGTGGGATGTGGGAGCCTCACTGGGAGCCCTGGGGGCACTGGCAGGAAGAGAGAGTGTCTGAGGTTGTGTGGAACAAGGCAGATGTGGGGCTGCGTCCCTCCTCCATCCCTCGGCTCTTCCTCCCCCTTTCCTCCAGACTCAAGGGCTCATGCCTTAGGGTTCTGATCACCAGCCCTTATTTCCACTTCCCTTAGCAGGCGTTTTAGGCTGGCACTGGGCCAGGAACCCACCGAAACTGTAATGGGGATGTGTGTGCATTCACACAAGTTGTGTGCTTAAGTGTGAGTGTGCATTGCGGGGGCTCAACAGCATGTGCATGTATGTGTATGTGTGAATATGTGGTCCTGGGGGCCCTTCCCCATCAGAGCACCTGTCATGTGTCCTGTGATGGCTCACTCCTTGCACACACCCTCCAGAGCAGGTCAGTTCCATGGGGGCGGGAACCACGTCTGACTCAGCCAGTGCTGTATCTTTAGCACAAACAGAATGTATGATGCATCGTAGCTGCTCAATAAACATTTGTTGAATAAATGAATCTATTGTGACCCAGGCTGTTACACACACATTTCAATCGTAGAATTTTGGGATTGGAAGGGTCAAGTGGTCCGTGCCTCTGCTGATGGACCGAACCTCCAAAACATTGTCCTTGACCCGATGCCTTGTGTGTCCTTGCAGAGCCTTGTCACTAATATGTCTGATGACTACATGTATGACTCCACGGAGGACTATGTGGCCTTAAACTTCACAAACTTCTTCTGTAAGAAAAACGACGTCAGGCAGTTTGCGAGCCACTTCCTCCCTCCCTTGTACTGGCTCGTGTTCCTCGTGGGCACCGTGGGCAACAGCCTGGTCATCCTCGTCTACTGGTACTGCACGCGAGTGAAGACCATGACGGACGTGTTCTTGTTGAACCTGGCCATCGCCGACCTTCTCTTTCTGCTCACTCTTCCCTTCTGGGCCATCGCCGCTGCTGACCAGTGGAAATTCCAGACCTTCGTGTGCAAAGTGGTCAACGGCACGTACAAGATGAACTTCTACAGCTGTGTGCTGCTGATCATGTGCATCAGCGTGGACAGGTACATCGCCATCGCTCAGGCCACGAGGGCGCAGACCTGGCGGCAGAAAAGGCTTCTGTACAGCAAGGTGGTTTGCCTCACCGTCTGGGCGACGGCGGTCGCCCTCTGCACCCCAGAGATCCTGTACAGCCAAACCAAGGAGGAGTCCGGCATCACCTTCTGCACCATGGTTTACCCTCACGACAGGAGTGCCAAAGTGAAGTCAGTGGTCTTGACCCTGAAGGTGATCCTGGGGTTCTTCCTCCCCTTTGTGGTCATGGCTTGCTGCTACACCCTCATCATTCACACTCTGATCCAAGCCAAGAAGTCGTCCAAGCACAAGGCCCTGAAGGTGACTGTCACTGTCCTTACTGTCTTCTTCGTATCCCAGCTCCCCTACAACAGCGTCCTGCTGGTGCAGACCATCAACATCCACACCAAGTTCATCTGGGACTGTGCCGCATCCGACCGCATTGACATCTGCCTGCAGGTCGCTCAGACCATCGCCTTTTTCCACAGTTGCCTGAACCCTGTGCTCTACGTTTTTGTGGGGGAGAGATTCCGCCGGGATCTCGTAAAAACCCTGAAGAACCTGGGCTGCATCAGCCAGGCGCAGTGGGTCTCCTTTACGAGGAGAGAGGGCAGCTTGAAGCTGTCCTCTGTGTTGCTGGAGACGACCTCGGGGCCGCTCTCCCTCTGAGGGGTCTTCTTTCTGAAGTGGCTTGTCCTTTTGGAAGTAAAACAATAAATACAGACATGGCTTCCCCACCGATGGGACCAGAGGGACACCAAAGAAGAAAAAGCAAGAAAGAGAAAACTCCGAAAGGAATGAATTGGAAAATTATTACTTTGAGTCAGAATTTCCCAAGGCAGAGTTTTCAAAACTGACTGGCCATCCCAGGAGACTCTTGAGTGGCTCCCGGCCACAATTACTGCGGTTTTCACAGGCGAGCCGGCAGGCGGCATGGCAGACCACCCGGCTGCCCCTGGCCCGAGGCGGCGTCCGAGTTTCTCCATGCATGGGAATGGCCGTGGTTCCGGTCTCGAGCCCACCCCTTCCAAAGGACACACAGAAGCAGTGGCCACCATATACAGTCCCCAAGAGCACAGGGTTTCCTGAAAACTCCCAACTTTGGGGAGTTCCTGCCCTGGTTTTGAGGCTGATACCTATGCCAGGTCTTAATCTAGAATCTTCCCGAACAACCTCAGATCTGATTCCCCTCTGGTCTCCTAGATCTGTTCTGGGCCAGGGAGGGTCCTTGTTCCTGCTTGGAAACTCTCTGCAGGACTGGCCAGTGAGTCCCGGGGCAACTGACCCCACAGCAGGGCATGTGGGGTCGGCTGGCTTCCACCCCAGCTCCGAGTCCCGCTGGAGTCAAGCCTCTGTGGCTCCACGCCAGCTTGCAGGCTCGACGTGGGTGAGCATTCCGCTTGTCCCCTGGTGTCATGGAAGTGGTCTCCTCAGCCTGCACAGGGACACTGAGAACCCGAGTTTGCAGAACCGGCCTGGCTCCACTGTGGGCTCGCTCTGCCGAGTGGCCTTTGTGAAGATCCACTCTCTCCCTGTGAAATGGGTTCATCCCATCCGCCCTCTTGTTGCCGAGGCCGCCGGAAGGATATTGGCCTCCATGCTTCTCCTCTGGCTGTATGGTGCTGACAGCTCCTCAGGCTTTCAACTTACAGATTAGGCTGGAAACAAAGTAATGTAGTTCTTCTTCTTTTTCCTTTTTTTCTTTATGTTTTTCTTTTAGCTATTTGGCAAATATATCACATTTGAAAATGTTTAATATATTAGAAAAGCGCTTAAACATTTTTAAGTGTACTTTTTAATTACAGTTGACATACAATATTATAATAGTTTTAGGTGTACTAGAAAAGAGTTTTTTAATGTACATTAAGAATATCCATCACCAGTCACTTTCTTCGCCCTGTCTCTGTATTTTAAACAAGTGCACTGCAGATCAAATAGCCGTATGAAGAGTATGCAGAGTAAGAGACTGAGATAAGGAAATAAAATCTCCGCAATACCTGGGAACCATCTCGGCTGACCCTCTCTCCTCGGGTCAAACTTACTTCCCAGTTGCTCCCAGTGAGTCCAGTGCAGAGTCCAAGGTAAACCACCAGCTCAGCCACGTGTCTAGAGGGAGCATCTGATTCTCCTGGTGCGCTGTGAACTGCTGTGGTTTCAGTTCTGGGGCCACGCCTTCCAAAGGGACACAGAAGCACTGGAGTCTGACACCTCCTTTGTCGCCTGCCCGCTCTAAACCGCACGTTAGTGAAATGGTGAGCAGAACACGGGCAGCAACGAGGGAGAGCAAGGGGAGGTACGAAGGCCTCGCTAGCCCATCCCACGTGGGGGCAGCTGGTGGCAAATGTGCCCCTTGGTCCAGCGCATCCACTTGGGCTCCAGTCTGACAAACACGGTCAAGGGAAGCTGACATGTCCAAGGCCAGTCTATGCACAGAGCCATCTGTGTGGCCGCCATTTCTAGAAGATGCGGTTATGGTTCGAGAAACTTGGAAGATTAGGAATAAGCACAGGGTGAATCGAAAGAACGCTGTGCAGTTAGTTAGGGAGGAAGGACACAACTGAGTTTGGCTCTTCCATTCTACGCCCTCTAGTGCTGTGGGTCTGGCGCTATGTGTCATGGGGCTCCCAGCGGAGCTGAGGTGGGGCGGGGAGGAAGGGAAAGAGGAAGGGGGAGCGCAGTTGTGCTGGTTGAATCTGCTCTCCGTCTGGAGTTACTCAAGGGGCACTGTGATGGAGACTTACTGGGGGTTCAGAGGTAAATAAGACTTTGGCCAATGCATGCGAGTTGGAAAAACAGTGCCGGGAGGTCTACCTTCTCCCCTTCGATTTTTAAGCAAGATGCAGGGACACCGCGAGAACTATGAACCCTGCGTTGCATCCTACGCACGCGGTCACTCCCAGCTCCAGGGGACCCGGCTGTCCCTACTGGACTGCCCGAGTCCTAACTCAGCTGCGCAGTGGGACTGAAGACACGCTGTGACTGCGCTGGGCTGAGCGATTTGAAGTATTCTTTGTGGGCAAATTGTCTTAGTTTTTAAGCGATTGCATAAACGGGACTATTTTACATCCAATTCAGCTAGGTTTCAGTAAGGGATTTATCTTAAAGATAAAAACGTGGGAAGAGTCAACCCGGGGAAGTCCGAGAGGAAGTTGTGAACCATCCAACATTTCTAGAAAACATGCTGTGTTGAGTACTTTCTGAAATAAAGATAAAAAAGGGTTATAGCGTATCATTACATTGTACTAGAACTCTAAAATCATAAAAATGAAGAAACTAAATGAAGTATGCTTTCATTACCAAAAAATAGCCTTTTTACCAAATATATATATATTTTTAAAAATGAATTTTAAGTCAACACATCACAACCCACATATTCAAGTGGGCATTATTGTTTGGAAGTAGTTAGCTTGAAATTTGGTCTTTCGGAATTGTCTTCCAGGCCTACAGAATACTCATTCATTCATCCAGCAAACATTTGTGTGCGTACCACGAGCCTTCCTCCGCGCTGAGGTTAGAAGGGGAAAGCAATAGTCCTTCCCCTCAGGCCTTACGCTCCAGCAATATGGACAGGCCGGGGCCGGGTGGGCTGAGGGAGCGGAGACTGGTAGGGGAGGCTCTGTCAGGTGACCCCCTCGGCTGAGAATCCCGAGGCCGGTGTCCAACCCTGGCTAATCCGCGGTTTGCAGACTAGCGGCTCTCACGGCCGCTCTGGAGTGCTCCTGACCTGGTGTCCGTGCCAGACACACTCGGCCCCCACACAAGGGTTTGCATGTCCTAGACACAGTATGTGGAACTAATGAATGTGTTACAAATTTAAAATTAGGTCAGTGTGTCCAATTTGAACTTCAGGCATCAGAAATCAGCTGCCAGAAAAGTGTGAAAAAGTCAAGACAACCTTGAGCAACGTCCTTTGGGTGGTAAAGCCGTCTTGGGGCCTACAGGCCGCTGAGGGGCTGGCTGCCCGGGGAGCGCTGGCTAGAGCCGGCTGGCCGCAGTGCCTCCCCATGGCCTGGTGAGGGTCTCAGATGGGGCATTAAATGGAACCTACCAGCGGGTGCAAGGACAACCTTCATTTCTGAGTGGAGATGACCAAGAATGACATTCGAGAGTCTTCTACAGCTGTCATATAATATGAAAACATGTCACTTCCACTGGTGATAAAGTCACAGGTCTTGCTAAGATTGTGTACCTTCCTAACTGAAGGGAGACCTAAATGTTAGTTAGAAGTTAGGGGAAAGATGCCTCTCCCCCCGCCCCCGCCACTGTCCAGGTTCAGAGCTTCTGAGTTCTGTGTATGGGTTGGAATTCAGGAGCCCGTGTTTAACCTGACCTTCCCCATCCCGCACCCATGGACATCAAACTCACGTTTCTTCCTCTGATTCTTACATTTTGGGCATGAATAGAACTATTTTGGATTTGGGGAAAGGGATTGTTTCCATTGACAAGGTAGCCAGGTAGCAACATGCCCCTCAAATATAAATACCAGCCATTAAAAAAAGTGGCTGTAGAAAGATTTTACCTGTAGAATGGTTTCCCACCAGGGGATCCATTTAGAAGGGCCTTCCTCTCCCAGAGTGAAGTTTCCATCATTGCGGCCCCGTGGTTCCAGGGCTGAACAGTTGCTGGTGGAGTTAAGTTAGGAAAAGGACCCATTAGCTCATTTTACCCTAAGTCCTCAAGTTCTAAGTGAAGTGGTGACCCAGTGGCCATCCTTAAGGCCCTTCTCAGCATGTCCACAGGTCACCTCTGCCAGCCTCACCTGGCGGGCTTGTGAAAGAACCAGGTCTGAGGAAGCAGACTCGACATGGGCGGTGCCCATGAATCTGCATTTGCCCGGGCCACCAGGTTACCAAAACGGGAGAACTTTCTTCGCAGAAACTCTTTGGTGCGTGCTTTACGTTTGCTGACACTTAAGTGAACAGCTTGACTCTGGAGAGAAGCTGAGCCCTGGGTCCGTCTTGGGCTTTTCCTGACAGCCTGATGTCTGCACTCTCGGTATCCCAGGAGGCGCCAGGCCTGTTTCCCTGTCCCTCTTCCACATCTCAGGGTACGAACGTGCAGTCCTCTTTCTGAAAACACCCAACTATTCAGTGGGGGTCCTTGCTGTGGAGAGGGCTGTCCTTACAAAGACCTTGGTTCCACACGTGGACTCCATCTCTCATCCCAAGGCGTCTTGGGAGGAATGACGGTGCTGCCACTTCCCAGTGGTTTTCTGTGAGAGCGCACAAGGCCTCGGAGCCAGCTTCAGCGTCAGCATCACAAGCCAGTTCTCTTTTCCACGCCTGCAGTCTCTGCCTTCGCTGTCTGTTTGGAAAGCAGTCCAGGCCTTGATTCCCCTGACGCACTGCCTCCACTGGATGGGGTGACTGACTTTGGCCACACCAGCTCCGCCCTTCCCCCCCTGCTCTGTTCTTCCAATGAGGAAGGCCACTTCTGCTAACCTAGCCTGCAGTCCACCTCCCCAGGAAGCCTCGGGGAAGGCCCTTCCCTCTTAGCCCTCTTTCTGCACCCCTTCTTTGCTCTCCCATCCTTATAGCATCCCCCCCCTTCTCCCTCACTGCCAGGGAGAAGACAGTGCCCACCCCACTGACCTGGCAGACAGAGGTTCAGGCTTGCATGGCTTCCTTCTCTCTCACGGCTCAGCCAGGCTCCTGCGGAACAGAAAGCTGGGGAGGCCCTCCTGAAATCACCTCGTCTCTCATGAGTCCCTGGAGCCAAAGCCCAACCAGGCCAGGAAATGAGGCCTTCTTTTCAGTAAGGACACTCAGGCGTCTCAGGGCTGGGGAGGCCTGTCTCACTTGGCTCCCTCTTTAGCTAAGAGGCCATTCATTCCAGGCTCCAGATGGGGCTGCCCACCCAGACATAACCTCATGCTTTCTGGACTGGAGGTGGGAGGAAACCACAGTTTCGGGCCCCCCACAGCGCCCGGAGCAGGGGAAGGAGGGGCCACACATCAAAGGCCGGAGCTGGGCCTCGCACTTCTGCTCAGCTTCACCACTTTCCTCAGAAGCCAGTGGGGCCCAGTGGGGCCCAGTGGGGCGTGGGAAAAGTAAAAGGCTGAACTTTCTTTCAACCCTGGCCCGCTGTGAGCACCTTTCATAATAGCTCTGCCCTCCCCCTGGTTCTTCATCGTTTCAGCTTTAGCTGCTCCCTCCAAAAAAGCCCGTTTTCTCATCTCGGGCGACTGGTTTCACCAACTGTTTGCTTATCAGTTGTGTGGGCCATAAGCTCCCCTTGCTGGATTTTTCCCACACACCTTCAGACCGAAAGGGCTGACCTTGCTGGGAACTTGCTTCTGAGTCACCCAGGGGACTGCTACATCCTCCAGCACCAAGGACCCAGTGTGGCCTGAAGAGGCATGGTCCCCCCAGTGCCACGGAGTGGGTGGCATGCACTGGGCCAGGAGCCTGGGATAGAGCATGGGGCTTGGAGAATCTGGAGCAGACTTCGGTCATCTCAGGCTACTCAGTGGTTTAGCAGGTGGGGGAGGTGGGGTGGGAGATCTGACACGGAGGCCCCCAGATCCCAGCCCCAGACGCAGCATGCATGTCTGTGTCTCGGTTCTTGTTCCAGCCCCTAGACCAATTTCACCAAGCCCCTGGCGTGGCTGTTCCATTAACAAAGAAACCCTCCTCTGGGCTGTTTTGGGTGCTTGGATGAACCAACCTTCGGTTACTTCTAGCTGGTCGCTGCACAGTGTGAGGCTTGGGTTGAGGGCATCACTAACAAGAGGGAGTACAGGGGGAGAAGCCAGAGGCTGTTCAGCGCACCCCATCTTCCTCAGACTTCCTGTAGGTTTGCCCTTGGCCCTTCTCTGCCAAGGGAGTTCCAGGAGCTTCTGTCGCTGGCCAAATGGCCTGCGGGGTTGCTGAGGGCCTATAGCTGGCCAAGGCATCGGGACCTACTGGAGTCCTTAAGGATTCAGTGACTGGATCACTCTCGTGTGTGGCCTGGCGCCCGATGCTGTGAGGTTGAGGGAAAGGAGGGAGATGCAGATGAACGAAGCCAGGGAGAACACTGACGCAGAAAGGGTGACTTATTCCTGAATCACTGATTAAAGAACCACACGAGGACCTGGGGGCACGGGAGTACTGGAGGAGGGAGGTGGAGGGATGGGGGTTGGGAGGTGTCCTGTGAGGCACAGGGAACTCAAGGGAGGGGCTCTGACACCCCAGGTGCAATGGACTGCCCAGCCTGACCTCAATCTGCCCAGCCCAGGAGTGACCGGGACGCGCCACTCTGGGCCTGCCCCAGCAAGAGCCCAGGAAGTCGTAGTGGGTGCCCGAACGCCTCCCTCTCCAGCTGCCCGGCCCGGCGGTCTTGCCCAGCTTTGTAGCACCAGTGGACTAATTGTGGGTTCACACCATCCACGACCTTCTCCCCAACCCCAGGATTCCAGCAAATCAGGTTTATCCTTTGCTCATAGTGCCCTTTCAGTACCACGGAAGGGCTGGGGAAGTCTGGGCTGAGGACAGCTCACCTGGTGGAGGGTGGTGGGCTGGCACAGCGTGTTGGCTCAGGCAGGTCTGAACACCCGCCTCAGAGTGGAGCAGGAAGTACCCAGATCTCAGGCCAGGTGGCCACGGCTCAGGACACCTGCTGGCTCCCTCAGGGCCTTTATCTCCCAGGAGGGCAGACTCTGGTCTGGGCAGCTTTATCCGCACCTTCCGTCCAAGGGAATGAAAGATGACACCACTCTCAATGTCCTAGTGTTTATTTAAATCCTGAGGTTAAAAATACATCTCCAAATGATGCAGCAGATGCTATAAAGAAATGTTTGGGGATACAAAGTTTCTCACCCCCACTGGACAGGTGGGGAGTTGGCATCTGATGTGCTTCTGGGTAATTCTTTGGCAGATAGTGGGTTCCCAGACCCACTATCCCATAAGGCCGCGAGAATTGAGGACTAGTCAGTTCAAGTGCAATTCCGATTGGAAGCCAAGCAACGGAGGCCCGGGTGTGGCAGCCACCAGAGGCAGGAGCGTCTCTGGACAACCCATCATAAGGTTCTCCAGAAGCGTTCTTATCAGAAATGCCTCCTAAAATTCAAAGATCTACTTCATTATTCTAAAGAAGTGATTAAGAGGGAAAAAGCTCTATTCAGTCTTTCCCATTTCCCTGAAAGAATCACAATGAGAAAAACTTACCCAAGTTTCCACTGAAAAGTGCTTTTTGCGTGTCTCTCAAGGAGGATGGCTGACTCAGCAGCCTCCGTGAAGGGCAGCCCTGGGCCCTGAGCACCAGGAATGGCTTCTCTCTGCTGGGATTCTCAGCAGCCCTGGCCAAGGGCTCTCACAAAGCGGAACTCCGAGGAAACTGTCTCAGGGGACATCTACCAGTACCATAAGGTAGACTCTGAGCCTTCGCCCCCAAATGCGGGACTCCCTTTCACGTGAGCCTAGAGTGGCTTCACCACTGTAGGCGGGTGACAACTGTCCAGAAAAACCACCCCCCTTTGAGTTGTACTATGTGGCTTTTCATTTCTACTTTCCCAACCCCAGGGGTGTTTCCATTCCCAGAATCCCGCGTGAGGAGGTGTATGCTCTCGGTCCAGTCGACCCAGCGTCCAGTGGGCCCCAGCCAGCGCGTTCTGCAAAGGCCACGCTTTCTCCCAAACATGCTTTCTTGCAGATGAGTGTGCCCCTGGAGGCCACGTTCTCATGGAGGTTTAGTGGCTTCTGAGGCCGTGGTGACAGCCAGCGTCAGTACTAAAAAAAGTGACTTTTTCAGAGAGCTGGGGGCCAGGAAGGGGCTGCTGTATGTGTGTGAGTGATCGGGGTCCCAGGGATGTTCCTCCTTGCTGGTTTCTAGTGTAATTTCATTTACTGGCTGGCTACCGCCTTCAACAATTCTTCGTTGTCATTTGCATTTTTAAAAGGTACTCCAACCCCAAAGCCTCAGTAAAGATGGGGGCCTGTTTAAAATAATAAAGCTATTTATACGCCACTTAAATAGGGCAAGATGTTCTCTAGCTGCAGAGTGCACAGCAAACTCGAGCTCACACAGCAAAATAACACAGGACAGGAGTCCATCCAGCACAAAAAACAAACAGGCTACAGAGGCCGTGGCCACCAGGGATTGGGGGTCTCCAAACACAGCAAAGGCTCCTCCGACAACCGCAGCCAAGGGCGCAGGGGCGCTCACCACAGGGCCCTGCTCTCCAGGAGTGGCTCTGGGTTGAAGAGCTGCGTAGTTATTGAAGCTGCGGTAGGACCCCGCTCAGATGGAACGTCCCGGCCTTTCGCAGGAAACATATCAGCATTCTCTGGATGTCGGTTCCAGCTGCAGACGGTGGCGACACCACTGGAAGGCCACCGGCCTGCACTGCCTCCAGTGTCCAGGGAAAGCTCAGTACTCACAAGATGCCAAGACTGCTATGGGTTCTCTTTTAACTGTAATTTCCCTTCATGTGGTGAACCAGCTACTTCCCATTTTCCTCTCCTAGAGGGTGGGTGGATTGGAAGGCAGGCAACCTTGCTCTGAAACAACCCGTCCTCGGGCTGTGGCATGCCTACAAGGACCAGCACGTGGCTATGAAGGCCCTGGGGGCCTGGACGTTTTCTCTCTTGGTGCTGAGCACCAGCAAGCCCCTGGCCAGCAGGAGAGTGGGGAGACTCTAACTGCTTTCCAAAGAGAGCACAAGGCCCAGCTTTTCTCTGGAAGGTCTGTCCACCAGTCCCCACTGAAACGAACTGGAAACACCCCAGTCTCCTGTTTAAATGAGGGGTCCGAGTCCACTGCAAAAGTCACTTCCTTCCAGCCCTGCCCCCAGGAGAGCACTCTGCTGGACTTGGTCTGGGGCCCCTGCCCTGTTCCAGGCTCTCAAAACCAGCCAGATCAGACTTGCAGATGATAAAACAAAGCCCTGAGGTGCTGTGACTTGACTCGGTCACCAGGCTACCTGGAGGACTGCCAGGGCCCAGCACTTGGACCCCCCCCCACCCCTGGACAGGCACAGAGAGGCCATCAAGGGTGACTTTCTGTGGCAGGCAAAGGGCAGGAGAATACAAAGATTATCTCCTTGTCCATGAAAAGGAAACATGACCGATGTGCCCGTGGGGGAGGGGGCTCCTGGTTGCCAGGCATAGGCTGAGCAGCAGGAAGCGGGCAGGTGCGGTGCTGGGGAATCTGGCCGGCGGGGAGTTGAGACCAAAAGGTGAACTCACAAATCACGCCTGCTTACACTTGAGTCACCAGAGACTTGTTGATTTGAAAGTGGTTCTCATCCTGATGATGATCATTAGTAAACACATCTGCATGTAAAGACGAAGCCCTTATTTGTACAAACAAAGGTCATCAGCTGAGAAGTGGGACCTCCAGGCCATGGCACGATCCTACTTTTTCGTCGTGGCACTGACGTTAGCCAGCGTTAGGCTTTAGCCAACTGCATAGACAGCTCCTGCGGGCCCTGAGGATGACGGGTTCTGTTTCCGGATTTATCTTCAGTTCTTGTTTTCGGGGTGACATTTTGAACAGATGAGAAGCCTGGGGGAGTGAGGGCCTTTGCCTCAGGACAGAAGTGTCCAGACAGTAGGGCCAGGAGGACAGTGCAATTGGAGGCCCTCCTGAAATTGCTGGGTCCGGGAGCAACCCCAGACTCACCGGGGCAGAGAGGGACAGGAACATGATGGGAAGAGGTTGGCTGAGATCTCGGAAGGGCCCCTGGGCACCCTGACTCTCGTGTCCTGGGAGGACCCGAGGACATCACAGGGTCTGGCAAGGGCATCCCGGCTCATGGCCACTCGGGATGCCTGGGTCCAGGCTGGGCAGACGTTGGTATCACCGCTGGCCTGTGAAACTCTCTACGGGAGCCTTGGAATCAACTGTGTCCTCGGGCGCGTGGAACCCTTCGGCAGAGCGTCCCTTCGGCTATGAGCGCGGTCAGGCCCCTAACCAACTGAAACGCTGCTGGAGCCCCTGGCAGCCCGGGGCCAAGCGAGCCGGTGCACAGAGCAGCTTTGTGGAGCAGCGAGGGCCTGTCGCCCCAAGTTGCATAGTTGATCAGCTTTGGAGTGGCTGGTTTGTTGTTGCTGTTTGTTTTTGTTCTAGTGTTTTATGTGACAGGTGAGGAAAGTAGCGTTTCTTGTGGGTAAAGTGAAACTGAAAATGCAGGTGCTCGAGGCTACAGGAAGTCGCTTCCATCGTAGATCACCGGCCGGTCAACCGTCAAGTGATAAAACACTTTTTTGGAGACAAACCTGAGGACACAGAAATGGAAAAGGTGGGTGTTACCCTGAGAGCCGAGAGGCCAGTGGCCTGGGCCCCTCACCCCATTTCCTGTCTGTCCAGCCGAGTTCTCTTCCTGCAAAGAAGCAGGGGGTCTTGGGACATCACCATGGCCTTTCCTGGGGCCTGGGTGCAGAAACACCCATTTGGTCCCATGCTGTGCACCCCTCCTTCCATCTCTCCTGTTCTGAAAGGACCCTGGGGGGACTCGGGGGTCTGGGGGTCTGTACTCCACAGAGGGAGCAGAGTGGGCAGAGCAGGGGCTGAGAGGTGAGGTGAGTATGGGTTTCATTCTGACCGGGCACCCAAGCCGGCTTTGCCATCCATCTCTGCAAATGGACTTGACAGGCGAAGGCCAGAGTTGGTCACAGCACCACTGTCACCTCTCATTTTAACTGGGACCCTTCCCGGTGCTCTGATACGGCGCTGCCCAGAGCCGGCACACACTGCCCCCGCTCCCTGATAGGAAGGGCCAGGAGCTCCACCTCGCAGGTCTAGTCCTGTTTGTCTCTAGCTTTAGCCTTCATTCTTTTATTCCTCTCTCTCTCTCATTCACCAGCCTGTCTACCCACCCCCCGTCCCTCCACATCGAACCCTGCCACTGTATTTACGAGCCTTTCTCTGGGCCGGACAGAGGGAACCTGGACATCAGAGAGGGGCAGGTTGAGTGTGCCGGTTGAGTCCAGAGTCTGGAACTAGGCCACCTGTGTTCAAATCTGGCTGTGTCACTAGGTGTAGGACTTGGGAGAGCCACGCCTTTACCCCTCTGGTCCTCAGTCCCTTAGCAGTAACATGAGGAGAAACACGGTCCCCACTACAGGGGGTGCTGTGGGGCTTAAGTGAGTTAGTGTGGAGGGCTGAGAACGTGCCCGGCACGCACTAAGCCTGTAAGGATTAGCTTGTGTGTTCTGAGGTTGATAACAGACATTGGAATCCCACAGTATCGGGGTCTAAAATCAGAGACTACTCATAATAAATTAATGATAATTAAATCACCTATTTTTAATGTCTACCTCTGTTCTTGAGACCAGGTGGTGGGTGGCCGAGGGGGATTGCTGATGAATGAGGAGGCCCCTACCTGGAAAAGGTGTTGTCGAAGATGAGCATGTAGATGCCCGGTGTGCGGACCTTGAGCTGGCCCTGGATGTTCTCCTTGTGGGAACTGCAGCGGGTCGTGGGAATGAGGACCTGGGAGGAAAGGCAGGTGAGAAAAGGGATCACAGAGGCTGACAGGGCCCCCAGAATCCTCTGGGAAGACCTTTATTTTGGGGCAGGAAACTGAGGTCCAGGGAGGCCGACTGCCCTGTCTGGGGTCAAAGTTGACCAGGGCTGGGGCTGGAATCAGCCCCCCAGGAGGGCTGGGGTGCCTTCCACATGCCGTGGGTTTGTCGACAACTTGTAGTCGGGGGTAGGTACGAATTTCATCCAGAATCAAGAACTAGTCGCCACCCCAAAAGAGTGGTCCCCTGGCCTCCTCTGACCGTGGCCAGTGCTGGAACACCGCCCCCCACAGCGGGAGAAGCGGTTCCCTTGTGGCTTTAGGAGGCTGGGACTTATTCTAGGTAGAACCCACCTGTGTGGCTGTTTCCTGTTGGCCCCAGTTTGATACAAAATAACAGTTTCCAAAACACTGACGTGATGTGACAAAGGACAGTGATCTCGGGGAGAGCAAGGGGAGCCTGACAGCTGCCTTAGCTCGCAGCGCTTCGAGGGGAGAGGGAACGGCCAGCGGACAGGACACAGGGGACAAACAGGAAACCGCTGTGCTCAAACCTCACTGCCCCAATAATCACGCTAAATGTACACAGTCTGAACATCCCAATTAAAAAGCAGGGCCCATCAGGTTGGATAAAAGCGAGACCCTTACCCAGCGTACCTCTAAAAAGTGCAATTTAAACGTGAAGATACAGATCGGTTAAAAGTACAAGGATACAAATGATGTCCACGCCAGCACTAGTCAGAAGAAAGCTGGACTGACTGTATTAGTATCAAAAGGATACTCTACCAAAGAGTACGACCCGGGGTGATGTCATCACGACAAAGACATCAGTTCACCAGGAGGACAACAATCCCACACATTTATGCTCCTGATGACAGAGCTTCAAAACCCATGAATTGAAAATGGTAGTTACAAGGGGAAATGGGATACATCCACCGTTACAGCCGGGTAGCTCAGTATCTTCCAATGACCGAGGGAGTAAGCAGACAGGAACTCTAAGGAGACAGAAGACCTGACCACCACCACCCACTAAGCCGCCCTGGTCGGCCATTACAGAGCACCCCGCTGACAACTGCGGAACACGCATGCGTTTCAAAGGCACATGGAACCTGCACCAGGCAGGTCACATTCTACCAGGCTGTTAGAAACATACACATACATTTCAAAGGATTCAAGTTATACACAGTGTTTTCTGACAATGGAATTAAAATAAAAATAAAGAGCAGAGCTCTACAGCACCCTCAACTATTAGGAAACTAAATCACCTACTTCTAAGTAACACACGAGTCAAACAGGAATCAAAAGGGAGGTCCCCAAGGCACGGGAGGGAGGGAGAGCGAGTGCGCAGGGTACGTTCCTGACCCCGCAGTTTGTCTGCTCTGGCTGAAGCTGGTGGCGGTGAGGGAGGAAGACGGGCCCAAGGTAAACCTGAGGGGCCAAGATGCATGAGGACCTGCTGCTATATGTGAGCTCTGTGACAGCTACTCCTGCACATTGCCTCCTTCAGTTCCAACAATGTTCGACAGCACTCTAAGTCCACCGGGGACCGAGAATCCTGGGAGCTGAGCGGCTGGTCTGTTTCTGTGGCCCATGACTCAGACTTCTGAGCCTGGCGGAGACAGTCCTGCAAGCTAGGAGGAGCTGCTGGAGAGAAAGGCACCTTCCCCCTCCAGGCACTGCCTTGATTACAAAGCAGCACTCACGAGCTCGTTAGCGCAGGTCCGCTGGAGAGGCTGTGTTTGGAATACTACTCTTCATTTCTTTCAGACATCCTAGTCTACGGAGTTTTTGGTCATTTCAGCTGCTGTTTTCCTACCGTGGTCAAATGTGGAAAATTCTCTCATTATTTTAAATACAAAACCAAAAGTGTCCAGGAGACACTAATAACTCTGATGTCAAGAGCTCGTGTCACTGAGGAGACAGGAAGGTGACTGGCGTACACCTTAGAGAGACTGGGCTCTGCTGTGCTCCCTGGGGACATCTCCCCGTGGCCTCCGTGCCCAAGTGGCCGTGCCCTGAGCCATGCCTCGTGTCTGCACAGCAGTCCACATGGTTTCGCTGATCTCTCCACGTGCTCCAGCGGCTCGGGGTCCAGGTACAAAGCAAGGGTTCCGTGATGAATGGGACCAGCCAGTCACCAAGGCCACATCCTGCAGGCTTCAATTCGCAGGCCATGACCAGAACAGGAGAGTCCGCAATGACAGGAAGTAGGCTGGTGGCTGCTTGGGGGGCAGGCGGGAGGAGACTGCTAACGGCTCCGAGGAAATGAGGAAAGTGACCTACAAGCAGATGGTGGGGACAGCTGCGCAACTCTGTGAACGTGCTACAAATGACGACGACTTGCACATTTTAAATGGGTGAATTATGGCTCAATGAAGCTGTTTACAAAGTAAAAAGTTGAAGGTCCTTGCTCCCAGTCCTGCTTCCTCCCCTGACCCCTCTGTGGCCCCAGGCAGCCCCTGAGCTTCTCGGGCCAAACACGGGTCCACCATCCAGCCAGAGCAGGGCCTGTGTCCTGCGCATGAGTGGCCTCAAGCCGCTGGTGTACTGTTCCTTTTATCAGGTGCCTTCCCGAACTCACAATCTCTAAGCTTGGGGTCAGGCCCAGAGGAAGTCACCCTGGCGAGAGGGTGGCCCACGGGGCGGTGTCTGACAGGTGCCACCAGAAATGGGGCTGGCTTTCTGCTGTGTCGCCGCTCCTGCCCGGATGCTTCTCTAACCCATGTCCCCACAAGCGTCTCCTGCTTCCGCCCACTGGTTCCCAGGCCAGGCTGATTATGACACTTGCCACATGGAATCACAGCTGCCTATTTACAAGGGTCTCTGGTTATATCGTGAGCTCCTCGGAGGCAGGTCCCATGTTGCCCCTTCTCTCTCTGTCCCCAGTGGGCCCTATGGAGCCCAGTATACAGCAGAGGCTCAGTAAACGACTGGGAAGAGACTGTGAGTCCGCAGCACCGTTCCTGAGTCTGTGCCTCCGCCTTCACGCTGCATCCCCCTGTTTCTTCTAAGACCCGGACTGGTCAGGGGCTCACATGGGGGGTCCCCAGGACAGAGGTATGCTGGAAATAGGTTTGCCAGGCTGGCATGTTTGGGGACTTCAGGCAGAAATAACCACCTCTGCCTACAGCTGGCTGGTGACAGTGGGCCTGTGAAGGCAGGGAAGCATCTGAGCGCCTGGCAGCTCACTCACCCTGTACATGGGCTCTGTCTGCCCCCTGGCGTCCACTGTGGGAAAGACAACATTATGACCCCAGGGAAGCACTGGAAGCCAGAAATAAAGGCAGCTCCTCCAGGTCCCCAGGCTCCTGATTCCTGGTTGGAACCACACAAGTGTCCCAGGGCCATGAGGATTTGGCAGGTGAGTGGCTGAGCAAGGGGAAAGACCCATCGCTCAGCCGTGTGTGGGCAGGTGGAACGGAAAAGGCCTGGACACCTGATTTAGTCACCCTGCTCCATCCCACCCTCCCTGCTGGCCACGAACACCCACCAGTGTCTAACCTGGCGGACGCAATGCTGGGTGCCTGGTGGTCCTTGGGCACAGCAGGGAGAACGGCAAAGGCACTGGTGAGAGTTGCTGGCAGTGCAGCAGGGTCAGGGCGGAGCTAATAAGCTCACTGGTTTCACTGCTGCTCCACTAAGGGACCAGGTGAGTCATTCTGAGTCTGTTTCCTTATCTGCAAACTGGACAAAGACCTGCCCACAGAGTCACACAACGCTCCTCCTGCACAGTCAGCAGGTGACCTGAGTCCACTCTCAGACCTCACGCCTGAGGGGCTCACAGCCTCTCACGAAGGAAGGGCCCCAAAGCTAGGCAGGTGGCGCCACTGTCAGCCCCGGAAGGGATGAGAGGACAGCGCAGTGTTCAGATAAGAAAGGACATGACTCAGGGAGGCTAGGATGACACTTCAGGAGAGACTCTAGGAGCACAGAAACGACAAGCAGTCTCTACAACGAGCAGGGCAGGGGCGGCGGGAGGGCGAACCCACACGTTCCTCCTCGCTGCACAAGCTCAGGAGCAGCGGCCTGCTGCTTGTGAACCGAGCCGGCCCGGCGCTCCTTCAGCTCGGCCTTCCTGCCCTCCCCCGAGCCCCTCAGGGCACCCGTGGGCCACATGCACGAGGGGTAAATCGATATCACCTCGTTTCACACGACCTCAAATCGCTCTCCGCTATCCTGACTCCCGTCTTTTTGGAAAATGGCGACTTGGGCAGCCACATTAAGGGCCTGGGCTCCTCCCTAAGCTCCTGTCCGCAGTCTGACTGTCCTCACCATCCCCTCCGCTCAGTGATTCAAATGGAACTCGGGTGTCCACCCACACCAGCTCTCACCCACTGTCCCCTGCACCCTCTCTCCCTGTGCAGGGGTAGGGGTGGATTCCGACCCCCTTCCTCACCCCACACTCCATCAGCCACCACGGGTCCTGTTCCCCTGCCTGTTCCGGATTCCACCCCAACCTCTGCGCACTGACTTCCTTCCCTCACTCCAGCCCAGTGGTTCTCATCCTTGGCTGCTCCCTGGATCGCCTAGGGATGTCTGTGCCCCCTGCCACCCTGAGGTCCTGATTCAGTGGTCTGGGGTGCAGCCTCATAGTTGGTTCAAAAACACTCCCCAGGTGCTGTCCTACCCTCGTTTCTCTCGGGGTCTCTCTCACAGCTGGGGCCCAGAACATTCCAAGAAAGGCCTGCCCAGCACAAGATAGACCAACCACGGCCCTGCGGTGGGAAGGGCCTGCCCAGGCATCCCGATGTGTGAGCAAGGGCCCGTTGGCAGGGAGCTGGCCTTACCTTACACTGTTCCAGCGGTGTGTCCTCTGCCTCCTGGAAGACCACGCTGAAGGAGATACTCTTGGGATCGGAGGAGAAGACCCAGCTGATGGTGAGGCCTGCCTCGGCCACGGTGATGGGGATGAGGCTGTAGGTACTGGACCGCACAAACAGCTCCCTGTTGCCCTCTCCGAAGTTGGCGATCTCTTCCACCGTGAAGGGCACTTTTATCCTAAAAAATAAAAAAACGAATGCAGGGAGGGACCTGATCAAAGTGGGTAAAAGTTGCCTTTGCTGGTCAGGCTGGCTGTGGCTCAGAGGTGGCCAGAAATCCGAAGCTCTTGGGAGGATAAGCTCTGGATAACCTTGACCTATGGGCTTAATACTGGGCCAAAGTTTAATGCGAAACTGATGGCAACAGGCATTTTCTGAGCACTTACCACGTGCCTGCCATAGTACTAGGCACTGGGGACACACAGGTGACAAATACAGACAACCCCCGCCGGTGTGGGCCTGCGGTGGGACTGAGAGGTTGGCCTGAGCTATCCCACCCCTCGCTAGGGCAGGAGGCCAGTGCTGAGGCCTGGCTCTCTGCAGCTCGCCTGGAGCTGCCCTGCCCCTTAGCTGCCGCCTTTCTCTTTCCCATTCCCTGTCCCCATCTATGTAATTACCACCGGCAGGACGCACAACCCTCATCAGAAACCTCCAAGTGGACACCCTGACTTTTCTTACACACAAATACCCCGGATTTTCTTTTTTTCAATAAATTTTTTTTTCCAATTACAGTTTGCATTCAATATTATTTTGTGTGAGTTCCAGCTGTACAGCACAGTGGTTAGACAATCACATACTTTACAGAGCTCCCCCTGATGTTTCTAGTACCCGCCCAGCACCATACAGTTACGACAATGTTATTTTTTAAAGATTTTATTTATTTATTTTTAGAGAGAGGGGAAGGGAAGGAGAAAGAGAGGAAGAGGAACATCGATGTGAGAGAGAGACATTGATCGGCTGCCTCTCATATGCTCCCTGACTGGGGACCGAACCTGCAACCCAGGCCCGTGCCCTGATGGGATCAAACCAGTGACCCTTTGCTTTGAGGGACGACGACGCCCAAGCAACCGAGCCACACCGGTCGGGGAAGTTATTACAATATTGTTGACTGTACTCCCTGTGCTGTTCTTTACATGCCCGTGACCATTTTGTAACTACCCACTGCGCTCAACCCCTCTACCTTTCTCCCAGTCCCCCAAGCCCCTCTCCTCTGGCAACCGTCAGTCTGCTCTCTGTATCCGGGCCTGTTTCCATACTGATGGTTTGTTTACATCGTTCTTTAGATTCCACGTGTAAGTGAAATCATACGGTACTTGTCTTTCTCTGACTGACAGAATTTCACTGAGCGCAATACCCTCTGGGTCCATCAACACTGTCTCGAATGCTAAGACCTCGTTACTTTCACGGCTGAGCAGTGTTCCATTTTCTAATCCGCTCCTCTGTTGGCGGGCACTCGGACTACTTCCGTCCCGCGGTGATTGTGACTAATGCTGCTATGAACATAGGGGTGCACGTGCCTCCATTCTTCCAAATTAGCGTTTCGGGTTTCTTTGCACATATCCCCAGAAGTGGAATCACTGGGCCATAAGGCGGTTCCATTCTTAATTTTTTGAGGTAACTCCACACTGTTTTCCAGGTGGCTGCACCAGTCTGCTTTCCCACCAACAGTGCATAAGGGGTGCCCTTTCTCCACACACTTGCCTGTCATCTTATGGATGGCAGGTGTGAGGTGACATCTCACTGTGGTTTTAATTTGTGTCTCTGTGATGATTAGCAATGTCAAGCATCTTTTCATGTATCTGTTGGCCATCTCTATGTCCTCTTTGGAAGTGTCTATTCAGGTCTTTTGCCCATTTTTAAACTGGGTTGTTTGTTTTTTTGGTGTTGAGTTGTGTAAGTTCTTTATAAATTTTGGTTATTAACCCCACCAGATGTATCATTGGAGAATACATCCTCCCACTCATTGGGCTGTCTGTTCATTTTGTTACAGGTTTTCTTAGCTGTGTAAAAACCTTTTAGTTTGATGTGGTCCCATTTGCTTTTCTTTTGTTTCCCTTGCCTGAGGAGACATAAAATATTAGTAAGAGAAATGTCCTAGATTTTACTGCCTATGTTTTCTTCGAGGATTTTTTGTGGTATTGAGTCTTATATTTAAGCCTTGATCCATGTTGAGTTTATTCTTGTGTATGGTGTGAGAAGGTGGTGTAGTTTCATTTTTTTGCACGTACCTGTCCAATTTTCCCAACACCGGTTATTGAATAAACTGTCTTTATCCTGTTTTATGTTCTTGCCTCCTCTGTCAAATATTAATTGACCATGTAAAGGTGGATTTATTTCGGAGCTCTCTGTTCTGTTGCATTGACCTATGTGTCTGTTTTTATGCCAGTACCATGCTGTTTTGATTACTACAGCCTTACAGGGTAGTTTGATATCAGGTAGCATGGATTCCTCCAACTTTGTTCTTCTTTCTCAAGACTGCTGTGGCTATTTGGGGTCTTTTTTGGATCCATATAAATATTTGGACTATTTGTTCTAATTCTGTGAAATACACCCCTGGTGTCTTGACAGGAATTGCCCAGAGTCTATAGGATGCTTTGGGGAATATGGACAGTTTAACAATGTTAATTCTTCCTGTCCGAGAATACAGTATGCACTTCCATTTATTTGTATCAGCTTCAGTTTCTTTCTTCAGTGTCTTATAATTCTCTGAGTACAGGTCTTTTACCTCCTTGGTTAAATTTATTCCTAGGTATTTAATTTTTTGATGCAACTGTAAATGGGACTATTTTCGTAATTTCCCTTTCTAATAGTTCATTATTGGTGTATAAAAATGCAACCAACATCTGGATATTTATGTTGTATCCTGATACTTTACTGAATTTATTTATCAGTTCCAATAGTTTTTTGGTGGAATCTGTGGGATTCTCTACATACAGTATCATGTAATCTGCAAATAATAACTTTTACTTCTTCCTTTCTAATTTGGATGCCTTTTATTTCTTCTCCTTGTCTGACTGCTGTGGCTAGGACTTTCAGTACTATGTTGAATAAGAGTGGTGGAAGTGGAAATCCCTGTCTTGTTCCTGATCTTAAGGGAAATGCTTTTATTGGGTTGGCCGCAAAGTTCATTTAGTTTTTCCCATACAATGGCTCTAGTAGCGCTTAGTTGTCTTTAACTTCATTTGAAACAATTTTGTTAGAATGTATTGTGACAGCTGTCATATCAGCGTGCATTTAAAAAAATGATCAAAATTGGTGAATTTAGGTGTAGACATTTTAATGTTGAAATGGAAAAAGATATGCAACTTTTTTGGTGTACTATGCTTTATTATTTCAAGGTAAAAATGCAAATGAAACGCAAAAACAGGTTTGTGCAGTATATGGAGAAAGTGCTGTCAAAAGTGGTTTTGAGAAGTTTCCTGTTACTATTGACATTTTTGCCAAATAATTATTTGCTCTAGGGCTGTCTTATGCATTGGAAGATGTTTAGCAGCACCCCTGGCCTCTACCCACTAGAAGCCAATAGCAGGAGAGAGCCGACATACTCAAAATATTCAAATCAATAAAGTTATTGGTGAAAATAAAAAATGTGTCCTTTATTTTACAGAACTAAAGTCCACTAAGTCCACTAAATGGACTTTTTGGCCAACCCAACAGTTTTTCCCCCAGGGAGTATGATGTTAGCATTGTCATATATGCCTTTAATATGTTGAGATATGTTCCCCCCGTTCCCACTTTGACTGGTTTTATCATAAATGGGTGCGGGATTTTGTCAAAAGCTTTTCTGGCCCTGCCCAGCATGGCTCAGTTGGTGGAGCATCATCCTGCAAAGCGAGAGGCCGCCGGTTCTATTCATGGCTGGGGCGCGCGCCTGGGTAGCAGGCCAAGTCCCTGGATGGGGCGTGCTGGTGGAAGCCGACCGATGTTTCTCTCACAGGCCAATGTTTCTCTCCCTCTCCCTCCCTCTCTCTCTCTAAAAATAAATAAAATCTAAAAAAAAAGCACCTTTTCTGCATCTGTTGATAGGATCATACGATTCTGATCCCTCATTTTGTTTATGTGGTGTATCATGTTAACCGATTTGTGGATATTGTAATAACCTTGGGATCCAGGCATAAATCCTCCCTGATCGCGGTGTACGATCTTTTTAATGTACTGCTGGATTCGCTTTGCTAAAATTTTGTTGAGGGTTTTTGCGTCTATGTTCATCAGGGATATTGGCCTATACTTTTTTTTGTAGTGCCTTTATTTGGTTTTGGAATGAGAATAATGCTGGCCTTGTAAAATGAGATAGGTACTCTTCCCTCCTCTTAAATTTTTTGAATAGTTGAAGAAGAGGTGTTATTTTTTCTTGAAATGGTTGGTAAAACTCACGCCTGAAGCCATCTGATCCAGGGCTTTTGTATGGGTTATGTGAGTCCTCCTGTGAAAAGGGAGGTTAATTGCTATCTGCTTGTTCATTTGTGGGGTCGAACCCCAGGCTGGCCGACTCTGAGGACTGGTCCCAGCCAGTGTGTGGACTGCTGTGCAAGTGTGGACTACAGGGGGCAGAGTGCACCTCAGCGAGGCCCAGTGCCTACCGAGCGCTCCCTCTGGAGGTGCCATGTGTGACACCATTCGATCCGATCCTGCTCTGACCCTGCCTGAACCTCGCCACTGGGTGTGTCCATCCTGGCTCTCTTGGGAGGAACTCTGGTGTTGATAAGTGTCAGATACTGCCTGTGACTGGCCCTAGGC
The DNA here is from genome assembly GCF_022682495.2 of Desmodus rotundus. Lineage (NCBI taxonomy): Eukaryota > Metazoa > Chordata > Mammalia > Chiroptera > Phyllostomidae > Desmodus > Desmodus rotundus. The sequence goes on from NC_071394.1 coordinate 128,671,880, forward strand.
ACCCTGTTTGGAGCTACAAAAACAAACCACAGTTTGTGGCTGCCTCTGCTGGGCCTGGGCATGTGCAGGAAGGACTGAGCTGTGCACCAAGGCCAGCTTCCACCAGCACCAAGACCAGGGGCAGGTCGGTGAAGTCCCAGGCACTCTGGGATTTGCCTCTGCCTTCTGGCTACCTATCAGTCTTAGTCACTGAAAGAGCCTCTGGCGATACTCAGGTTTCGTGAGGCAGATTCTCGGTGAGCCACCAGGTAGGGGTGAGGGGTGACTACTAGACTGGTGGCAGTGCACCAAGGCTAGCTGCCACCTGCCAGGTACCTGCCAACCTCTGTGGCGGTGTGGGGTCTCAGGGAGTCATCAGAGCGAGGCCAGCAGAGTTAACCAGGCCCAAACAGACCAAGTTTGGCTGTGTAAAGGGAGGGCTCTGCACCAGTTGGGCATATAAGGAAAAATGGACCATGTCCTAGAATTACACAACTGAGTCTGTCCTGGATTCTGCCTCACCAGTGAGGGGGAGGCATGGTCAGGCTTGGGGGACGGTGAGGGGGAGTTACCTCTGTCCCAGAGCCACACAACTCCCAGTCAGATGACTTCTCTGCTCCGGGTGCTCAGCAAGATCTCTGCTGTGTGGGGCAACAGGGAGTCTGGAGGGCGGGGCTATCTCTTCCCCTGGGCTGTGGTCCTAGGGGAGGAGTGCTCCACTCAGGAAAGATAGCTCTGCGGTGTGAGAGAGGGACTCGGCACAGGGACTCTGGCAGCTGACCCTTCAGCTCTCTCCCTTGATCCACGAACCCCAGTCTCTGCTCACAGGACTAGTTCCTTCTCCATCCCTCCGCCGGAGCCCAGGGTAAGTGTCTGCAGATGAGATTTTGTGTGCTGGACCTTCGAGAGAGTGCCTGAGTTTCTAGCAGAATCCTGTCTCTGCCTGGTGAACAGAATTCCCACTGATTTTCATAGCCAGATTGTTGGGAACCGCCCTGCCTGGTTTCAGAAGCTGTAAACCCCCATGGCTAAGGCTGAATCAGAGACACTGGGACCATAAACCATTAAGGAGACAAAGCTTATCTCCCTGGCAGGGGTGCCACCTCTGCCCACTTTACTTCACCCTGCTTGGCCCTGAGCTTGACCAGTTAGCCAATGACGGGTAAGATTCCTCAAGGGAGGGACGACCTAAGGCAGGCATGGTCAGGAAAAAGGCCCATAGGGAAGGACTCAGGGGGGGGCTACAGAAAAAGGGGGTGTGGACCCTCGCCCCTCAGCTTTGGCATAGCCTGAGTCCTTATTCTGTCTGCTAGAAGTCTCCTAATCTCTTAGCTGCCTTACTTCCCCTGCCTGATTTAAGCCTGAAACAATGCCAGAGGGCGGTGCAGTCCTGTGCTGGAAAGGGTGGATTCCCCCAGGGTGATCAGACCTAAGAAAGAATGCATAAAACCCTGTGAAACCTGCTTTGCTAAAACCCTCAATTTAAATGATAAGGGTCCAAGCCTGAAATGAGTTTGTTTCCCAAAGTCTTACAGCCCTTTAACTAACTGACCCTGACTCAGAATAAGCCCTCAGAGTTCTTTGTTTATTATCTATTGTTTGATCCTTACTGCCTGACAATGATTGATGAGCTTTACCTGTATTCCTGTGCAAAATGAACCCAATAAAAAGCCCATTGAGGAAAAGGCTCTTGGCCCTTCTCCTTTGAGAGATCGGCCACCTTTCCTCCCCAAGCAGATCATGTCTTGGTAGACTTATTCTCATCTGTGGCAGCTGGGGGGGCTCTGCGGGTGGAGCCCCCCCACACCAGATGTTATGTGGGCACTTCTTCCCAGCTCTGGTGCTCTGGGCCGGGGAGCCTGGCGTAGGGTTGAGACCCCTCACTCCTCAGAGGGACCCTTTGCAGCTGAGACATCCCTCTGGAGGAAGGGCCAGCCTTTTTCCAGTCTCTGCCAGTCTCCATGGGCTTCTTCTGTCAATCCTTGGTTATGACTTTTGTTAAGCTAGTCATCGGTGGATTACTCAGGCTGAGTGTTCTATATTTTAGCTATAATTCCAGTTTGGTCCTGGGAGCATGTGAGCGCAATTTCCGCCTACTCCACTGCCATCTTGGATCCCCTCCCCAGACTCTCTTTAATGACGGCTGGTATGATGGTCTTGGGGAGAAAGGCTCCTTGGGGCTGTGTTCCTGGGTCTAACTCTCAAGAGGTGGGGAAGAGCCTCTTGCAGAAGGCTGCAGGGTAGACAGAGTTCCTCTGCTTATGGGGCCCTCTGCAGGACCCAGAAGTGATGGGATGTATGAGGTGTGGAGCCAGACGGACCTGGGCCTGGCACCTGCCTCACTTCTTACTGCCAAGGGCTGACCCTCTCCTAAACCCCAGTGTCCTCGTTTGCAAACAGAGACAAGCTCGCCTGCCTCCTGACTGGGGTGGAACGAGGAGGATGAACTTAACGTGAGCGGGGAAGTCTCCATGATGCGGACCGAGTGGCCGGGCACCTCCAGAGGCAGCACGCTAGTCTGGAGCTACATCTGAGTAATGTGGGATGGGGCCAGTCTACCTGCTCGACTGAGCCTTTCCCGGAGACTGTCTATTGCTGTCCTCCCGACCTCGGGGGTGGGAACTGTAGGTCAGAGAGGTCAGGTAACTTGCCCAAGGCTGTGTGGCAGGTGGTGGTGCCAGAGGTCTGCTGTCTACACAGCTGTGGGGATGGATGGAAACACGCCCCAAAGCTATGCTGAGAAGACTAATCAATGATTTTAAAACCCAAATGCTCTAAAGAACAGCTCCGATCTAAGTCATTCACCTTTGTGAAAATTTAATTCCATAAAACATTTTTCCATGTGTTAAGCTTTATTTCTAATTATGGGTTGCCTCTCGCACACCCTCATCTGGGGACCTGGCCTGCAACCCAGGCATGTGCCCTGATCAGGAATTGAACCAGCGACCTTTTGATTTGCAGGCTGGCACTCAATCCACTGAGCCACGTGAGTTGGGGTGTTATTTCTAAATACATAAGAAAGGCCTTTTCCCATATTCATACCTGTCAGAGAATCTGAGAGGAGAGAGAGGGGCTCATTGTGGAGAAGAGGTCTCGCAGCACGAAGTGTTAATGCGTTACCATGCCTGCCGCCACTTGCTGACAGAATGCCCCACTCAGGCTAGGTCACCTTTAACTCTATGTTCCAGGATCTTCCCCTTGCGTCATTATTTGGGTCGTGCCGTTAGTCTTTTTAACCTTTCCGGACACCACATTTTCAGTAGAGAACAATACGCAGTCTTCCCCAGGGCCGACAAGGGCCGAAGTGATGAGCGCCTCCTTCCAGGCTCACCTTTTTGGTGCCACTCTGTCTAAAATGGCAAATGCCCCTGGCCGCCTGTCCTGCTCTTCGTTTCTTTGCCGCAGCGAGCACGGCCTCTAACGTAGCACACAATTTCCTTTCTCACGTCATTGTTTGTCAAGCCCCCCAGGACCCGGCACTGAACCCGAGGACAGGGGTCTGTTTCTGTGCCGCTCACGGATGTCCTCCACGGGCTCAGAACGGCACCTGGCACACGGCAGGTGCGGAATAAATACCGGAGACTGGGCGACTGGGTCTGTTCAGTGACCTGTAAGCAGCTATGCAGCCACTGAACACACCACTGGAGAAAAAGATGGCTGTGGGGAAATACTCATGCGATATTAAGTTTAAAAAAACTGTAAAATACAACGTCGATTATTTATGTTAAAAATTATGTATGTACTTATTTTTACTTTCCTAATTTTCTACATTGAAAATGTGTTGCTATCATGATAAGAAAACAAAACACAGTTATTTGCAAAGAGAGTAGACTACAGGGCGTCCCTGTGGGAGAGGGATGGGCATAAAGGGGCGCAGAGAACTTCGGGGTGAGGGATCCGGTCTGTGTCTTCATCGCAAGTGGTCCTAGTTCCTAGACCTTGGCTTCCACTTGGCAGAAACGGGGAGCAGGGCTGGCTGCGGAGCTGAGCTGGGTGACTGAAGGTTACACACCCTATCATTTGTCCAAGTCCAAGCATTACACACCATGAAGGGAGTTCCACTGCACATAAATTATACCTTAAAACAGCATCACCTGAGAGCCACCACCGGTGCTGGGCCGGGGCCCGCGGGGTGCTTTCCAGCCCCCACACCGGAAGGGACAGACCCCTCTGCCCCAAACTCTACCCCATGGGAAGCTGCGCTCTGGGCCCGGCACTTACATCAGCTCTCCGGCCCGCAGCAAGCAGATCTCAGCATCCTGCCCTAGCAGCAAGTCCTCAGTGTCCTCCGGGGTCAGCGAGTTTGACGTGGCGTCCCTGAAAAGTCACAAACGAGAACACAGGGTTATACACCTTTAGGTACACACCCTGGAGTCATGAAGCCAGCCTCAGATCTCATAGGAAATCCTTCAGACCTGGAGGCCACGGGAGGGGCCTGGCATACTCTGTGGGGAAAGGACGCCAGGGCAGCAGTGACTTCCCTGATGACGTCTTCCCCAGGGGGAGACCATAACAAATAGGCCCACCCCTCACCCCACCCCGCAGGCTGTGGCCACGGCACAGGGCAGCGGCGCCACAGTCCTGCCTTCGCAGTGCCAGGTCTCAACCAGACGAGCCTGCACTGGTCCATCTCTGGGAGCAAGAGCGGCACCCAGGGCTAACGGGGCAGGAAGCTGCGGGGGCTGAGAGGAGGCTGTAGGACAGGGCCAGCAGTGAGGGCCCCCTGGCCGAGGGGACATCCTGAGGTTCCCAAAGTGTGCCTGGTGGGACACCGGTGCCGGGGTAGGGGAGCAGCACACATTCTCTTAGAAAGTCACAGTGCACCTCATTTTATTTAGACATTTTCTTTATTTTTAGAGAGAGGGGAAGGGAGGGAGGAAGAGAGGGGGAGAAGCATCAATGTGTGACAGGAACATCGACTGGTTGCTTCTTGAACTTGCCCCAACTGGGGACCAAACTTGCAACCCAGTCATGTGCCCTGATCAGGAATTGGACCGGTGACCTTTAGCTCTGCGGAGTGGTGCCAAGCCACGTCACACTAGTCTCAGTAAATTCAAGGCTCTGAGAAGTCCTGCATCAAAGTTATCTATTAAATTTTAACTCTAGTGTTTCTATATTTACTTGGCCAAGGAGTATTTTTAACCCCTACTGACAAGGAAGAATCGGGGGCAAATCCATGGAGAACACCCTGAGTCGATGATTCCCAGGGCAGGTCCCCAGACCCTCGCCAGGCCTGGCGGAGGCCCCGCCTGAGGCAGCTTAGTGAGGCGGGCAGGGGCGGGGCACCATGCGGTTTGGGTGGTAATGACTAGAGGCAGTGTTCTTTTCAATAGATTTTCAGACTATGGGTCACAACCCTTTTAAGAATCAACTTAAGTAAGTTGTGGCCAACATTACAAAATACAAAGTAGAAATGATTAGCACATGTTGTGAGGGTAAGCATTGTTTTATGAGGCTCTTTTTTTGACTTTAAGTCTCCACACACCCACACCTAGGTAGTCAGGTGCGACGTACTCTTCTTATGGGGCGCTGAGAATGTCCGCAACTGTGTTAGAAAGTGTCCAAGGATGAAAAAATGTGTGAGGCCACTAGGGGGCAGCCTGTCTCTACCAGTCCCATTTCCTTTGGTTGTCACAGCTTTTCTCAGAAGGGTGGGACGAACTCACTGCCCACAGGTGATGGGAGCTTCCTGCTAGCTCTAGTGGCCTCGGACGGAGGATGGCATGTCATACTTCCCTGCTGAGTTTCCGTACGGCCAGTCCTGCCGAATCTGTCTTGAGGCACGCACATCTGTGTCATCTTGCTCCACCCTGAGGGTGGTCACCTGCCTTGCACACAGCCTTTGCCCAATAAATGTCTAGTTATGTGCCTAGGGCGAAGGTGCTTTTCTGTGTCAAATGCCTCCAATGGAGAACAGGACCAAGGCTCCACTTTGGAACCAAGTAAGAGTAAAGTGGTGACCACAGACGAGAAGGACGCTGAGGCAGTGTCCGGGAACAAGGCCCAGGGCTCAAGCCTGCCCGGATGTCGGATGGGTCACCGGTGGGGTTCCTGCAGCTTGGTTTCCGCAGCTGGAATTTATTGTATTTTCATCTCACAAATCAAAATGCCTTAGTCTCTTTAATTTAATTGCTTTACAACTTCAGTTCTGCAGACCGCCCGGGGAGCAGATTCCCTGCTCGATTAGATTGGCTGGGGAGGGGCGAGATGCCCAGAAAGCCCCTGTGGCGGGAGCGTCCTGCTGACGATCTCTCCCGGAGGCTGCATCTGTCCTCTGCCCACCTAGCCCAGCGCAGCTAGGAGTGGTGCTGCGGTCCACGACCCAGGCCTACAGCCCCCAGCTCAGCCTCTGGCTGCAACAGCCTCCTGTGGACTACAGTCTCTGGTTTATAAACGCCCTGTCCAGCACAGTAGCCACCGACCTCATGTGGCTACTTAAACTCAAGTTCATCAAAATTACAAAAAAATTTTGTTTCCTTGGTTGCACCAGCCACACTTCAAGTGCTCAGTAGCCATGCAGGCTGGTGGCCATCGCTCCAGGCAGCGGGGATACAGGACGTGCCTGTCACTGTAGAAGGCTCTGCTAAACAGCATGGACGGGGCAGTTGGGCCGAGTCATTTTGTGGACCACGCTCACTATGGATCGGGGGTGCCCTTTTACTTTACTATTAAAGTAAATTCCTAGTGCTTTCCCTTTTAATTACCAGTTTTCTTTCGCCTGAGAAACAAGCCAAGAAGAGCACTTCTGGTACTCTGACTTCCGATTACTGGGTAACTGTGGCCTGACACAACACGCACACCAGCAAGCCCATCCTCACAACCAACACCTGGGGGCGCCGCTGAGCAAGCCACACCCAATTCCCTCGCTGCCTTCTGGTGTGGCTACTTTTCTGAGGGCGATTGAAACTCATCCTCCACAGCCCCTCACCCACCAATGCCTTACAGTGGGACTCTCCTGCCAGCAGCAGTAACTGCCTCGTCCAGGGGCCTGGCGGTTCTGGCTGGAGAACGTCAGGTGTTCAGGGTAAGCGAGCGGGTCAACACAGTCTGACTTCCAAGAGAAATCTGCAGCAGGCGTGGCTGCCACTTTCCTTGTATTCTTCCCTCCGTTCTGTTTAGAAAATGTTTCAGTATTCCAGGGAAAATCCAACACATATGCCTGGGTCCTTGCCTTTAGAGTTTTGTTTCAAAGAAGAGTAACACTCTTGAAACAATGAACACGACAAACTGGCAGATAACAAAAGGCACTTTGTAAAGTGGCTGAAATAAACCTCTGGCCCCCAGATTGTGAGCGGCTTCATTCCTCCAATTTAGCTGCAAGTTTTTCACTGGAGAACTTCCCATGGAGAATAGTTCTGACAAATGCCACTACGTTCGCTCAAATACACATACCCCGCCCCCCCAACCCCAGCACACAGGGTGGAGGGCAGCAGGTGGAGACCTGGTTTTCCCCAGGGTACAAGTGACAACTGAGAGAGGAAAGCGCGGCCGAGCACGTGTTGCCAACGCTCAGGCCCTTCAACCCCACCTCATGAACCGGCCCTAAACCACATGGTAGGCTTGTCCCTGGAGAGAGATGCTCATCTCTCAGAGTGTACAGATTCTAAAATGACAGGCTGGCTCACTCTAAAGGGCTGTCTTGTCCCAAAAAGCGTGTTTCAGAAGGATGGGCACTTTGGCCCATGTCCCCTCCAGTGTTTGGCTTAGCTTGTCCATTTGCTCACTTGTCACAGGTCCCCTCACCCATCTAGCTATCCCCCCACCCATCATCAGTCCAGAGGTACACAATCCGCACCGCATCATGTTCCTGCCCTAGGGGAACACTTCATTTGTACCGGCTCGGTGGAAAGAATAGCCTGAACTAGTTCGTTCAAAAGAGACTTCCAGGTGTGTTCTTGGGCAGACAAGCTAACCTCTCTAACCTGCTTCCTCATCTGCAAGTGACTGGGATCGGATGGCCGCACACAGGGGCATCCAGGCCGGGGCTCAAACCCTAGTGGGTCCTAGCACTTAGTCTCCAGACCCTGGGGCTGCATCTAGTCCCTGGCCCCAAAGCCTGACACGCTGCCCTTAGGAAGAGCCATAGGAAAGGGTGTGTTCAGCAGTAGAGCAGAGAATACCAGCCTTGGGAGGCAGCAGGCTGGATGGGGGTGCAGAATCAGGGAGGGGAGGCCTGGTGACTCAGCAAGAGGGTAACTGCTTCTGGGAAAAAAAGAAGTGGAGCCCACATCCCTACCTGGTATCCTTTCCATAGAGGGGAGGCATGGGGGAACGTGACCCCGGTGGGCATCCCCCAATTCCTGCCTTCTGAGTGTTACTTCCCTGAAATGCCAGCATTTTCAGACCATGGAGACCAACTGGAACAGATACAATCAGGGTGTCCCATATCTACGGAGTTCCAGGAGCGGAGAGGGCAGCCTCGGGAAGCCAGCTGAGTCCGCATAAACAGGGTGGATGAGCGCCGCCTGCCGAGGGGCCCAAGCGGCATGGGTCCAGGACGCAGGGCTGCATCAGACCATCGCCTAAGAGACATCAGTTCATTGGCCTGGCGATGACAGAGAGCTCCGTTTGCATCCTGGAAGTGCCAGCTGCACGCACACGGGACTGTCACTGTGGATATGGCCTCACGCTCTCCCCTGTAACATAGGGACACCTACTCTGCAGGGCTGCTGAGCATCGGCGGCTCTCGTGTCGGAGCTGCATGCACATGCAGCCCAGGCCAGAGCATGGACTTCGCATTGGTCCAGATTCACACTCTTCCTAAGGGACGCGTGACTGGTGAGTGAAATGATTTGGAGGCACGAACACCATCTTCAGTGGACTGCCACAGCCAGGTGGACTTACTGCTCCCCTTCGGCTTACAATAACAGCTCTCAGTTCCTCACAGAGCAGTTGCCAGCCAGGGGGCAGGGAGTTCACGGTAACAGAACCACAGCTTCCTACCTTTGACCCGAAATTACATGGGTACAAGCTGGTCATGTGGATTCTGATGTAGATGATGGGTTAGGTCTCTTCCAATCACCAACCTAGAGTTGAAAACTATTCAGCGGAAACATGGACCACATCACAGAGGGGTAGAGGTAGCCCCTGCTGCTGAGCAGAGCTCATCTCTGGAACAAACTGACAAAGCACCTCGGCTGGTGAGTCATTCGTCGTCGTCTTTATAGGTAAATGCCAGGGCCCCAGGTTTCGCTGCAAATGCGCAGGCTTATTAGTGTAGTGCAGCTGCTCCGGTTCGCGTTCCGTCTCTGCAGTGTGCTGCCGAGGGTCAGAGGGCCGTGATAATGACTTAACGCGGTGCGGGACACACAGTAAGTGCTTGTTGGCTAATGGTCCGGGAGCGAAGGCATAATCCTGCCCTCCCAGGGGATGGAGAATCACTGTCTGTTTGCTCACTGAATATAACCTTTCTGGTTTTCTTTTGCATTTAATGACAGGCTGCTACGTCAGAATATGGTTTGCTTTCTTGTCTCAATAGAGCACTGTAGAAATTTTGGAAAATATAAGGGAAATAAGTCACCCTACTTTCACCAGCTGGAAGCGCACTGCTGATTAAAATCTGGTCACTTTTCTGTTTTAAAAAATATAGTCACTGAATGTGTGGCAGAGAGTGAGAGGGTTCATGACCCCCCGGGACTGCCGGGGGGCGTGTGCTTATTTCCAAGGGAAGGTCCGCAGCTCACAGGAGGCTCCCAGAGGGGTTTATGAGCAAAGGTTAAGAACCACGATCAATTTTACATTCCTTTTTCATCTGTTCATTGTTACAGTAACAGCCGATGCTAATTTTGTGCTTACATTCTGCTGAGCAATTTAAATGTATTAAACTTTTCAAAGTATTAAAAGTACCTCCTAAACATTAATTATGTTTTTTTCTGAATTCTAACTTGTTTTTTTATTATCAGACATTTACACTATTTCCAAAGTTGCATATATAACTATTTTTAAAAAGCCTTTTGGAAATCAACATAGAAGTTTGGTTAGAGAAGATAAATGCATGGTCTTCGCATTTCTAGACGGGAAAGGAATTGTTACACTCTATCTGCACAGAACTGTGCAGTCCCAATCTGCTAGCACGCTACTGAAGTCCCTTAGTTACGCTAATGAGTGACTCTGCACGAGCCCTCTGAGGACCCAGCAACACCACGATAGGAGGGTTAACAAGAGAGTCGGGCGATAGTGGAGATTTGACATTACTCTCAGGGGAAGCAGAGCTTCCTGTTTCATACCATAAACGATGAAGAAATTTTGGTCCCCTTGTGAAGCAGTCACACATACCCGTCGTCTGACCTGCCTGCCCCAGCAGCCCAGGGAGCTGGCGGCCCCTGATGCCTATTGGTGGGCCTGTCGCCTTTCAAGAACTAACATTTGTGGTCCAGGGGCAGGGATTTTCTACTGAGTAGTCTCACCCTGCAAAGGCAAGGTCCTTCCTTGCAGAGAAAGGCACTTTGTTCCCAGGAAAGCCTGAGGGGGCAGCACCAGGGCTGGTGCAGTTCTAGTCAGGGAAAGTATCCAAGCAGATCAGAGAGGACAGATGACACCTCCTTTTATGTGCCCTTGCCTGGTTGGTTGATATTTTGACTTTTCTAAAATAAATACCTGTCTCCTTCCAACTTTGAAATGTGCAATAAAGAATGTCTGTTTTAGTTAAAAAAAACAAACTTCCTGAGATACCAGCAGGGCACAGCACCGGGTCCCCAGAAATGGGCCACTGTGTGTGGTGACTCTGCAGGCTAGTGGCCTGGCACTCCCAGGCCAATGCTGCCACAGGGGCCCAGGCCCAGGCCCACACCACAGGTCACGTCACCTCTATGTCCTGGCTGTGGTCCTCAGCAGAGTCACAGGTCAAAACAAGAAGGGTCAAAGGGAAGTGATAGCTTGAAGGGCTGGGGCCCCAGGCAAGAACGGCAGCTATTTGGGCTTCGCTACAAGCCTCACTGCAAGGGTGGCCCGGGCCTCTGGCCACCTGCCCAGTGCCATCCCATTTTGACCAGGCCTTCCACTTGCTAAAGGAGGCCTCTCAGCCTAAACTGCTAGTCGTGAAGGCTAAAGCTATGCTTCCTTCTGGGGAGATCTACCTTTTAAGAGATGCCTGATGCCATGGCTGGTATAGCTCAGTGGGCTGGGCATCGTCCTGCAAACTGAAAGGTCATTGGTTTGATTCCAGGTTCAGGGCACATGCCTGGGTTGGGGGCGTATAAGAGGCAATGTTTCTCTTGCACATCGATGTTTCTCTCCCTCTCTTCCCCTCTCTCTAAAAATAATTAAAATCTTAAAAAGAAAGAGATGCCTGAAGGTCAAGAAATATTCAGGAAACAGGCTCCGATGGTGGCATGTCATAACCGTGACAGGCGATGAGAGAGAAAGCTGGGGTTGGGCTGCGAGGAGAACTCCCCAGTCCCTGGCCAGGGGTCAGCTCAGCCAAAGTGCTTGGGCCCACGTGCTTTTCTACGCCTTGATTTTCTATCGGTCGTCTTTTAAAATCTATGCAATTGAGAGCAAGAAGGGCAGGGGGGACAGGCCACCCAGGCAGAAGAGTCCTGGCCATCCCCCATTTACCTCCTGGTCTCCAGTCTCCTCGATGGCGGACACCCTGGAAGGGGAATACATGCCTTAGCTTTCACGAGTAGTTCAGGGGTCTAACTTAACCACAAATGGGGCACAGGATGGGCGGGCAAGTGCTGCAAGGCACAGGCAGGGGAAGACAGGTGCTGTCGCGCTGCTCTTCCGAAGGCACTGTCCCCACTTCACCACGGGCGCCCTTTGATTCCCAAGTCAGTGCACGGTTTTACGGAAGGTGCGCGGTCTCCCAGATGGGTGAGACCCTGAGAATTTTTAAACTAATGAAGAATTCCTTGTCCCGTCCGAGCAGTTTCCCTATTGGACTCACTGTCTCCAGTGTACTAGACAGTGCTGGAAGGGAGCTGAACAGGGGTGGGTTTAGGAGATGAGCACCTGCCCCCTAAATGTGGGCAACAGCTGGTCTGTGGGAAGACAGGAGGTGTGAACCCTCAGCCCCAGACATAATTCCTGTGTTTTGGCTCACAGGCCTTCGTCAGAACAGACACCATGGCCACCGCCGACTACTACGAAGACTATGTGCTCTTCAACACTTCCTACAGCAGCAGGCAGGAGCACGAACAGTTCCTGCAGTTCAGCAAGATCTTTCTGCCCTGCATGTATGTGGCAGTGTTCATCTGTGGCCTGGTGGGGAACTCCCTCGTGCTGGTCATATATATTTTCTACCAGAAGCTGAAGAGCCTGACAGACGTGTTCCTGATGAACCTGCCCCTGGCCGACCTGGTGTTCGTCTGCACTCTGCCCTTCTGGACCTACGCAAGCATCCATGAGTGGGTCTTTGGCAAGATCATGTGCAAAATCCTGCTGGGCATCTATACTTCGAACTTCTACACAGCCATGCTCATCCTCATCTGCATCACCGTGGACCGCTTCACTGCGGTGGTTCAGGCCACCAAGACCTACAACGAGAAGGCGAAGTGGACAAGCTGGGCCAAGGTCATCTGCTTGTCTGCCTGGGTGGTCTCCCTGCTGGTTTCCTTGCCACAGATCATCTATGGAGACGTCCACCATTTGGACAAGCGCATCTGTGGCTACCACAATGCAGAGATTTCCACTATGGTTCTTGCCATCCAGATGACCCTGGGGTTCTTCCTGCCACTGCATGTCATGATTGTCTGCTACTCAGTCATCATTAAGAACCTGCTTCGTGTCCGAGGCTTCCACAAACACAAGTCTCTCAAGATCATCTTCCTGGTGGTGGCTCTGTTCCTGCTGACCCAGACGCCCTTCAACCTTGTGAAGCTCATCCGCAGCACGAGCTGGGAGTACGACACCATGACCAGCTTCCAGTATGCCATCGTGGTGACCGAGGCCATCGCCTACCTACGGGTCTGCCTTAACCCTGTGCTCTATGGCTTTGTTGGCCTGAAATTTCGGAAGAACTTCTGGAAGCTCATGAAAGATACTGGCTGCCTCCCTTACCTGGGAGTGTCAGGGCAGCAGAATTTTTCAGAGAACAGTTCCAAGACGTGCTCTACCTCCCACCACGCGGAAGCCACCAGCATGTTCCAGCTGTAGGCCTTGCGGGGCTTGGAGAAGCGGCTTGGGAGCTGCCAGGAGCGGGGCTGTGTCCTCCGGAGGCGACGAGGAAGGCTATATTCACAGGTTGTACGTTTTCGTGGAGATGTAACCAAATGCTACGGCTGGCGTGGAATGCTGCTTCTCAGACGTGGACACATCCATTTTCTCCTTGAACACCCAGGCCTGGAGCTCAAAGCGGGGTCTAAAAACTGGAAGGAATTTCCTTCCTCCATCCACAAGAACTTTGACACCAAGGGGAATGACGTGTGACTCTAAAAATCTCGGGTTCTCCTTCACGGAGACTAAGACTGAATGCTGAAGAGGGGAGCACGGCCGACAGCAGGCGACACTCTGAGCTACAAAATTCAGAAGATTCTTCTGGCTCCTGGGAGGTGGGGGAGATGAAGGCAGCCATGGCGACAAGTGCTGGCCCATAGGGCCCAGGCCTCCGTCACCTCACAAGTGAGGTCAGGTTCTGCCTCAGGAGGCGTCTGACCTTTACTTGGGGAGGTGCTTTTGTTCTCCATGATTAATCCTGGAAGGACGAGCACCAGGCACCAGGAACAGGCCAAAATGCACTGTCTGGCTGAGATCTCCAGTGGCCCCAGGAACGCTAGAAAACTGTGTGCAGCAGAGTGTAAGGCTGTCGTGGATCTGAGGAGTGTCTCTGAAATGGACTCTTCGGGGGGTCTGCTCGTTTTAAGACCAAATTACCTTGTGCCTCTCACACACACACACATACAACTCCTTTATGTAGGCATGTATATGATTCTTGTACACATATATCAAAGAGCATATGATTTTCATGACTAAGAAATAAAACGTTTTAAGTCTCCAAACTACTTTTATCCCTTGGGCACCTTCTACTTTCATGTGGTATGCCTGGAATACATCAAAAGAGATTATCTGTGGTCTCAGAGCACAAGAAATAAGGTAAAAGTTGCAAAGTTTCAGGGCACCGCTCTACCAAGGAAGTAGAATATACTGGTGAAAACAACCGGCTCCTCCACTGCGGTTTCCAACCTCCTGCCCAAAATGCGAGGCGCACTTGCTTGATCTCCATGATGCGGTGACGGGGTGAGGCAGAGTTTTAAATGTCAGGCACTGGGGTGCGTTTGCTAGATCCTATCTGCTTCACAGGCGTAAAGTCATCTTTTTGGTTCATGGGCCGCTCATCACTCACCCAAATCAGGAGAACCAGCCGAAAGCAGGGGACATGGGTCAGAACTGGCTGAACGGCGTGGTTTTGAGGGTTAAGATAGACCAGAGTTCAATCCCAGCGTTGTCCCTTATGAGCTGGTAAGACGAGCCGGTGATCTCGTTGCCACGTTCGTTTTGGTGAAACAGGGACCACGACAATACTCTGACCTCTCAGCGCGGGCGTACGGACTTGAGGTGATAGGCACCCAACACTTAGCACAGTTCACGCTCACAGGCAGGAGGGCTCCCACACAGCAGGAGTTATTGTTCTTTCTCACAAGAACTGGCAATACCACTCAGCCATGAGACAAGATGAAATGCTGCAATTCGAATGGATCTTGAGAGTGTCATGCTAAGCAGGGTGAGTCAGATGGAAAAGGACAAGTATCACGATTTCACTCATTATGTGGGATACAAAACAGAAAGCAACAAATGAACGAATAAGCCCTGGCTGGGTGGCTCACTGGTTGGAGCGTCGTCCTGCACACGGAAAGGCTGCAGGTTTGATCCACAGTCAGGGCGCACACCTAGGTTGTGGTTGGACCCACCAGGTGGGGCACATGCAGGAGGCAACTGGTCGACGTTTCTCTCTCACAGATTTTTTTTTTTCTCTCTCTCTCCCTTCCTCCTCTGCAATCAATAAACAAATCCTCAGGTGAGGATTAAAAAAAGTAATAATAAAACATCCACTGACACGGAGAGCAGGAGGGTGTCAGCAGAGGTTAAAGGGTGTGGGGAGGGGTTGAAGAGGGCACAGGGGATCAAATATATATTGAAGGAAGGGGACTAGACTTTGGGTGATGGGCACACAGTAGAACTGTACACTTAAAACATATAATCTCATAAACCCATGTCACTGAGTAAATTTTTTAAAAAAGAACAAAGAACTAGTAACACAAAAGGGAAGCCACCTGAGCTGGCGAGGCATGGGAGGGTGTGCTTCCCTTCCAGAGGGGCATGGCATGCCACCTGCCCTCTGGTCCAGCCACGTGCAGGTCGGGCCTTGCAGGGGTCCTGTGACCCTGCCTACTGCTTCATGAGCGTGCCCACCTGCATCCACAAGGAGGGTTACTCTACTGCACTCGGGCCACGCGGACCAGAGTCCACTGTCAAGCAACAAAATCTGCTCTTTTCTTGCTCTCAAGGCTGGCTTCTATCTTCTCTAAATTTGCTTCAATGGGGGAGTTTCTGTCACCTCCCTTTGTGCATTCACCTTCATGTCGAGCCCTTGTAATGGAGGGGCCACTAGCCCCTGACTCCCTGACAGTGTCCTAGCCCAGGAGGCAGAGGCCCTAACTGGGGAAACACAGTGAGGAGTCAGGGACCCAGGGCCCTGCAGCCTCTCCACAGGTTCCCATGGGGGACACTTTGTCGTGTGATGGGAGAAGCAGGGCTCGGGGTCACCCAGGCATGGGCTCAGTGGCAGCTCCTCCTCTGTACATCCTTAGGAAAGCTACTCAGCCTCCCTAGGCCCGTTTCATTGCCCACACCACGGGGGCCATGGACAGTCTTCCCTCCAGGAGAGCATGCGAGGCACAAGTGTCTCCAAGGGCCATGCTGAGGCTGCCGGGCCACAGCAACACAGGGGCACCTACTGGGACCCGTGGCTTCTCTCTGACCAGGCACCTGCCAGTCCATACCCCATCCCTGGCCTATTTTCTATGCACTCTCTCTAGGCTCCACAGCTTAGGAGACCTGCCCGCCTATCCCAGGGTACAGCACCGCAGCTGAATCTTCCTCCACCCTCCTGACTCATCAGTCACTCATTGGTCCTCCATTCTCTGGGCTCTTACCTGCAACACCTGGGAGTAGACATGACTTTCCAACTCCTCCCCTGGGTACACACTGTTCATCACTGGTGACACTGGCACAGCCCACGTAGGTCACTGGCTTTTGTGTCTTGATTTCATTCCATCACACAACAGCCCATGAAGTCTAAGTTCCTGCCCTCAGACCTGCTCTTCTCCCCTTCCTGGTCCTCCCCGCGGCTCACGCACACCAGCACATCATGTAAGAGTCCTGGCAGCAAGAGGAGGACCGGAAGCATTCTGGGTGGGGACCCTGGTTGAGTCCAGTCTGTCTTGGGCGTGGCCTCAGAGTCTGAAGGTAAAGAACGTGCCTCTCCCTGACCACATTTCCAACACTTGGTGGAGACCAGAGGTGGACGCACTGTCCCCTGTGAACACAGAGGCCATCTGGAACAAGCCCAGGTGATCCCCGTGAGCGTTCTGGACTGAAAATCCCAAAACTGCCCCCACTGGAGGGGTGGAGGCAGAGCAAAGAACACGAGGGCCCCGAGTAGTTAGGGTGGTCCTTCAAGCCTTCTCCTGCGAGGGGCTCTCAAGGCAGCACCCCCTTCCACGTGCCCAGTCCATGGTTCACGGGCATGGCCAACACCACTCTGCAGATGAGAAAGCTGGTCCAGACAGACTAATACACGCCAAAGCCCACACAGCAGACCCAGGCTAGGACCCCCGTGAAGAACCTTTTTCTCCACCCCCAAACATTGGTACGAGGTGTCACAGCTGTGCGGCCGCTGGTATCTGCCAGCTCTACAGACAGTGTGGGTTGGCCCAAGCACGAAGCGGCTTTCTAACCTTAACCATTGTCACCATATCCTGTTCTCATTTTGTTTCTGACATACCAGGTGTCAGATCTCCTGGTTGGTGACAAGCCCACCACAGCTCCCAAAAGCATTTCACCACGAAGCATCAGTTCTAAAGCAATCACTAGCAAAGATGGTCTGCAGGTAGAGACAGTCTGTGGGTGAGTTTAAGCTCAGGGTCATCTGGGCATCAGGAGCAGTTCCCTTGGAGAAGACCAGTGGTGCCAGGACCCGGCACACAGCAGCGGCCTCACACAGCTCAGCTCTACATGGCACGATGCAGGCGAAACCTCACAAAACAGTGCAGCTCCAGGGAAGGCTCCTTGAGTGCTGGCTCTGGGCCCAGTGCTCTGTACACCCCATTCCTTTCCAACCCTAAGAACCCAGGGGTGGGTGCTGGCCCATCCCTTCTGTACAGGGGAGGGAACTGAGTTCAGGGGCACAGTGCCCAAAGCCATGGAACCTGCAGGTGGCAGACCAGGATCCGACCAAGGGTGTCTGATTCTGGAGCTCAGGCTCTTCACTGTCATGTGGTCTGTTCGTCTGGTCATTAGCAGGGGAGGCCAGGCCTCCAAGAAGCCATGCCTGGGTGGAAGCTGAGCAGAGGCCAAGGGGTCCAAGGCCCAGTCCTGACAGAGCATTCTTTCCTTCTCTGCCTGCCACCTCAGCCCTGAGAGCAGCCAGTGAGGGAGGCGGAGAGCGGGCCTTGGTGGGGGCGGGGGCGGGGGTGATTGTGGGGAGGGTATACGGCCATGACTGGAGGGTTCTGAAGGCATCATCCTTTTACCCAAGGATGGAGCATGTCCCTGCCTCATGCCACCTCTCCAGCCTGAGCCATGTGCAGAAAGAAGGGGCACTGGGAGGCCGTACCGAGGGCCTGTAGCACCCTGCCAGGTCTCCCTGGGAGTCTGGATTTGGGGACCTCTTCCTGTCTCATCACTACTAAGAGGGGCAAGATGGACAATTCGTTATCTCCCTGTGTAGGGAGGAATGGCCACAGGGATGGGGGAGGTGGGCAGGTGTTTGCTGTGCAGATGGGGGATGGGGACCTGGCTAAGAGAACCGCACTCTTCAAGGTGGATCTCAAGCTGTGGACTGCAGGGAGCAAATTATTGGCCTCCCGAGGCTTCGGCACCTTCACCTTCACTTCACCTGAAGTGAAACAGGGATCCTAACCCCAGTCTGTGCAGGGCTGGACGAGGACCAAGTGAGGCCGCATGTCAACGCTGCTGGCCCGGGGACGGTGCTCGACAGAGTGGCCTCCCACCACTTGGCTCCCAAGCAGCCTTCTTTCCCCACACAGCTGGACTCACACAATGTTTAATCCCCCAGACCACTTCTGATTTTGGACTTGCTGATTTCTTTGGCTAAGTTTCCCATCAGGGATGTTTACACACACCCTGGACTCTATACCTCCCATATTTTCTTGGGACTCCTGGTGTTTTTGACTGGTTTGAAACTTTGGAAGAAAGAGAACAAAAGAAAAAGCCCCCACAGATGCTTGGGTCTATCCTTAGCTAACGCACCGAGAGGGTGTGTGATGAAAACAGGCCCTTAACTGATGCGCAGGGCTGGCTATTCACCCCAAAACAGGTTCTGCCGGTCAATTGTGGATCAGCCTCACAGGCCATGGGCTGGCACATGGGCAGTTTCCTTGAACACACCCTGATTTCCCATGACCAAAACACACACACGTGTCGGCTGTCAGAACCCCTTCTGATTTTGTTCCTACTGGGGAACGGGAGGGCGAGGGAAAGAGGGCTGCAGGGGGCTCACTTTCTCAGGTAGGCTGCAGCAGCAGGCTGCCCTCCCAGGCCCTGCAGCTCAGTCCTGCTCACTGTACCTCCACCTGGCTGGGGGTCGAGGCACTGTCTGGGAAGAGTTGCCCGGCGGTGACAGCAGAGTGACTTGGTGCTAATGGAGTGGAACATACCCTGGGGACCACTGGGCCCTGGGGTGGGGGAAGATCACTGCGGGCAGATATAGTCAGGTAAGAATTCTGAGGTGGGGGTGTACAGAAGGACTAGAAAAGGCCCAAAGCCACAGAAGCAACAGTGAGCAGGAGCTTCCTTGGGTTGAGCAATCAGGGTGGCTTTCTCCCGGGGGCCACCGCATGGTCGGTGCGGTCACTCTCTAGTAAGAGAACACGGGACGTGGAGGGACACCTGAGCCTAAATCCCCTGTGTTGAGAGGCCCACGGAGATTAAATGCATCACTGCCCACTGCAGCAGAAATCCTGGGTGACAAATGTGACAGGTCAGGTCTGGCCCACCTCTCAACGCTGGGCAGGAAGAGAGGAATACGGTTTCAGTACGAGTCAGCCACAGTGTCACACAGCTCCCTAACTGGAGGGCAGGTGCGCCAAGAAGCACGAGGCCCTGGGAGCCAGGTCCACTCTCTGTTGAGCTTCTGAACAGCCAGTGCTTTGCTGGGGAAACTGCATGGACGCTGCCACGGAGGGGAACCCAACCTTTCCCTGTGGGTCCCATGGCATAAACTCTTGACATTTAATATGGTGGCACTTGGTGCAGTTACTACATATGTTTAAAAATTGGCAAAACTCTCCTCACAAACCCTATTGGAACATAACTAACCCAGAAAACGGGGGGACAAGGTTGCAGAGAGTAAGTACTAAGGGATGCCCTGTGGGGTCTGTCAGCTGTCATCTGCAGCATGGGAGCGGTTCAGGGGGTCCGGGTCCCTAATCACGAGCAGCACGACACAGCGGTGAAGGGCTGGCCTGGACTGGGGGAGTGGAGGGTCCCTGGCGCTGCAGAGTGTGGGCTAATGGGCCTGTCCATGTGTTCATGTGTATTTATTGCTTTTAGAAAGCTGGGCCCTGAGAGGCTTCTCAGGAGCTACCAGGGCTTCTGAAAGAACCCACCCGCGTGCCCACAACAAGGGACACGAAACCGCAGCTTCCTGTCTCACAGCCTCAGAGCCCTGCCTGAGCAGTGGCTCCAAAGGATGAACGCAACTGTCGAAGAGCGGCGCGCTGCTGGGCCTGGTGGAGGGCGGCCAGGCAGGGGCTGCTCCAATGGGATGAAAGGGTCCCCCTCACATTCATGGTGACATCCTAACCCCCAGTATGTCCAAATGCGACTGCATTTGGGGCCGAGGCCTTTAAAGAGCTCGGTGAGAACGAGACCGATCCAATCCGAGCAGTGTCCTCAGGGGAGGAGGAGATGGGACACTGATAGCAGGGCGCATGTGCACAGACGAACTGGGGAGACACACAGTCTCGGTCTGCATGCCAAGGACAGAGGCCCCAGGAGAAACCAAGCTGCTCACTGGACTTCCAGTCTATAGAACTGTGAGCAAATACATTTCTGGCATTTAAGCAGTGAACATACAGGCCCAAGCCAAGAAAGACCTTAATTAATGCTGAAATCCGGGGACCACTGACATCCCCGGGAGTCTCTGCAAGGCTCCCACCACCCACCCTGAGCTCTGTTCTGAGGCACCTTCTCTCGAGCAGAGATGGCCAGCCCTGCTTCCAAACTTTCCTGGCCCCTTTGATAAGAAAGCTCAAGGCCCAGGCATTCGGATGAGCGCTCAGGAAGTGGAGGTCATGTCTACTTACTGTTCGGCCACGTTTGGGTCAAGAGAATCTGTCTCAGTGGGCGTCTCAGGCAAGGAGGAGCCAGACTCCTGTATCTGGCACAACTCTTCATCCGTGATGATGTCAAACATGGTGTCGTCCGGGGACCGGAGGTCTGTGTTTGAGCCTGGACCACAGAGGCAGACCGGGGAGAAGAGAAACGCAGCCAGTTATGCATGGGGCGGGGAGAGTGCCTCCGGGAAGTGCAGAGTGCAGCTGTGCAGGACGAGTCGAGGGACACGCTACGTGCTCACCTCGCTGACAGCCCTCTGTCCAGCTGTGCGAGGACTGGCTGCTGGGACATGCCGGGGGAGCAGAGGGGACTACAGATAAAACTGAATGCCAGCTGAGAGACTTCTCTCAAGCCCTTCAGTCAGGGCCTCGGAGAGGTTCCCAGCTCTCACTTGAGGCCCCTGGTTTAGAAGGGAAAAGAGTAGCAAAGCCTTGCTGGAAAGACCCTGACAGATAAGTAAACACACCTCTGTGCCGCGAGTCCTTGCTCCCTAAGACACTTCCCATTCACGCCTCTGTGAAAACGAGGCTCAGTCTGACCTGCATTTTCGCCCCAGCCCACTGGAGGGAGGTGGGGGAGGGGGAGAGACCCTCCCTGTGCACAAGGGGTTGTAGCAACCACTGTGTTCCTGACCAGGGAACTTGTGTTGGGCTTTGTGGGCTACCCAGCAGGAAGGATGCTGTCTGCACTCCTGTGCCTGCCACCGCCCACAGGCACTCTCTTGCGTATGTCACGGAAAATGTGACGGCAGGTCTGAGGTGAAAGAAAAGGAAGAATGACAGGGAGAGGGGAAGGCAGGCAGACAGAAGAGGAGACAGGACATGTCAGAAATCACAACCAGTGCCTCCCGCACTCTGGCTCAGTGCTATGCCCTGTTGTCACCGGCACATGTGCCACTGAGTCAGGGAGGGCAAGAGGGTTCCACTTGGAGAGCTGCGAGTTCCCAGCTGGCCCACCACAAGGCTGCTGGGATGGGCTGTGCTTTAGAAGGAAATCTCTTCTTCTCGTCTGAAGTCTACGTAACGAAGGGGTTGAGGCACAGGCTGAAAAGGGACCAGGGGTTGGTTTCTTTGTACAGACCTAGCCACCGACAAGCATCAGGAATCCAAACTGATGTGCACTGAGAGAACTCAAAAAAAGACTGTAACATATGGAGAGCTGTACTATGCTCATGGGTTGGGAGACTCAGCTGATTTCTGACAGAGATGCAAAGGCATTTCTTTAGGAAAAGAATACACTTTCCAACCAACAGTAGTAAAACAACTAGACAACAATATGCAAAAAAGAAAAAGAATCTCTGTTAATAGTTTATACCATATAAAAAAATGAATGCAAATGGATCATAGCCCTGACCAGTGTGGCTCAGTGGGTTAGGGGGTGTCATATCACAAAGCAAAAGATCGCTACTTCAATTCTCGGTCAGGGAACACGCCTGGGTTGTGGGTTTGATCCCTGGATAGGACATGTACAAGAGGCAACTGATCGATGTTTCTCTCTCACATTGATGTTTCTCTCCCTCTCTCCTTCCCGTCCCCTCTAAAAATAATAAAATCTTTAAAAAAAAGGGTCATAGATCCCAAAGTGCAACCTAAAACTATAAAACTTCTAGGAAAAAATGAAAAATCTTTGAGTCCTTGGGTTAGGCAAAGATACATAGAGTACACAAAGAAAAGAAAAAAATTGATGCATGAAAAAGAATGGATTGGATTTCATAAAAATTATAAATGTCTGCTCTTTGAAAGAAAATGAAAAGACAGGTTATAGATTGGGATAACATAATTTGTAAATTACATTACCTATAAATAACTTGTATCCAGAATATATAAAGGACTCTCAAAATTCAATAATTAAATTTTAAATGGGCAAAAGATCTGAAGAAATACTGAAGCTGTGCAAAGCACACGCCCCACCCGAGCGGTTCTTTGCACCCAGTATGGGTAACGGAGCCCATCAACCCCTCGACAATCCAACTGAACGGAGGAGGAACTAACTACTCCTGATGGCCAGCTGCCCTGGATCCAGGCAAAGGCCAAGGGGCGTTCCCAGGCACCAGCGGGGGCAGTGCTGCCTGGGCAGAGACGAGACTCACTTCTGCCCTTGCCGTGTCAGCTCTGCCTCCCAGGTACACCCACTGGCCAGTTCCCTAGAGGGCAGCTCGGGCGGGTCAGCGAGGCCATGCGGGGAGCAGGAGCAGCAGGCACCCAATACTGCTTCATTTTACCGCGCCAAGTGAAAGGACACGAAGGAGAACGCATCCTCCTTGGCCATGGCCCGAGAACGTGGGCCACAGGGAGAGTGGAGGCAGTGGTTTCCAGACACAGCTCCCGGCCTGCGGTCACTCCGGGAGGAGGTGGGATGTCGGGCATCTCCCAGGTGTGGGGCGCAGTACCCAGGTAGGGTGTGAGCTAACAGGGACACAGACCTCATGTCCGTGACACTGAACCACACCAGGAGAAAGGTATGCCCTTTCCACTTCGCGTTCAATCCTAATTACTCCAAAAAGAAAGTCTCAAATTGGTGGCACTCTACTTTTAGCAGCTCTTTCAGAAAGCCTGGGTTTGGAAAACACTGACTTGAGCTCGTTACAGGTAACTAGCCAAGATGGGGTAGTGGTGTGTTGGGGTGGGGGGGCACCTACAGAACACTGAGGGCGGCAGTAGGAGTCTGACCTTGGCCTCCGGTGACTGGGAGCCCAGCCCGGGCTGGTGACAGGGTGGGGCTGGGCTGCCCTTGGCTGGTGCCTGAGCTGGTGCTGTCGGGGGAGGCCCGGCCTTCACTGAGCTTCTGGAAGCAGGCCCGACAGCAGCGCTCCTTCTTGCCCCCGGCCTTGGTCAGGGCGTAGTTGTTGCAGCAGTAGTAGCAGAAACTGCGGCCACATACCCTGGGGACCAAAAAGCACGGGCTGTGAGGCCTCCTGTGATCTGCTCAGCGCTGCAGTGGGGCTCTGTGCTGGGCCCTGGATGCCACGTGGCTCTTGTTGCCCCGGCTCTGCCCCCACTTCAGAGAGCGGCCTTAAGGCCCATGTGGTAAGATTCCAATAAAGCCACCCTAGCAAGCTTAGTGGGAGAACATTTTGTTTCCTAGGGCCGTGGGAGGCCGGGGGATGAAGTGTGTGGCCAGGACCACCTTTCCTGACACAAGGCCTCGGGCAGGGCCGAGGCCGGAGAGACAACAGCCCTGCCCTCTGCTCTGGCCACAGTCTGAGATTCTTTTTTTGCCTATCCTTCTTTGGGCCCTAGGGGATCTTTGTTCCCTGTGTTCCCTGTGTTCCTCCCGTGAAGCCTCAGCACCCATTCTGCTTGGGCTTGAGTAACACCATTTCCCTTCTGGTCCTTGCAGGCTGAGGGAGGGCCCGGGGATGCTGGCCTCTGGGTGCTCCACAGCCCCGTGGGTCCCCTTAACTCCACCCACACGTCAGTATTAAAGTCCCTTCCCCTTCAGGGATCCCCGAGTGTCCTGCTATTACCCTGCCTAACACACCCTCCTTGCCCAGGTCCATTACAACCAAAAAGCCCTGTGCTCTTCACAGACAGGCAGGCCCAGTGCCAGAGCCTGTCATGGCTGTCTGCTCGGGCTCTGGGCTCTGCGCCCTGGCGGGGACGGTGCTGCCTGGCAAGCTGCTGCTGACCTGCAGTGGTGCCGCCGCACCATCCAGCTGAACTCCCGCTTGCAGTCGAGGCAGTGGTTCGCCTCTGAGTCCCCGAGCAGCTTCTCCTCAGCACTGAGCTTCTGCTGGAACTCCAGGGCATCTGACTTCTGCCAGAGAGCATCCTTGTCCCTGGGACGTAGCCACACCAGAAAAAAAGAAAGAATCCGTGAAAACAATAGAATTATCCCTCGTTCATTTCAAAAGACCAACTCTAAATTTCCCAAGATGCAGAAGGAGAATTCACTTTCACCTTGGAAACATGTCCCACTCTAGGTCTCCTCTGTCACCTCACATCAGTCCTAGACTCAGTAGGACCCTCCCGACACTCAGGCCCTTAACTGACACCACACGTGAAGGAAGAGAGGTGGCTACGATGTTAATAAGCAGCTCTGGCAACATTAAAGAGTGGCCAGCGTGGAGGGTGACACACTGCTCAGGCATCTAAGTGACCGTGCATAAGGCCACCGTGAGTTACAGCGTGCTGTCAGACCACAGGCCAGTCTGTGCTGTGAACCCAAGGACCACGAATGCTCGGCCCACTCGAGTCTTCAGTGTGCCCAGGGTCTTTATGAGTCTACGGTTTATGGTTCCGGTGACCACTGATCACTGCAGGAGATCAAAGATTTCCCGGCCTGAAAATCTTACGGGATGTTCATCCCTGCCGGCTCCTCCGAGAGACGGAAATCACTCCAGGAAGCAAGTCTGAGAGAAGTGGGGGCCCTTAAGAAAGGTCTGGCGGTGTCCAAATATGCCCGATATACCAGAGAAGATGTGTATGGAGACTTCCTTACTGCTGCTAATGGTCATTTTCGGGGTTTAGGGCTTCTGACATGGGAAGGTTTAATTCTTTCCTAGAGGGAACTCCGGCCACATCCTGAGGGTTAAAGTGGCCCCACGGCACCTCAGCCCGATGACCGTCACTAGAGCCACTTAGGTCCTGAGGGAAACTAGTTCCATTGCCAGCCAGGGACTCCGCATCAACCCCAGATCAGTCCCCCTAAATCCAAAAGCCAGAACATGGAATTGACTGGCTTTTTGAGCACATGTGAAACTGTCAGGAAGCAGGAAGACTCATTCTTTGGAGCAGAACTTCTCCCAGCTGGGGCACAACTTGTCCTTTCTGTCCCAGGAGGCCAGGCACCCCTGCGCCCTGGGAACGTGGCCATGCCGTGGACCCGGGCTTTTCCACCACACACCTCGGGAGGATGCCTGCGTTCAGAGGTCAAGGGCCTGAGTCCCAAGTCTGCAAACTGATGACATGGGGGCAATGCTTTTGAACTTCCACTTTAGTGTCACTGTTCTCTAAGCCCAGGTTAATTATTAGGTCGAGCATTGCTTATCCACGGCTGCTCACATTCAAAGAAAGGGCTAATCAGATCGACGTGGCTCTGGAAGGAAAGACCCAGAACTGTAAGCCAAATCTCTGAAACGTTTTGGCCAAAAGTTTGAACCCGAGTCTCTATGAGCAAGCCTCTATTAGAGCAGTAATTTCAATTCTTGCTCACTGATGTCTGGAGCCCACTCCTAGAAATTCCAGTTTGGCTGGTCCGGGTAGGGCCTGGCCATATGTATTTTTTTGATAGCTTCCCCCTTGATTCCAGTGTGCGGTCAGGGCTGAGATGCCCTGCTCTGTCATTTATAGGAAACACAAAGACTGGAAGAACATGCTAGATGACGCCATGGGGATGCGATCAGCAAAGTCCAGGCCAGGGCAATTCTACCAGGTAAGTGACCTAGCTTTTTCAAAAGTAGACTGCAATGGAAACGTAGTTAAGAGAGAGGGTGGGGAAACCCACAGACTAAAGAGATCTAAGAAAAACATCACCATGCAATGTATGGATCGAATTTAGATCCTGCTTAGAAAAAATTATAAGGCAATTGAAGAAAAATTGGAACCAACTAAGAAACTTGATGGTATTAGGAGTATAGTTAATTGTTAAGAGTGTGGTAATGATATAATGGCTATTTAAAATGGAGACACAGGTACTAAAATATTGGAGGATGAAATGATATCTGGGATTTGCTTCAAAATAATCTGGAGAAGTGGGGGAAGTAGGAGGGACACAGGATGAAACAAGATGGGCCATGAGCTGAATACTGTGGAAGCTGAGTAACACACACACTGGGGTAGACAATGCTGTTCTATTCTGTATATTTAAAAATTTCCATATGAAAATTAAAAAAAAAATTTTAATGACCCTGCCCAGGCTGGTGTGGCTCAGTGGATTGAGCACTGGCGTGGGAACCAAAGGGTTGCCGGTTCGATTCCCAGTCAGGGCACATGCCTGGGTTATGGGCCAGGTCCCCAGTTGGGGGCGTAAGAGAGGCAACCACACATTGATGTTTTTTTCCCTCTCTTTCTCCCTCCTTTCCCCTCTCTCTAAAAATAAATAATAAAATCTTTTAAAAAAGTGCTTAGTGACTTGCCAGTGTTTAAAGGTTAGGACAATTTCACATAAAAATCAAGATTTCCACCTTCTAAGAACTAAGGTGGCTCTTCTGGGCTCGATGCTGGTGTGACAACAATTGGCAGAAGGGAGCACGATGCGTCCTCATTTCTCAAAGTCCCCTCCTGGCCCAGTTCACACACCTACATTCACTGCCTGCTCCTTGCACCACAGTTCGCAAACCCTGCTACTGGGGAAAGTGTGATGGGGAAGGAGAAAAGGGCTCATGGAATAGGGCAAGGGAAGGCGGAAATTCCATCAAACATTACACATCACTTATTGGCACCCGAGGCTAAGCACACAGAGATTCTGAAAACATTACAGAGCAACATGAAAACACCAACCTGGCGAGCACTTGTTGGAACACTGAAATCCACTCCTAAAGTTTGCCTAGGGCCTGAGCAGAATCTGTACGTCAGGGTGTGTGTGTTTGTGTGCATTGCGGGGGGGAGGGGGCCCTAACAACAGAATGCAACAGCTGGGGTGGGGGAGGAAGCATCTCCCCCTGAAGAGTCCTTTCAAGAACAGCTGCATTTCTTTGAAGAAAAACCACGCTTGGGGGAAAACACCAGCCAGCAGAGGTTTATCCCTGCACGCACCTGAGCAGCTCTATCAGCCGTTCCTCCAGGTACTTCTTGGTTCTGGACAGGTCATCCAGGTCAGCCAGCAGCTTCTGGTCATTCTTCTCCCGGTCCGTCGCCTCCTGGCAGAGTTTGTTGCAATACTCTTGGATTTCTGCTGTGGCCTTTTCAAGTTCCTTCTGGGTCCTGGAGGGGGAGGGCCAGTTTTCCTGATTACTGGCCCCCCTGCTTCCCCTGGGCCTCTGGGCTCAGCCAG
This sequence comes from Desmodus rotundus, assembly GCF_022682495.2. Lineage (NCBI taxonomy): Eukaryota > Metazoa > Chordata > Mammalia > Chiroptera > Phyllostomidae > Desmodus > Desmodus rotundus. Next base: position 128,699,309 of record NC_071394.1, read on the forward strand.
GCCTCTAAGAAGAGGCCCCGCTGCCCTCCCAGCCTTTCCCCCGACCCGGCCAAGGTGCCTCCCGGCACTACCTGCTGACAGTTGATGCACTCCCCTAGCCTTGAAGACCCCCCTTAGACACCCAAACTCTTCACCGCCCACCCCCGACACAAACTACCAGGGGAATTCTGGGAAAGCAGCTAACCTCAGGTCACTCGGAGCACCCCAGGTTGAAGTGAACTCTGGGCAGGCACTGAGGTTATGAGAGGAGCCCGTAGGGCAAAGCTCAGGGGCTACTGATGGGGGGGATTTGCAAGAGGAAGAGGAGTCGGGACTGGAAAGACAGAGGGGCACAGCTTTCCGGAGGTGACCACATGAAGGAGCCTTTCACGTGTCTCTCTAACTCTACACACAGGGCAGGGTACTGGGCACACAGCAGGCACTCCGTCTGCACGGCCAGCTGTGCTACCTTAAGCCCCGCAGAGGAGGCTGGCCAATCCATGCCCCTGCCCACCCACTTTCAGCTCGGCTATCCCCAAGGCAGTGGTCTTCCAAGGTCTCTGTAAAGTCCAAGGCCCAGCAAGATGTTTATTAACATTCCAGTAAACAGAGATCTCTGCAGAGACGAATTTGGATCCTATCCAGTATAATGCTGTCGGGAGGTTGTTTCCTAGACGCTGTCCACCGAAATGATCTCATGGGCACACACACACCACCATGGTTTATTCACGTAAGGAGTGACACAGAATCCAATCTTGAACAGATAGATTATGCAACTCTGAGCAGCTAGAACAATGGCTTTGAGATCTCACAAACAACCACTGTTACAGCATTTAAAAAAACACATCACCAACTGAGAAAGTTCCACGTAAACTGTCACGCACACGGGACCTCTAATGGCAGCAGGGAGAGCCAGGTGAGAAGTGCACGCCCAGGCGACTGCACATCCAACGTGCTCTGGACGTCCCTCGGGGCTGGGGCCCAGGCCTCGGAGGAGGGTGCCGGGGGATGAGGGGTGGGTAGAAAAGTGAAACCCTTGGCACAATTCAGGGTGCCTGCGTTTGTGGGGGGCACATAGGCAATTCAGTCCCAGCATCTCCTCCTGCTAAACCTGTTTTAATCAGGCCCCCGCAGGACTAGCTTGGCTCCATCAGGACATGGGGGGCTGGTGCTCACGACTCCAGGTGGCCTCCACGCCTGACGACGAGGAGGCATGTGAGGCCTGGGGGCTGGCCACACGTAGGCCCGTACTGTAAGGTTAATAAGTCACGATGGAAGGTGACAGCGTGAGGTGCTCTCCACAGACCCAGCTCCAGACAGGCTGCAGGAACACAAGCTGGTCCGGGTCCCCGGCACACTCACTCACTCTCAGGACGAGCTGGGGAGAGCCCACACCTAACACAGCGGAAATGAGGAGGAGCTGGAGTCACATCCACAGCGAGAAAACATACGCATGCACACACACACACACAGCTGTGCCCTAGGATAAAACAGAACACAACACTATCTGTCTGGTGTTTTTAGGGTAGTTGTTGAGAAAACAGACTCTGGAGCCAAATAGCCTGGGTTCCAATCCTACTCCCATCGCTCACATGCTGTCTGACCCTGGGAGGGCAACTCAGCTCTTCTGAGCCTTGTTCCCTCATCTCTAACGTGGGGATAAATACAACATCCTCATCGGACTGTGAGCAGGTTCAATGGGCAACTGGACGCAAAGAACTTAAAAATGGTACCTGCTCCACTTTAGGCATTGTTCGCTGTTATTATTACCACTATTATATCACAATTTTTACTTCCTGTTAGTTTTTCCAAAACACAACATTAGTGAACTGGAATACGCCCTGCCAGAGGCGAGAAAGTGGAATCAGGAGAAGGGCCTGCTGTCTACAGGGCTGTGACGGGGAGGTGGCCAGGTTCTCCGCGCAATGCTTCCGGCGTAAGCACTTTCTGAGTCTGTGGCTTTTCTCGAAAAAGGACTTTTTTACCTTCTTATGAGTGGCTGACTTTCTAAATGACTGCACCCAACACCCCTTCCCTGAAGACTACCACCGGCCAATGGAAAGACTGTAACTAACCTGTCCAAGTTCTCGCGCAAGGCAGCCCCCTCCTCGTCCTTCTTCAGCATGGCGGCCTGGCACTCCGAGAGGTGCTTGTTGGTGCGGCTCAGCTTCTCTCCCACATCTGCCTGGGCGGCCTGGCAAAGGGCACCACGGAGAAGATACTTGGCTTGCAAAAGCACAAGCCAGACAGCACAGAGCGCCTGCTGTGTGCTCCACCCCATCTGGCTGGGCCCCTTCTAACTGGAGGGGCTTTTGTTTGCTTCTCAGTTCAAGAGGCGAAGGACCTTGGTCTCTGTCTGTGGAGTCCCTATTTGTGACGCCCTCCGACTTGTAGTTATGTCTCTTAAGCAGCAGGTGCAACTGGTCGTGGTGGTTGGAGGGGCAGCTGGTATCAGAATCTCCGGGGTGGGGGTGGGGGTGGAGGTGGGTGGTAGGGAGCACGGCTCAGTTAAATAAGTCACTGCCCTGAAGACTGCGGTTTCAGCGCCACCCTTTATGGCTCAGTTCAGAGTCACTGACCTAGAGAATGTCTGCAGATGACTAAGAAAGACCACTGACTTCCCTTCCATAAGGCTGGGTGAAAAACACATTTGGCAGCTCCAGCTGGGTGTCCAGGGAGTGGAAAAGGACCGTGAAACTCAGGGTGTCTGCAAAAGTGAACTGATGACAGCTTCAGCTTGGGACCCGGAAGTCCTATAGGGAGCCATTCAATGGTCCAGTGGAAACCCAACCAGATCCCCTCTTCCCTGAGATGCCCACATTGGGAGTGGAAATGACTAGGCAGAGGCCACCGCACCGGTCTCCCCAACCCAGGTGGCCAGCTGCTGATCAGGCTCCCGGAAGTGTACTCCCCTGGGCCAGGCCTACCTCCAGCTTCCCCACCGCCTCCTTGGCGGTCTGCAGCTGCTGGCCTTGCTCCTCGAGCTGGCCCCTGAGGCTCCTGCACTCTTCACTGGCAGTCTGTAGAGGACAAGAAAGGATCGCAGAGGTGGGGTCCTTGCTCTGAGACTCCCTCAGCCACGTCCCCCAAAAGGGTAAAAAACAAGCTACCTCTCTCTTTTTGTCCCAAACTCAATAAGCATTGGGCTTCACTGGTAACAAAATCTTTTCAAGCTTACTAAGAGACTTGGATTGGTCCCCAAACTTAGAATTGCATTTCTGCAAGGGAAAAAGTGGCCTCTGAGCCACATGGCACTGCATGGGATGCGGTGACAGGGTAGGAGGCACATCTGTGGAAACAAACGTCATAGCTGCCTAACAGCAGAGTGTCAGAGTGACCTGAGAGTGCACAGACCTGGGCGCAAACAGACAAAATGATAAGCACTGGAAACCAAAGCCGTCCTGATCCCTAACTCCTTCCCTTTGTGCAGTGTCAAAGGCCCGTGGTAACTGCTGTTCTCACCTATGCCAAGGGCCTTATGATAACTAATTGACTCAGTTCCCTCCAACTGCACCTGCTACCAGAATGGTTCCTGAAGGGACAGAGAAACCAGAGGCAGGGCTCGAGGCAGCCAGGAACTGCTGGCATTCTGCAGCAGGTTCTAGGCTACAGCAGGGGTCTCAAACTCACGTGCCCCAAAGGGCTAGGTAACTGTATAAAGGATTGCAAGGCAAATGCCGAGGATGCCTGTCTGCTCTGATGTGGGCAGCCCCACCCCGCTCCTGCCCACTGATACCACACGAGGTTGAGGGCACAGGCTTTAAGGTCTCTCAAGATTTCAAAAGAAGCACCCAAAGTGAATTTGTAAACATCCTGCTCTTTAAATGTAGACTACTAATTAAAAAAATATTCTGTGTGGGCCAAACCTGTCTGCAACGGCCTAGAGTTTAGACTTCTGGGCTAAGGCATCACTCCTCAGCATCTCGCCCCTAGCATTTCCTGCAGGGCGATGCTGACAGTGGAACGGGAGCACGTTTGCCTGGGCCTTTGGGACGCTCTTGGGCCCTCACATGCTACGTGGCTGAAGATGCAACCTATGCCCTCATGAACCCACCAGGTCCTGCCACAGGAGACAGGTGCAGCCCGGGGGTCAAGGATGGGGTTACCTTAAGTTTACTCTGGTAGTCCATAATCTCAGTGCTCATCTGGAACTTGAGGGTGTCGAGCTCCTGGTGTGCAGTCTCCTGGAGGCTCTGGGCCCGCTGCTCAGCCTGGGCCAGCTGGTCCTGCAGGCGAGGCAGTAAGCTAGCTGCCTCTTCAGCCACCTTCAGCTTCTCCTGCAAGCCCTCCTTCTCTCGCTGCAGCCTGGCCACCTGGTGCTGCAGGTCCTCTCGCTCCCTGGAGGCTGCCTCTTTGGCATCCTGGAGCTCCTGGATGGTGCGAGCCAATACGCCCTCCATCCGCTCTTTCTCAGCAGTCAGTGCGCAGACCTGGATGCCAAGCTCAGCAGTGTCTGTGTTAGCCCGGTGCAGCTGCTCCTGCAGCTCAGCGTGTTCCAGCTGGGCTTCCTGGGAGCTACATTTGGCTTGAGACAGCTCCTCCTGCAGAGCATGGAGCTCCTCCATGTTCAGATGGGCCTCACGGGCCCTCTGCTCCTGCAGTGCCCCTTCCTGCTCTGAGCACTGCAGCAGCTCCTGGACGTGGGCTCTGTTGAGGGCTTCGTTCTGCTCCTTCAGTTGCTGCACAAGGGCCTTGTGCTCCTGTAGAGCTGCCTCAGTCACACTCAGCTGGCTCTGCACCTTCTCTTGGTCACCCAGGGCTGCCTGGAGCTTGGCCCGGAGGTCCACCACCTCTGCCTGCACTCGCTGAGCCTCCCCCTGATGGACCTCCAGCTGTGCCTGAGACAGGACCAGCTGGGCAGCTAGCTCCTGAGATGCCTTTTCTTGAGGTGGGCTGAGCCCCTCTTGGCCTTTTTCTGATATCAGGGTCTTAATCAGCTGGGTCTGCTGCTGGCACTGGCTCTCCAAAGCCTTGAGCTCCCCTTCCCTGGCCTCTGCCAGCTGCCGGCCCTGCTCCATCTGTTCCCGCAGCTGCTGGCACTCGACCTCCTTGCTCTGCAGGGCAGCCTCCTTCTCTGCCATATGGGCCCTCATGGTCTCCTTGGCCTTCTTCACAGCCAGGAGGCTGGCTTCCATCTGGTCACCCATGTGCCGGATGCTGGCTTGCTCGGACTCCAGGGAAGCCAGGGAGCCCTTGATGGCTGCCTCCCGCTGCTGTAGTGCCTGGTAATCAGCCTGCAGGGCCTGCAGCTTGTCCTCCAGGAGCTGGTTGCGTGCGATCACACTCTGTAGCTCCTTCTCCAACTCCCTGTTGGCCTGCTGCAGATCCTCCTCCTGGCCGCTCCCTTGCATTTTGGTATCGCCTATCGGTCCCTCCTGCAGGCCTCTCTGCTCCCCTGGCATCTCCAAGGCCTGTTGTGGGGTGGAATCCTGAGGGGTGGAATCCAGAGCCTCACTCTTCTCACCTGCCACAGGCAGGCCCAGGCTTGGCTGCCCAGCAAGCCGCTCGAGTGTCCCCACCTTCTCGCTGAGGTGGTCTTTGTCCCGGATGAGCTGCTTCTTCTCTTCCTCCAGGTTACTCACATGCTGGCTCACCTGTGCCAGCTGTGTCTCCAGGAGCTGCAGCTGCCATATCAGGGACCTGGCCTCTCGCTGTAGCAGCTCCTTCTCTTGTCCATGCTGCTTCTCCTCCTGCCTCACTTCTGCCAGCTCTTCCTCCACTGAGTTCAAGTGGGCCAGTGCCTCCTGCAGACGTTGCTGGAGCTCGGTTGCCTCCTTCCTCTTCCCGGACAGCTCCTCCTGGAGTGAGGCCATCTCCCCCACGAGGTGCTCCAGGCTAGCCCGGGCTTCCTCCTTCAGCTGCAGTTCATTGGCCAGCTGCTCCAGCTGGGCACTCTGCTGCCTGTTGAGCTCCTGGACCTTGGTGTTCTCTCGTTCTAGAGCTTGAAGCTTCTCCCCCAGCTCCTGGATCTCCTGGGCTGAGGCACTGGGGACGAGCTCCTGCTGCCCCTCTGTGTCCAGTGCCAAATCTGCCTTCTGCTCAGCTGTGCCCGGCGGATCTGGGACATTAGCTAAAAGCTGGTTCTTCCTGCCCAGAGAGTCCCGGGTGGCCTCGAGCTCCTGTGCCAGCAGCTGCAGCATGGACTCCAGTCGCCTCAGGGCCGAGTGGTGATCCTCATCCTTCTCTGCAGCGCCCAGCTCCAGGGCCTGCAGGCATGTCTGCAGCTCCTTCATGGTGTTCTGTGTGGCCTGGGTGATCTCCAACTGCTTCTGGAGCCCGGCCATCATGTGAGTGAGGCGAACGTTGTCCTGGGCAGCAGAGCAACCCCTCTCCCTCTCCATCTGCAGCTGCTCTCCCTGCAAGCTGACAGCTGCCCTCAGCTCCTGGTTCTCTCTGTCCAGCTGCTGTATGCGCTCCTGTAGCTGCTTCTCCCGCATCTCCAGCTGGTCCAGCTCCACCCGCATCTCATCAAAGCCTTCCAGTGCCTCGTTGTTCAAGGTGCTGTTCAGGTCAAAGCTGGAGGCCATTTCCTGAGTCTGGGGAGGAAAAATAAGAAACAAAGGGCTTTGGGATGAAACAACATGGTTATTTGGAAAAGCTTTAGAGTTTAATGAGAACAGAAGGAGAAACAGAGCAATGATATGATCTTAGGTTAGTCCACTGAGCTATTCAAAGAAACCCCTTTGCTCACAGCACCTGCCAGCAGCACATCCTAAAGACCCAATGCCGCACACGAGCTCCCCTGATGCTCAGAACTCGCATTTGCCACTGAGCCTCCTGCAGCTTTAGTAACATAATGGACGTCAGCTCTTAAATAACTTGTTATATTTAAACTACTGTTCACCATTGCACTGTACCCACAACTCCTATTGTGATTAAACCACAAAATAGGGCAAAAGGTCAGTCAATTTTCTACTCTGCTTGATTACTTTCCTTTTGTTTTGTTGATTAATTTCAGGGTGTTTCCCATAAACTATACACAGCTATGATGTTCACATTTTTAACAAAGTGAACCCCACCCACAAGCATTTAATGGGCACTTGCTGCGTCAACCCCTCACTCACGGTTCCCCTGTTCCCTCATTCAATCCCCGCTGACCGGCGACAGCGGCTTTACGCTCCCCACTGGGTGGGCAAGAGGCTGAGGCTTCCAGAGCGTCTACCACCTTCCCAGGGGCACACAGGTGGCAGGCAACAGTTCAGATCTGACTCCATCACTTTTAACCACAGTGTTAACAGCTTCTTTTCAATTCTTTTAAAGCCTTGAAAAGAATTTAGTTTCTATGAAGCCTAAGTTCCATTTGGCTGTAAAAACCTGGACCCTAGAAAACAGTGGGTCTTGCTCCGGTTGGAAGAACAGGCGTCGGAGAACATCACCCTGAGCTGTGAAGGGAAGGACACGCCCTGGTTGGCACTAGAGCAAGGAAACTGCCAGGCTTGCTGGCATTACCTGCAGGTAGCTGCTCACCAAACTGCTCATGCTGGAGCTTCGGCTGGGGGGTTTCCACATGTAAGCAGAGGAGCCGGGGGACAGTGTCCTCCTGCGGGGCCACAGAACAGACACACCTATATCAGAGCAGGACACACACACACACGAAAGCCAGAGGGGGGCAGGTGGGATTTCCCGGTCAGAGAGAGTGTGAAAAGGCAAACCCAACAGTTTCCACCAAAGAGCACATTTACATTGGTCTGTTGCAAATGGACTCACTCTGTCGCCAAAGTCTAAACATGACGGCCTTCCTCCTGGTGCCAAAAAAGAACTAAGTGAACGGGATGTTTCCCAACTTTGGGTTTAAATTTCCTTAACTTTCAATGTTTGCTAGTGAGGAGAAAGGAACCTGGTGAATGAAGGCCGCGTCATGCTCTGGGCCTCATGGCCACCACGTCACAGATGCTTCCAGCGCAGGTCGCTGCCCTGGGCAGTGTGGACACAGAGCCCTCCTGCACTGTGAAGAGCTCTGCCTGATGGCCCAGCAATGCAAAGACTTGTAGGAGAATCCCTGTTTAGCAGGAACAGTGCAGACTGAACACCTTTTCACTTCAGCAGAGTCTTCTCCTTAAACTACAAGTACTGCATTTTAAAACTGCTGGTCTCCACAGCCCACCAATTCCACTTCTCAGGGTGTGCCCCACAGGGGGTCATACACACGTGTGCACAGGAGGCACACGGGGTGTTCTTGGCAGCACTGTCTGCAATGGTGCAGAGAGTGGAACCAGCCCAACTCCGTATCATTAGGGCAACAGACAAGCTGGTTTATTCACATGGCAGAATACTCCATACCACGGGTCAGCAACCTTTTGTTGGAAAGGGCCAGATGTAAACATTCTGGACTTGCAAGCCTTATGGTCTCTGTAAAAACTCAACTCTGCCAACTGTAGCAGGAAAGCAGCCACAGACTCTACGGTTGTTATACACCGTGCTACGGGCCCTAGTTGCTGACCCTACTCTACACCTATAGAACTGAAGTCCTGACCATGTGACTCAGTGGGTTGGGTGTCCTGCGAACCGAAAGGTTGCTCGTTCGATTCCCAGTCAGGGCACATGGTTGTGGGCCGGGTCCCCAGTTAGGGGTGTGCAAGAGGCAACCAATGGGTATTTCTCTTCCTTTCTTTCTCCCTCTCTTCCCCCTCCCTAAAAATGAATAAATAAAATCTTAAAAAAAATGCATGTGCCAATACAGATAAAAATGTCAAAAACAATGTGGAGTAGAAAAAGGAAGTTGCAAAGGGATAGCTACCTCATGATTCAAGGCACGCAAATTGAACTGCACATACAAAAAACATTTATGGATACAAGTGTGGTAAAATAATTCTTGCCTGAATTATCAATGGATGCTAAAACTAACAGGTGAAAGACTGAAAGAAACAGGATGATAACTAATCTCAGAGTATCTTACCATAAGACACATATTAATCACAATGGGAGAAACAGTTGCTGTAGGAGAGCCCTGGCAAACACCACCTTAGCCAAACTGTCATGGTTACCTGAGCTCATGACGGAACAAAACAACTCCACGTGTTCCCAGATATAATGCACCGTGAAGGACACAACGTCTCAGGTGTTCCTGCCAAAAATGCTCAACCTGAGTCTGAGGAAGAAACACTAGGCAAACTCCCATTCAGGAACATTTCACAAAGTAACCGACCTGTACTTTGCACAAACATACGCTATGAAGAACAAAGCTGAGACACTGTTCCCAATGAAAGAGGACTGTTTCAAATTGGAGACACGGCGGTAACTGCACCGTGTGATCCTGGATTACGAGTATAAGGGACATTATTGGGACAGTTCCTAGTATTTACATAAGGTCTATAAATTAGAGAGTAGCATTGTACCGATGTCAGTTTCCTGATTTTAATAACTGCACTGAGGTCATGTCCTTGATTTTAGGAAATACAAGCTGAAGTGTTCTGGAGTGAAGGGAAAGCGAGTCTGTAACGTACTTTCCAACGGCTTAGGAAATAAACCAACATGGATGGATGGAAGAAGAAAACTCCTGGTAAAGTACCGATAATTGGGGAATCAAATTGAGGGGAACGGATGAGTATTCTGTACCACTTGTGTAGCTTTTCTGTAATTCTGAAATCATTTCAAAATCAGTAAGTTACATGTGATGTAGATGTGGCAAAATGTTAACTATTCTATTGTACATGGGTATTATATTCAGTACTATTCTCTACATAGAAAGTATGTCCTAATACAAAATACGAAAACTGAAATTTTAAAAACCTTATGAACAGAAAGCAAAACAAAGAAAGAATGCTGGACCTGAGTCTGGTGACTGGGGGCGAGCCCTCCCCTCGGAGCTGTGTCCTCACCCCTCCCTCCCTCCCGCAGTGCTGTGAGGATTCAGCTGGATGCTGTGCGGAGAGCCACCCCGGTGTAAAAGTGAAAACACTTTCCAGCACCCCTCACGTGGTGGGCTGTCGCTTTCACTCCCCCTTACTGCCTGGAAGGCCTCCATGGTAACTCCCTAAGACAGGAATGGGAAAAAGCCCATGTGCTCCTCCCCAGACTTCCACACCAAGGCCCTTAGCACATTTAAACCACTTGGCTTAGGCATGTGCGTTTCCAGACTCACTCATACCACCTGGCCAGTCAGGTCAGCTAAAGGCTGGAGCCTTCAGGTGTTATTGTGAGTCACAATTCAACAGTCTGTACAATTAACAGGCCTAAGAGTTGCGAGGCTTTATGTATTTCCTGAGCAAACAAAAGTGCTTTGAGTAGACTGGTGGCAATCTTCAAACCTCCAAGTGTCTCTCCCCCATCTTTCAAACAAAGCAATGCTTCCAAATACCTGGCAAACGTCGGCCAGGCGGCATCTAAGTCGTAGCCCCTGGAGGCCAGGTCAAACTGAACGTCGGTCAGCTCGTAGAGCTGGCCCACAATGTCAGAGCTCAGCCTTGGCTTCAGAAAGGGGCTTCTTTCGTAGTACCAGTCACTGCGGGGAGACAACAAGGTACGGATTACAAGAGTAACAACACAGGTATGCAAAGCGTGAATTTAATCAGTCCTCTCAGTATGCCTGGGCCTCACCTAATTCTAACCGAGGTTACTAAATTAAATACACGGACACACAGCACCCCCCCCCCCCATCTGATTTTCACTGCAGGAGCACACAGCTCCCAAATAAGCTGCACTTCCTCACAGGAATTGCTGAGATGAACTAGCTACTTGTACGTTTATCATTTCTATCACAGCTATTTCCCAAAAAGGATATGAGAAACCTTAAATCTCAATCACCTGCCAAGAAAGGGTGGCCACAGGGGAAAGAACACTTCCTTTGTGAGAAGTAACTAACCCGATCTCCTATTCCTTCTGGAGAATTCAATTCAGGACATTGAACTCACTGCTAATTTCTGTCCTGACACCAATTTAAAAGACAAAGAACAAAAGCTCTGCACTGTGTGTTGCTGGGTGTCTCACTTCCCGTGAGCAGGAGGATTTAAAAGGATGATGTGGGTGAGTTTAAAGGGCATCTTGGCTGAGTCTGTGAACCGTGGTCCCCGGAAGCCAGACTGCCTGTGATGGTTTTCACCAACCTCTAGGACCAAGTAACCTGCAGATCAAATGTGTTCTTGCAACTCACATAAATTCACAAAGCCTGTCACATATCTTGTGCATGAGAAATATACCTCTATGCAAGTCCTCATAAAGGTGACAAAATGAAACAAAATATTTCCCCAACAGTTTTTAAAAATTTCAGAAATGATTTCTTTGGTTAATTGGAGGAGCGCTCCCTAGGGAGAGGGGAGGCAGAGCGGGAAAGGGGTGCAGCTCCTGGTCTGACCACCTTTCCCTTGCTTTACACACTCAATCCCCGCCCCTGCCACAGGCTCCATCACTAGTGGCACAGAGGCCCCCAACTGGTCACCATCACATTCTTCAGGGAGCCCAGACATGCCTAGCAGGTATTGGCTCAGTGTCGTGAATTACCTCAGTGAGGCCCACTCAGTGGTGTTAAAAACCCCACAGGGGATTCTGCTGAGAGGCCAAGGCTGCAACCCACTGGTGACCAGTGGGGTGTGTCCATTCACTAGGGACAGCACCAAGGACACGCCACCCCTCAGGGACAACTACCTGGCAACAGGAGTTAAGCGAGCTGGACCCAACTCCTGCTTTATGACAGACTCAGCATCGGCAGGACCTCGAGGAAGGCATTGGGCACCTCCCTGAGCCTCGTGTTTCTCATCTGAAAGCACTCAGTGCTCGGGCCCCAGGTGTGCCGAGGACTGTGGCTGGGAGGGAGGGTGACAGCACTGGGAGGGCTTTGCTGTGCCAGGGCACGCCCCAAATGGGCACTGCGGCTGCAGCTGTCGTTCACCGGGGGACTTCGGTTCACCCGTGCGGGCACAGGGCCAGCCCAGCCCTGGCCCGTCCATACCTGGTCACTTTGGTGTTCATGAAGCACTGCTGCAAGGTGTCGGCCAGCCTCTGGTGCACCAAGGAGTAGCGAATAAATGCTCTCCCTTTTCCCAGAGACGTGCGGAGCTGGGGAAAGATTACACAGAAACGAAGCACCATTAGCCGAAGTCTACACAGACACCTGGTCTCACAGCCTGCAGCAAACAGGAACAGGGCAGACAACGCCACACACCTTTGCCCACGCATTGGCTTCACCCACGTCCCTCATGGGACCTAACACATTTGATAATGCCACCCCTGAGCGTGAGGCCTGAAGTGGGCGACTTCTTCCAGGCTTCCATGCAAGAACGACCTACAGACTCTGGCAAACATGCTAGGAAAGGTGTGCCCACGGGAGCCTCCTCCACCTCAGCAGGCTCGTGGTTTGGAGTCAGAGGAGAACTGTACAATTTACTTTGGAATACTCAGAATAAAACTTGGAAGTAAATGAAGGGCTCTGCGCACCAGCAGTGAGCTAGAGTGAGAGCTGGTCTCAGTGTGGCTCACATCTGGGCTGTCTGGGGGCTGTTGGGAGAACAGATGCAGGGGAAGAAGCCTACCAGGCTTGGCTGGAGTCCGTGTGCAGGAGGAGCGAGGGAGCAAAGGGAAGAGGTGTGTAAGGGGGACTTAAGGGAAGGTATGGTGGGTGTGGAACTGCCTCTATGTTCTCATGAAACCATCGGTAAAATCCACGTATCTACCCACTTTCCTGGTGGGATTTCTCCTCAGCTATGCCCACTCACTGCATTTAGTCAAAAAGTGCCTGGGGGTGACAGCGGGGAGTCTCTAGGTGGCCCAGTCACACTGGGGTAATGACAAAACGGGCATGGTTCTATTTCAGGAAGTCTGAGGTGGACGGAGGCCCAGGTGCAGGCCTGTCTCGAAACCTGTCCCCACCACGCCAGAACACGGAAGCCTGTTGTGATGGAGATGGGATCTGCTGGTCAGAAACTCTGCCAGCTGTAGACACAGCCACTGAAACGGATGGGATCAAGGGGACAGACACAGAAGACACATGAGGCCAGTTTGTAAATCAGGATTCATACTGCCCATATCTCAGCCCAAGACCAAATACCTTTCAACTCAGAAAGATAGACTTCTTACTGCTGACTCAAGGAAATGATACCACAACATGAAGTTGTTTTAAACAATAAAAAGGTGTGAAACCCCCAAAATCGTAAAGGTTGTAAGATATTTTCCTTGTGAGCTTTGTGGGTTTGGGGTAGAAGTTGAGATACCTGGAAACGGAGGTGGGCGGCAGCCTGACCGGCAGGTCTGCAGGCGGCTGGTCAGGGCAGACGCCGCGTGGAGAACCCCAGTGACACTCCCGGGTCCAAATACGTTCGCCACATGAGTGAGGTGAGAGCAAAGGGTCCAGTGGGGACAACTAGGAACCTCGGGCAGCTCTGAGCAGCTGAGCCAGGCACTGTGAAGCGAAGTGTGGCAGCTGCACAAACACACACTCACACGAGGCCCCATGGGACTGAGCAAGAACCTCGCAGAGCGGCCATGCCTGTGTGCTCCCAAGCAAGCGGCTTGTCTTTATTAGCAAAAGGGCCACTGTAACAGCATTCAGCATATTTAATTTTTTAATGGAAAACATGAGTCCATATTTTTAATCCAGCCTACTGACTGATTTTGTATACTTATGTAAAAGGAGCTATTTATTTTAAGAGATCTTTTAAAACATCCCTTGGTGAAGAAAACAGTAGTTTCTTTGTACTACAAATGAAAATATGGCACAGCCTTTTTACTTTCTATTTTTTGAGATCATGGTCCGCTTTCATTACCTAATTCCTGAATTTTTTTAGCATTTAATCAGAACTCACATGCCCTGTACCGGGAAGCGATACAGCAGCAGCAAAGGACAGGAAGTCTGCAAGGTACATGGGAACTGATTGAGCTTTAAGCCAGGCCGCACCTGGCTCTGCCCCTGCCCCCCATGGCGAAGCACACGCAGTCCAGGTTGAGCCCACCATGGACCTGCAGAAGTGGCTGACTGGAGCCTGGGACTGCTTCACTCCAAATGGCTGCCTACACCCCAAAGGGGCCTACGGGGCCCAGCAACGCTTCCTGTCCATTAACTTTTACTTCCTGGCTTGTTGGTCTGGCTGGCACTTGATGCGGATTCAAGGTGACCCAAGTGTCCAGCAGCCCACCCTGCCTAGTGGCATCCCAGACCATGCTGCCCAATGGTGCCCAGAGAGCAGAGCCTTCAACAGACAAGATGACTGGGCTCTAGGGGAAGTGGAGCTTATGCCAGCCACCAAACCCCAACAACGTCTGTGCAAGCAGGGAATGCTTTTGCTTCTAGAAGAGTTTCTCTGGCCTGGACAGGGTTCACTGCCTTATGAGAGAAGGCTAAAGTAGGTGTAAGCATTCATGACCGTGGGCTTCCACTGCTGGAGGTAAGGACGTCAAAGGCTTTGGTTGCTGTGAGGAGTGGAAGAGGCCGGAGTGGCGGTAAGGCTCCCAGGTGCACGAAGAAGAGGGCACGGTGAGCACCCTCTCCAGCTTTACAGCGCGTTGGGCACCGGTCTACACCGTGGACCTGAGCGTCCTACTAGGTAAGACCCCACAAGACCTGTCTGTGCTACCTGGACGTTAAAGAAATTGGCAGAGCAAACTCCTCCGAGTCAGGACGCTGCCTCATCAGCCCAGATGCCAGAGGGTGCAGCTGGTGGAAAGTGCCCAGCCCCCACGGCCAGCCCATCTAACTGTCACTCACTGTAAGAAGAAACCCATCTGGCTCCAGGGTCGGGCAGGAATTCTTCCCAGAGTGCCTGGCTCGGAGGTCTTTGCCGAGGCCAGACAAGGAGCACGTCTGTGGGCTTTTGGGTGTCTTTAAACTTGCAGACAAGACATCAAAAGAGAAGCACTTTAGACCTCCTGTTCTAAATCTAGGGGGTTACTTGTCCCTAATGTATAAAGTTCTTTACTCCCAGATGGACCAGGCTTCAAGAGAAAAAGAGATTCATCAGGAGGGGGGCAGCGGGGGAGAGGCAGAAAGAGAAAGAGAGACAGACTGTTCTGGAGTTTTGTAACGCGGCCAAGCCATGGCACTCTGCTCTAGGGACTCGGAACATGACGTGGACAGCTGCTGGACTTCTTCGCTTCCTTTGTTTTAAAGATTTTATTTATTTATTTATTTATTTATTTAGAGGGGAAAGGAAGGAGAAAGAGAGGGAGAGAAACATTAAATGTGTGGTTGCCTCTCACATGACCTCAACTGGGGACCTGGCCTGCAAGCCAGGCATGTGCCCTGACTGGGAATCAAACTGGACACCCTTTGATTCACAGGCCCGTGCTCAATCCACTGAACCACACCAGCCAGGGCTGGACTTCCTCACTTCTTTACCACCCGTAAACCCCACTTCCTCACTTGACTGTCTGCAGCAAAGGTCTCTGCAAAGACACACTTAAGGCAGGTGAGAGGAGGACGCGAGGCCTGTGGCTGCTCTGCTCACCTCTGAAATAGACTTGACGAATCGGATCCCATCGTTGGCTCCTTTCACCTTGGCCAGGCAGGCGCAGAAGTAATCCCAGTAGTCCTTCTTGTTGCCCAAAAGGGTGGCCTTCTCTTTCTGATCAAACTGCGTAGGGAAAGGCACAGAGACAGGCGATCTAAACTCACTGCCGTTCATCTCATTAAATGATAAATAATAACAGCTTCTTAGCTGCCTGGCACTGGGTAAGGCCCTTTACCGGCATTATTTTTATTTATTGTCACCAAGTGTTTTAATCCCCAACTTACAGATAAGGAAACTGAGGCTAGGAGATGGTAAGCAACTAGCTCAAGGTCATACAATTAGTAAGATTCAGGAATAATAGCACCCCCTGCCAAAAAAAAAAAAGATTTATCTCTTGAAGGGACCTCTGTGCAGAGTTGAGTGGAAGACCACCAAAGTGGCTAGTAACAACTTTGGTAAAGATATGTAACAGCTTGTGATGAAGAAACACAAGTGAAAAGTCTTAAGGGCAACACGAAGAGTGCTAACTATGTCTCAACTCAGGGAAATGAGTTAGTGACATTTTATCCCAGTTACTCATGTGTCAGTGTCTTAATATATAAACAGTAAATTCAAATCGATGCTGGTTATGAGTCATTTCAAATCCAAAACCAAAATGAATGTTTTTACACGAGAAAAAAAGGTCCGTAAATATCTTCAGTGTGAAACAGAGAACCAGCTGAAAAGGCAGGCGACGGGAGCCCTTCAGCACGTTGTGGCTGGCCCCTCCAACTGGCCCTCCCCCTACGTCCTGTGGTGGGTGTGACAGTGCAAACTAACGGTGTTCAAAATGGATCGGGCTCTCTCTCTAACATAACATAGCAAAGCATAACGCAGCGTAACGTAACACTTTACAGCATTCTTTTCTGATTTCAGAAGACACGCATATATTGTTAGGCAATCTGGATAGAGCCCCGCAAAAAACAGAAAAGAAAAAATTATAATGCCCAATGCCACCACCCTAAGGTTAACTTCCGTTAACATTTTGGTCCATCTCCTTCCTGTTGTGGTTCATCACCTGTGTTTTTCCACGCCTACAGAGTTCCCTAGACCTGTGCACTTGAACGGAGCACACATAAGCGCTCTGCAGTGAGCGTGCTAAAGGAAAAACCTCCTGGACTGACCGCAGAGATCCTGACGCGGGGCGTCGGAGGGGGACCAAGAACGCATCTCTGACGCGCTCCCAGGGGACGCGGGCACTGCTGGTCTGCAGACCACACTCGGAGCAGCAAGGCATCTGGACAGTCTTCAGACGCCCCACGGGCTCCTGGGAAATGTGTGGCTGGTTGTGCACACATATGTGTATCTGTTTGGGGAGAGCTTCCATAGCTTCCACCAGACTTTCACAAGGGGATGTGACTGCCCCCAAGTTAAGATCTGCTATACAGGGACCTTGTTACCTGCCTTAAGTTGACCTACATCTCTAAAGAATGTTCTGGATCCCCAAAATCATCTTAAGAGGCAAGGTTCTGATTCCCCAGACAACGGCACTCAGAGGCCCGCGCTCTCGATGGGGGCCGCTCTGACTGTCGGTCTAACCAGGACAGCTGAGTGGCTGCCCTGAGCTTTCTGGACCACATCCTGAGTGCCGATGAGTCACCCGTGAGGGAAACAAAAGACAGCAGGGCAGAAGGCCACACACTACAGGAGTCACTTACTTGGAGGAGATACTCAAGTTTGTAAGAAAACTTATGCAAGCTGGCACTGTCATCCGTGACGGGTTCTCCGGCTTCCTTAAATTCTTTGCTTAGTTCTGTCACGGCACCTTTGAAACAACAAACGGGAACATGTAAGCAGATGGAGCTGGACCTCAGAGAGAAAAGCAAAAGCCCCGGGAAGCAGGAGGGGGTCAACGATGGCAAAACCCACAGGAAACGTGAAGCGACACCAGCTTTACATCCATGGGGACGTAGGGCTGAGTCATAAGGTGCTAAGGTGCCCTGAGAGCCCAATGCTCCACCACAGCGTGCCAGGTGGGCACCGGGTGGGCACACTTCTGGGTCCGCCCTGCAGGCCCACCATGTAGGCCTCTACTACGCAAGCACGCAGCATTTGGTCAACAAAGGTTTGCTGTGTGAGGGTCACTCAGCAGCCCCCGACACTGGCTTCCAGAGAGCCTCACCCTTTTTTCTGGCCATGGTGCTTACGGTTCTTCACTGTCACCCTACTGCTCAGCACAGGGAAGTGCAGGCCCCAAGAAGAGCCAGAATGTGGAAATAACACTAAGGACAACGATGCCAAGAATGACGACGACAGTACTTGCTTCTGGTGACTGAGTACCTACTAGGGGCCAGGCCTCTGCAAGTCTTTCTCATTTAATATAGCACTGTGAGGCAGGAGCATCATTTCAACAAATCTAAGATGCAATTGATTTCAAGATACCCCAACTTCGGAGCTGTTGAAAGGTAAAAAAGAGTAAGTACAACGTCGAATTTTACAAGGGAACCTTGGCTTTCCCTGAGGCTTTCCTACCAAGAGTGTACCCCTCAACTTCTAAGATAATTGACCTCCTGGGGCAGAAAAGGGGGAAAACCACCTTTGACCCTCACTCACAGCCTCTGCTATGAGGCAGGAGGGTTATGAGAGGCTGGGTTTGGTTTAGAACTTAGAAAAATGTCCCCAGCTGAGATGGCTAGAACATGCCGGACGACAGAACTACCTCCTTCTCCAGCAAGTCTCATGAGAAGGAGCCCCAGGGCCCGCTCTCAAGCTCCATGGCTAAAGAGCAGCTCTGCCCCTCGCTGGGCCTGAGCTGCGGCAAAGGTCAGCTCATGGCAAAGACAGGTTCTTGGGACTGATTCTCGCAGGTGATTGGTGCCCAGCTGTGCCCTAATAAAGTGTCAGCTGTGGGTGGCCTTGGTGGAAAGACTCTCAGCCTTCCTTCCCCACCCTCAGGCTGGATGAACACCCCCAAACTGATCTGGAACTCCTGCAATTTGGAAGAGCCTTTCTTTCAAAGGGGTGTCAAGATTTCAGCAGCTGTCTCTGATAACCCAGATGCGTGACTTGTGGGTGTTGTGGTTTCCCAGGGTCACACGTGTACCCTGCCAGCACCTGAGAAGTGGGTGTCATCCCACCCTCCCCTGCACGGGAAGGAAGCAACCGCACCGTGGAAAGGGGGAGGGACCTGTTTGACATCTTCCAGGATTCAAAGGCGGAGCCATGAGCTGACCAGTAGCCTGCCTGATACCAAAGCCTGTCCCCAGGAGAAGCGGGCTGCCTGCAGAGGCCTGAGGGCTGGGCGCTACCCCCGGACACCTCAGCCAAGGACGCACTGCTCTCACGGCAGAGGCTGCCAATTCGTTGGACGCTTGTTAAGACAGCTACCAACAGATGGAAAGAAAGGGTCCTGAGAATGTGGTGCCTTTTAAGAACTCCCACCAGAGTACCCCGTGGGCTGGGCATAGGGCACTGAGACGGCTGTGGGACGTCAGGGACGACCAGAAGCAGCCAGAACACGGGGTGGAAGAGGGCAAGCGAACAAACGCTGATGCCCGCCCTCCTCCCGGGGGCAGCTCCACCAGGGCTCCTCTCTCCCTCCCAACGAGGGGCGCTGGGGCCCAAACCAGAGACTGAACAGAGAAGACTGCCTACGCTGTGGAGAAAACTCTCAAGGTCAGTGGCAGGGACTGGCCCTTCACTTCCTCTGTGCACATGTGGGTGTGTGTAGATTCTTTAAAAAGCATCCAACATTTTAGCGGGAGGGAGACGGGTGTGGTTAAGAGCAGACTCTGGAACCAGGTGTGTGTGCAAGCCAGACTCTGTGGACAGGACGTGTGACCTTGGGCAAGTCACTGAACCTCTCTGTGTCCGTTCCCACATCTGCAAGGTGGGAATAATGAAGAGCCCTACCTCACAGAATTAAACACGAGGACTCAGTGATTTACCACGTATAAGACATGTGTAAGACAGTGCCTGGCATACGTGAAATGCCATGTAGGTATTAGCTATTGGAGGCCCAAAGAGCTATAGAAATAGGAGATAAGCCTGAGAAAGTGATTTTTATCTCGTCGACTATGACCTTCATTCAGAATGAGGACAGTATCTTGGCCTGATGGCCCGGGCAGAAGAGCCTGCCATGGGTCCCTGCCGTGTCTGAGCAGTCTGTCTGTCGAGAGAGTGTCACTGCAGGCCCTGTGACAAGGAGGAAGCGGTGAGCTGCAGCCTGTTGTAGTGAATGTGCTGAAGCTCCAAAGAGACTTGGGAGACCATCCCCGGAACAGCGGACCTCGGGTCCTGGGCTGCGGCCAGCAGAGAAGGCAGTCCCCACTGCTCCTCACAGGCACCCTCCCACCATGCCTCTCTCCAGGGAGGGCCTGCACAGCGGCCTCTCTCACTGGGCGAGGCTGCACTAGGGGATCCCGGGGAGGCAGCAGGCCCACAACTGGAGTCCGTCCAAAATAGGCCACCTGCCTGCCACGAACAGGCGAGACAGTGAAGTGAGAAAGATGGGCATCTGGTCTTCCTGCTCAGAGGGAAGGAGAATGTTCTTCCCCAACTCCATCAGAGTCCTGTGGGGCATGATTCAGCCAAGAACACACACACAGAAACCAGACCCAGACCCAGAAAGGAGTATTTGATTTTGTTTACAAAGCGCCATTCCGGGGCCCTGCGAGGAGGGCCAGCATGCTCTCCCAGTCTTGCAGGAGGGACACCCGGGCCCCGAATGGTTCTGTGTGAAGCGCCCCGAGGGCTCTGATTACCCCAGGGTGGACCCACATGAAAGAGCTGGACTTCAGCTGGCAACAGCAATGGCACAGTCATGGCTCCCTCCAGGCCACACCTGGCATGCCGCGTGGCCTAACTGTACCTTGCAGATCGCGGATGATCCTCTGGAGCTGGCTCTCCACACTGGCGGAAGCCATGGCGACGGGCTGCAAGCCGCCTGTCTTGGCGGTGCACCTCCTGCCCAGGTCCGGTCAGCAGAAGTCAGACCCCATGGTGGCACCTGCATGAGGGAGGAGGAGGTGTGGAAGAAGCAGTCTCAGACCAGTACAGAGACAGGTGACGATCGTCGCTCTGGGTGCAATGCTGCCCCACCCGGGCACCTTCCTTCAGCGGGAAGGGCTCGACCTTCCTGTGTGGGCCTGGCTCTGTGGGCATTCCCTGGTTGGCTCCTGACACACTTACATTCAAACACAGTGACCTGGTTGAGGCCTTAAAAAGAAACAAAATCAACCCCATAGTGCGGCTCATCCTTTGTGAGTTCCCCTCCCAACTGGCCCTCTCAGCACAGCCTCATTTTCTACCTTTAAAAATGCCTCCCAGTGGCTCCCCCACACCCTCCAAACCAAGGCCAGAATGAGTCCAACCCCGCCCAGTTCACCGGCCGGCTAATTCCAGACCCCCCCCCCTCCTTCTCTGAGGACTGCTGGGGGCAGTGGGCCAGGGACCGGGGCACGTACCCTCGGGGATGCTGGGCCAAGGGAAGCCTGGCCTTCCTCTGGGGGAAGCGGCTCCCTCGGGGCAGGTCCGCAGCTCCAGGTGGCCAGTCTGGCTCTGCCTGGCTGGGCAGGCACCACCGAGTCTGTCCTCAAGGGCCTGTATGGCCCTTGGAACCAGTCAAGGGACACTTCTATTTTAAGCTCGGTTACTGTCCTCTTGTAGCTGGTGAGTCCTGAGTTACCAGCCCTACTGGGGCAGCTGCTGAAGTGACTTAAGGACACTGTAGTGGCTGAACCCAACAAAGGTGAGGAGATACGAGCAGCGCCAAAATGAGGCCTGGGCGTGCACTTGGACACCCCCGAGTCCTTTTCCCAAACCTCTACTTCTTCCCTCAGATGTCCCCCGTGAAGTTGAAAGGTTTTCTGGCAAAGCAGTTGGCAAGACTAGAGGTGCCCATAGGAGCGGCCACCACTGAACAAGGACCTACTATGTACTGGGCCCACGGGACCATTTTAATTCCCACAATCACCCCAGCAGCAGCGGGGCAGATAACGTGCAGAGGAGAAACTGGCACTCAGAGAAGCCATGTAGCTTCTCTGAGACCACAGGCCAGCAGGGAGTGCACTGGCCCGGACGCCCCTGGCTGGTCCGATTTCGCACTCTGCGGATGTACAGCCGAGCCACTGTCACTACGCAAATGACCGACTGCTCCACCGGCTTCTAGGAGTCACTCTGCCCTCCAGCCACCTCCCACCTGCGGTGCCGCTACCCCGAGGGCCGTGCTGGCCTCGTTCGCCCGCCACCATTGTCCCCTTACTGCTCTGGGAGTCAAGGCAAGAAGATCCTGGAATAGAAATGGTCACCAAGCTCCCGCTCCTCCAAATATTTACTTATGCATTCCAGTGTCAGCCTGAGTGAGGAGGGCCTGTCACAGGGCGGACAGGTCCAGCCTATTTTTAACTAACAAGCCAGGGCAGCTGTGCCTTAGTAAAAACAAGGCCCAAAGAAGGCTTCTCCAGACGAGGAGGAACGGGATAGGCCCAATCCTGCGCACACTCCCAGGAACTGATGACACGGAGCCCCAGCGAGCCAGGGGATCCGGAACCCGTGAAGCTCCCCAGCAAGTGCTGGCACCCTGCCTATCACAGACACCAAACTGAGGGTGGGGTGGTTTACAAGGAGCCAGTCCACTCAGCCCCTGACAACACAGCCTGAGCAGGGGGCCCTGGGGAGGGCTGGTGCCCAGGCTGGCCTGCACCTCTGTAGGGGCTCTGCTGTCCAGGAAGGCACTTCGGCCCTCCTGGCGAGGGAGAGGATCAAGGATCATCACTGCCAGTGCACAGCTGCCCCGGCCCCACAAGCTGTCACTGCCTACTATGTGTGGGCTGGGGTACAGAGGTAGGCAAGGCCCGGCCCAGCCCAGCCCTAGGTTGGGCACCAAGGAGACAGAAAACTATCCAGATACCGAGATACGACAGAGGAGGGCCATGCAGAGGTATGGGTAAAAAGTGATGGGTACTCAGCAATGAAAAGGAACGAGCCGCTCATACGCACGACAAATGCTTTATGCTGCGTGAATGAAGCCAGGCTGAAAAGGCTCCGCACTTTACCACTCCACCTGCGCAGCCTTGCAAAGGCAAAAACATTGAGGAGAAATCAGATCATTGGTTGCCAGGAGCTGGGGGTGAAGGGGGGCTTTGACTACAAAAGGGTATGCAGAAATTTGGGGGGCAATTCTGTTCTATCTTGGTTATGGGTGGTGGTCACATGACTGCAAATATCTGACAAACGTTATTTTGAGTTGTCAAAACACACACACTGTAAATGGTACCTCAGCCACAACATCTGCACTGTGGTGAAGTTAGAAAGCTGTGTGCGGTGGGCCCGGAGAACGGGGAAAGTTAATTTTGCTTGGGGAAGGGAGAGCGGGTAGGCATTGTGGGGGCGCTGGGCCGGGGGGCCGGGCCTGAAAAAATGGGCAAGAGGTCCTCGGAGACACAAGGTGGGAGGGGCGGGGATGGGGAGGTAGGAGCCAGGGGAGCCTGTTTCTCCAACGGCTTCCTCTTTTTAGACTGCTGTCAACACAGACAGCCTTGCAGGTTCTGGGAGAACCAGTCTCAGAGGAAGGTGACTAACACCCCAAGGGCCTTAAAGGAAGCCTGCTGGGCGTGCGTGTTTACTCAAGCACAGGCAAGGCCTGCACACGTGGGAGAGGGCGGGGAGCTCAGCTGGAGTGACAGTGAGGGATCCCGCGCTAACTCAGCAGGCCCCGGCCAGGACAATGCACAAACTACACAACAGCCGGATTTCCTAGAAACCTGAGGGCGAAGCCCTCTCTGCAGTCTGGTGTGAGGGAACGACAGGGGCAAACCGAACGCGCCTTGGCACGATGAGCTGAACACAGACACATGCGTGCTCCTTCAAGACTCCCTGGCGCCCTGGTGAAGCTGCCCCCGTGTGGGCCCGAGCCCAGCAGGCTGTCTTCGTCTGGCCCCAGCAGGGTGCTCAGCTGAAGCCAAGTTCCCAGGCCACGGGGTGAGCAGTGCCAGCTGCTGACCACACAAGCCGCTTTTCCAAACAGCCTGCGAAACTACCAAAGTAACGAACCCCGAGAACCTGGCCGCTGGGCCTACAGGCCGCAGAGGACTCCCCACCAGGACTGCAGGTCACCTCTTCACACGGTTTCCGGAAGGCAAGGCTTCCTTGAAAGACACGGCCACCACAGGGATGCTGATTCTGTGGACTTGGAAAGGACGTGACTTAGCATTGTGCCCTCCTCGTTGTTAGTCCCAGGTCATTAGTGACCAATGAAAGACACAGAAAGCGGCCCTGTGTCTCTCCATACTGGGGTCAGCTTCCTGTGTCTCCAGATAACCTTGTCCTCTGGCTGAGGAATGAAGTTTCTTTTTCCTTTTTCTTTTTTTTAAACCTACAACACTCTGACACCAAATGTGTGGCTGTTTCCCACACCAGGAACCAGTTCTGACACCCGGTGTCCTACAATTCAATTCAATTCTGACACTAACCCCTTGGGAGAACACTGGGTTTTCTTGCCAACAACTCAAAATTATGTTTAAGCTTAGCCAGAATACCTGAAAATGCCCAACCTTCTGAAAGGGGAAAAGGGACTAAATGCATTTTTTACAATTCTTTTACCTGGGACTATTGCCTGAACACCTAGTCATGGCCTAGGTATTACGTGAGAGGTAAAGGATCTTCCCCCACCTTGAAATTCCTCCTAGACCTGCCCAGAAGCCCTAAATGCCTTAAACAATAGACACAGCAGTTTAGTGCCAAACCAAGGTACAAAGACTGACTCACATAAACTTATTTACACTATGGTGCAAATGACTAACATTCTTGTTGCCCAGAAATGGGTTCTGCAGGGTTCTACAGCATCTGAGTTCACACATCAGAAATGAAGGACCAGAGGGGAGGAGGAGGTCTGGGGCACGAAAGGCAGCCTGGCCCAGCCTTCCAACTTCATCATGCTTGCTCCTAACGAGTACTGACAGTAACAACACAAGAACTAAGAACTGACTGGGAGAGGGCACCGTACAGTGGGGCTCCTCCCACTCTCAAACAAGGGGGAACACTCCAGTTATAAATCCCACCCAGACCAAGGAAGGGCGTTAACAAGTTCACCGGCCAAAGCAGGAAGCCTTTCTGGAAGAGTCCACCACTTTGGCCTAGTTCAGCACTCCCAGGAGCAGCTATCCAGTTACCGTCTGTGGGCAGGGGGCTCTCGGCTGGTACCTGCAGCTCTGAGGGCCCACGGCCCTGCTGGCTCAGTGCTGAGTCAGTTGGTGGGCGGGCAGGCTGCCCTCACCAGAGCTTCAAGAAGGTGCCTAGGAGAGTGCTCAGTCTCTTGGAGGCCAGCGCAGAGGGAGACACTGCCACACACGTGAGCAGAGGCTCCTGGGGCAGCCCCACCCTCAGACCTATAATTAAAGTGTTGACCAACCGTACGCCTGACTCAGCTTTCCCAAGCACTCCTTGCTTGCAATCTTCTCCCTTTTTTAAAGGGGATGAAGACTTGAGACCTTGCTATCACCTCTTCAAAATTCTCTTGCCATGCCCCCTTCCCACCAGCAATTTCAGGTTTCCTGGTCCCCTGTCCTGGAACACACGCAAAACGGCCTGGTTCCAGCCCACCGAGCAGGAGAACAGGGCAGAGGAAGAGGGGATGGGAGGCATTGCTTCCAGGCCTGGGGGAAACTGTTGTTGCTTTGGGAAGGGGGGCAGCTGCTCCCAGGCAGGGCTGAACATCGGAACTTGGGGCTGCGGTGCCGCTGGAAAGCTCCAGAAGCATCTAGGGGGCCGCAGCGGCATGCGTGTGCGAAAATCTGGGCAGTTTCTGGCAGAGCTGCACAGACAAACGACAACAAGCTTGTGCGCTTGACTCCTGCCCCCAAACAGCACAAAACCCATACAGGGGGGAAAACAGCAGTGCTCCCGAATCATGCGCTGGGTGGGGGGCGGGGGTGGCCCAGGCAGCAGGTAACCCCATGTGCTAACAAAGCTCCTGCAGCCAAGCCGGGTTCGCTGGGCACCACTATTGAGACAGGCCTGACCCAGGAGCTGGCGTTACAGCTGGAACAAGGCCGCTGAGCCCTGGCCTTCAAAGAACTCACGCTCCAGGGAGGGGGAAGCAGACAGCACACCCCCCCATACGCTTACAGACAAGTAACAGAGACCACTGAGGCCTGACAGGCACTTTGATGAACACAGGTGAACACATGAGGCAGCAAGCTCTACTCTGCTCACCACGCTAAGCCCCCACCGCAGGGGGCTCTCCCTTCTCCTGCCCCCATCGCCACACGCCAGCCCGGCAGTTTCTTGTTCGACCCGCCTTTCCCACGTGTCTGTGAGCTCCATGGCTGCTCCACTTCCCCAGCTCCCCGCACAGCTCTGACATGGAGCGCCCTCAGTAAGTTACTATTGAGTGAACGAACGAGACAAAACCACACCACTGACTCTTCTCCCACAAACCAAATTAAACTGTAGGCACAGAAATGTACTAGAAATGCAGCAACTTGTAAATAATGATAATGATCCTTCAGTGCTGGGAAATATGGGTAAACCTGCAAAAAAGTTCTATTTTTCAATTTTCCTTTATTGCATATAAAATGCTTTTATGTTGACTAAAATAACGCATTTAAAAAGTCAGGTTGTAGCTGCAGACGTTATATCACCACTACGGTGGGAATATCACGGAGGTATCATCCAGAGAATGAACAGAAGCATGTGACTTAGGGATCGGATGGATTGGGTGTGTCTACTCGGCTGTGCTCCTGGGGCGACAAGAGCAGCGACCCAGGTGCGGAAGGGGCAGGGCGGGGGCTATGCTGGCAGATCGGAGGGGCAGCAAGAACCAGGACCACGGGTGTTGTAGCAGTGGGCGAGAAAACAGTCTTCCTTATCAACTGTAGCTGCGTCTTGCCAATTTGGACCTAGGCAAATTTCGAATCAGAGTCGTCGTGTGAAATTTCCATTACCTATCATGCAACGAATAACGCAATAAAGATCATGCCAGCATGGGGTGAGATCCACGGTGTGTTTAGCTCACCAAAGTATTTTCGGTCACCCTCTCTGTCCTGAGGATGTTATTTGACCTCTTCCTACCTTGTGTGTGTGGGGGTGGAAGGGGAGGGGTTGTTTGTTTGCTTTTTAGGTACAATGAGGGGAGGATACCCTTGACCTGCCTTCACAGAGGAGTTGGAGAAAGAGAAGAGCAGGTGGTCTCAGCAGCTACCTTTGACTGAGGATCCTACAAGTGCCCCTACCTGACTAACCAAGTCTGCAGGTACCCTGGAAAAAGCACCGGGGACTCCGGGTTCGGCTGGAGGCAATTCCCTCCAGCTCCACGTTAAAAGGTCAGTGGTCCAACCCATCTTGGACCCTTATAGGGATTCTCTAACCCTAGTCCTCTGCATGCTAACGACTTGCTTGGAATGCTTTTTCCTGCTTCAGGTTTTTCTTTGAAATTGCCAGCGCTTCCCTAACAGTTTTCTGCCTCTGGCTGAGGGCGCACTACCTGCCCCTGTCCCAGAGGTGTAGTCAAACCTGCCCCTGGCCCCTGAACCAGCCCCAGGGCCACAGGACTGAACGTGGCCCAAAGGTTCTCCTAAGTCTGTCCTCAGAACTACACTGATGGACACACACACCCTCGTCCCTGAAAACAGGATCTGGCCCAGCAACAAAGACCCACTTGGTGTCTTTCAAATGCCACCAAGAGCTGCGGGAACAGGAAGGACCACTGGTGGTCGGCCACTGCAACCACCGGGTTGACTGGCTCCAACGTGAGGAAGAGGGGACATGCCTCCGGGACAAGTCAGCACAGCTCTGCCACCCTCGCCTTCTAAAAGCCACGGAGCCCACGTGCTCTGACGGTGAAGCTCTCATACTGGGACAGTAGAGAGACACATCTAAAAGGAGCAAGATAAACGGTCTCATGGAAACAATTCAACACCCGCCCTACTGGTTTACTCCGCCGCTCAAACAGAGGCTCTTACACCAACCAACGGCTTGAAAACGAACAAGCAAACAAGCGAAAACTGGCACTGAGATTACAAATCGAAAATACAGTTTATCTTTCGAGCAAGACCACGACATTCACCCACTAGGGGAGCAGATGTTGACAAGGCCAAACTCCACTCCTCTCCGCTCACAGGCGGCTTCTGGCCACTACAAGACACAGCTAATGAACCTCACCCGCTGTGCTGACTGGGCCGCTCCAGCGCCTGAAGCTGGGAACTGAGTTCCTAGCAGTGGTTCTCACCATGAGACCGCAGCTGGACAACACGCTTCCTCTGCTTCAAGTTAAAGGCGTTCCAGGCCTGAGTCACCAAAGGTGGCCTTGGAATCACCAGAAAACAGTTTACCCTTCAGCCCAGCCTCTCCGCTGGAAGAAGGAGGTCAGCCGTGGGTGCTGGCTGTGTGCTCTGGAGGCAGCAGCCCACGGCCTCGGCGCCCAGCGTGGGTCAAAGTCACCAGCTGCTCTGGTCTTGCTCTTGAAGGGCAGCAGAGTTCACCACTCCAAAGGACGCCTCCTTGGGGTACTGATTATGTTCAGCACCGTACTTTGCCATGGATACTGTGCACCCGTGTTTGGGGCCCAAACTTTCAGGAAAAAAATATATTTCATTTTAATTTTTTTAACTCAATTGTTTTATTTATTTATATTTAGATACTTGTTTTTTGTATTATAAAGGAATTTTAGCATTCACTTTTGAACATATTGTGGTACAAGAAATGTTATGCAACAAATATTACAAAACACAAGAACAGACACAAGGTATGTCAGGTACTATCCATGTACAATGCACACCCTTATCTTTCCCTCAAAACTCTGGGCAAAATGCGCATTACACACGGCAACATCGGAAACAGCAGATGTGGGAGAAGCTCTGACACCTGGAAGCTACCCTGGGGGAAGGGCATTTACACGTGTGAGGGAGATCTGCATTGGTTGGCGAGGGTGTTCCCCTCCCGGTGCCAGGCCTGCTTCTACGTTCCACGGAGCAGGCAGGGGCTTACATCCCCGTGACGACTGCGCCCTGGTGATGCCCGGTGTACCTGGTGACCTCGCGTAACTGCCCCTCCACCCCCAATACCTGCTTTCATCTTTAGCTGAGGGCGGTACTTCAGGTGGTGGCTTCTACCATTTGGGGGAGTTACCCAGCATTCCTGGGTCTCTCCCACGTATACGGGATAAACTTTAGTTTGTTTTTCTCCTACTCATTTGTCTTATGTTAATTTGATTATTAGTCCAACCAGAAGAACCTTAAAGGGTAGAGAATAATTTTCCCTCCTAGACATCTGTTTAAGAGATCCCTCTCCTCACAAACATCTATGGGAGCCATCCTGCCCCCCAAAAAGGACCAGGCTAAACACGGGGCTTCGGAACCCATTCGGTGCCCAGAAAGTAGCAGAGACCAAGGAGCAGGCCGGGGATTAACTCGAACACAACTACAAAAACCATCCAAGTAAAACATTACTTGTAGAATCTAACAGGTGGGCATATACTCACTACTCGGTTCTTTCAAAGATCCTGTGTTTAACTATTTTTTCCTAATAAAATCCCAAAAACAATTTAAAAACGAAATGAAGCCGAAAACCATTTCCTAAAGCAAGAGCCCTTTCAGATCCTTTTCATCAAAGAGACTACAGCCCATCTCGGAGACAGTTACCTCCGCCTCCCGGGTGACAACAATAATGGCCCACAACTGGCAGGGGGCATTCAATGCTTTATGACCGGGTCCTGTCACGGAAGGACGGCAGGGGGTCAAGGGCGGCCCACTCAACCTGGGCCCACCTGGGAAGAAGGTGGGAGCCCCGAAAGCAGAAACCTTCCGCCTGACACCTCTCCGCTGGCAGCCGCAACACCCAGCACCCGCATCAGGCCGATGGCAGGGACCCAAGGCGGGCAGTGAGCCGATTAAGGCCTGATCCTCCGTCCGCAGAGCCCCTGACCCACTTCTCTGCCGGAAAAGGAAACAGCTGCGGTCAGACAAGCAGAGGGGCAGAGAGGCTGTGGCCAACACAGGCCATAATGCTTCACTCGGTGCTCTATTTTTTTTTTTTTTCCCCTTCTGGAGGGGGCAGCCAATGAGAACTGTGAAGAGTGCCAAAAGCCATGGGGAGATGCATTAACAGGGAGCCACGTGGTTAATGTGTCAACCCCAAGCGATTTCTTATAAAAATAGTGAAAGGCAGCCCCCTCTCTCCATCCCCCAGCCCAGGTTCTGAATAGCACGGACTCCACCAAGTCCGGGGCAGCCGCCCCAGAGACGATCCCCAAAGCGACGGGCGTTTCAGGAGAGGCGGCCTGGGGGCGATGCCGAGACCCTGCACCTGGGCACAGATGTCCCGGGACAAACAAACCTCAGGGCATCAGTGCAGTCTCGCCAAGTGGAGGTCCCGGCTGTCCTGGCCCAGCTGAGCCTGGTACCAGCTTCTTAAGGTCGGCGGCCTCCTGGCCAATGCAGGAGGAAACGTGGGGACCTGTCCTCCTGTGCCTAAAACATCCCAGCTGGTTCTGAGACCCCCCACAAGGTGGGTTCCTCTGCGGCCCCTCGGCCGTTGGGGGTCTTGGGGGGTCTTTCTAAGTGATCACCAGAGGCAGCCTGGGTTCCAGGGTCAGTGTCACCTGCCTCAGGTACTTCCCAGGGCCGCTGGGCACGGTCCCGGGAGGGGTCTGTGGGAGACCCGGGAGGGGCAGGGACGGAAAGGGCAACAGGTGACAAGCAGCGACTGGAAGGAAGTTCTCCGCTGGGGGGACGAGAGCAGCCTAGGCACCCCCAGAGTCTGGCTGGTCCCCCAGTGGCACTTACGCGCTCGTGGGTCCACCGCTGGGCAGAACCGAAACTTTCTGGGGCCAAGCGGAAGACTGTGAGAGCACGGCGTAGACGGCCATGATACGCAGACCCCGCCACAGGCGGGTGCGGACTACAATTCCCGGCATGCTCCGCAAGCCCGAGGCCTAAACGCCCACCGGACTCACGAGTGGACGGGCGCAGACTACAACTCCCAGCATGCCCCGCAGAGCTGTGTTATACAACGCCGCAGGTCCTCCCGGCCTGCGGAGGTTAACCCTAGCAATCTCGCAGGCTTGTGTGTCGGCAAGCCAGGCGTCTGGGCTGTTTCTTGAGAGCAGAACTGTCTCTGCGTGACTTCTGAGAATTTGAAATGTGGCTAGTTTGAGTTAAATTGTGTATGTATTTTAACTGCAGAATACATCTGAATTCCAAAGACTTAGTATGAAAAAGAATGTAAATTGAATATTTTTATATTGATTACATGTTGAAATCAAATTTTTAATATGTTGGACTAAATAAAAAACATTACATATTGTTGGGTCTAATGTCACTTCTTAACACAGGAATCTACTGGAAATCGGTGCTCCAAAACTGCGTTCGCGAATGAACTAGCATTCCTAACTTCTGCCCCACTCTCAGCCCAATTTCTATTCATGGGTTATATTTTCTAAGTTGCAAAGCACTCTGAGGCAGGACTCAATAGAGCAAAATGCATTCATTAATGTGGCTATTGCAATAATACTGCTCTGATAGTGTGTATGTGGGAAAGGTAATAACAATCATTTGGTTTTCTTGTTGATTCCCCGGGAGCACTGTGATAACCCTTTGTCATACTTGGGTGTGGTTAGCGGGGAGGTCTTGCCACCAAATAGATGGAGTTGTGGTTCCAGCTCGGCTACCGCCCAGTAGTAGTGTGACCCCGGCCAGGTTTCTTTTCCTCTCGGTGTCTGCTTCCTCACCAGTAAAACCAGGAAGAGTGTTGTGAGGACTGAATGACATAATAGGTATGAAGTGTTCCCCAAATTCCTGGCACCCAGGGTGCACTTAAAAATAACAATAATAATGATGATTATTATTATATGAATTCTATTAACACACACCAGGATGTAATCAGCAAGGCAGCCAAACAATGCTTTTAGATTTTGCTATATTTTCTCCTTCACGAAAGGTGAGAAGTTCAAAGGGCAGGGTACCACAAGCACTTCTCCATTCCACATGCTTGACTAAAGGGATTGTCATGTGAATTAAAAAAAAAAAAATCCCAAAGGATATTCTTCCAAGAGCAAACTTAGCTCCTGTGGGTCACACCTGAGGAAGTCACGAACATGCACAATTTCCCTCTCCGTAATGCTGCTTTGCTATATTGATTGGTTTTCCTACCTTAACCTTTTGAGTCTGTTCCTCTTTCGTAACTGTTGTTAGTGTCTGGTGTGCTAAATGTTCAGAGGCTAGTACAGTATATTGATTCTGTGACATGATGCGTGCCAGGCACATAGCACAATGCCTGGCACGTGGTAGGTGCTCATCAAATATTTATTGAATGAGTGACCAAATGAATAAATACACCAGATCCGACTTCTCAAACTTGGCTCTACATTAGAACACCTGGGGAGTTTTTAGAAATCTCAGTTCCTGGCAGCACCCCAGACCAATTGCATCAGAATCTCTGGGGGTGGGACCCAGGCATCAGTATTTTTCTGAGCTCCCCGTGGGATCGAGCATGCAGCCCAGACTGACAGCCACACCCTGGATGTGGGAGTGTGACCTCTCTAAGCCATGATGTCCTGCTTGGTCTAAGTGGGGAGACAGAAGCCTCACAGGGTGGCTGTGAGATATGGAAATGTATGGACCCAGCACAGAGGAGGTGTTAGTAGAAGTAAGTTCCCAATCTCCTATATGCATCTTTAGTCAGCTGCAGTCTTCTGTGTGGGCGAGGCTGACAATGAGATCTTACTGGGGGCGTCTGAGATGCACTGGAATTCCCCGCACACCCACTGGCATTTGTGCCCTGTGCTAGTTTGTTCAGGCTAAGAGATCAAGGTGTTGACACCGTTGGTTCCTTTTGACGATGTGAGGGAGGATGTGTTCCATGACTCCCTCCAGCTTCTGGTGGTTGTTGGCAATCTTTGCTGTTCCCTGGCTTCTGGTAGGACAAACCCAATCTTCACACGGTGTTCTCCCTTTGTCCATGTCTATGTCCAAATTTTCCCATTTTTATAAAGGAAGGCCCCTACCTGATATGACCTCATCCTAACTCATGGTATATGTGACTACCCTGTTTCCAGCTAAGGTCACGTTCAGAGGTACTGGGGGTTAGGACTTGGACATGTGAATTTGGGAAGGCACAATTCAACTCATAACATGCCCTACGCTAATGGAGATGCAACCCATGACATTATAGGCCCAAAGACTTTACTTTTTAATCATGGGAAGGGATCTTTGACATCACTGAGTTCAAACCTCTCCAATGAAATTGAAAAAATACTCTGAAGGAGGGAAAGTGCCTTGCTTAAGAACCCAGCCAGAAAAGTGGGTGTGGCTTCCTATTGCGACCAAAATGTGTGGATCCTCTAATTTTGAAATAAGCAGAAGATACTTTGAAGAATTAGCAATGTTTGGTGTTATTGTTCTTTTAACTTGTATTTTCTTTACTATTGGATGAAATCAGAGGCAGATTATTGAACTAGTCGTAATCAAAGTGGGGGGAGCAGATACAGGTGGGTCCTTCCTTCCCCAAACTCCCATAGTTCATTGCAAAGTTCCTTGGAATAGTTTCAGTGGCAAGTTTAAGGTGTGTATTCCCAGTTGTGTGGACAATCAGGCCAGGTTGTTTTCTCAGAGTCCAGAGGGTTCATTCAGATTATCTGGGAAAAGGGCCAGGAATCCCCCGGGACTGGGGTGGTCCCTATGGAAACCTTTCTCCGAAGGGGAATGGCTGGAGGATGACCAGCTTGAGAGTAGGGTTAATTCATCTCTGCCGTCTCCCTCCCCCCAACACAGGCTTCACACTGGCTTGGCATAGAGCAGGCCCTCTGCAAAGGAGGCCAGGAACCACCTAGAGGTCTACACCTCCTCCTGTCAGGCCCCTCCCTAGTCTCTAATCCCTGCAATCATCCAATGTCCCCTGTCCATCTGTCGCCCATTTCTTCTGACTATGAATGATGCTCAAGACTGATTTTCTGAAATGGTCAAAGTCAAGGAATTGGGCTGTTTTTGTCTTCTTGTGATCCTTACTTGCCACACTTCCTTTTGTGGGGGCTGGGGAGGCTATGCGGGAGGGGACTGCAACAACCTCACACCTGAAATCTAGACTGTAATCCCACTTCCCCTTCCCAAACTCCTCCCCAACCTATGAAGTATCTCCTACCAGATCTTCACATGCCTGAAATTCCCAGCAGGAAGCAGTATCATCCCTTCTGGTTAGAGGGAAATGGATCATGAAATAGAAAAAAAGCCCTGGACTTGGAGACAGAACACTTGGGCGTTCGGCCAGAGGAGAGATAGGAACAGAAAGGCGAGCCACAGAGCACTCAAGGCACACTCGGCTTGAGACAATTTTTTCTGAGGCCTAAATGGAGCCAATTTCTCACCATCCTAATGCACACGGAGCTTGTTCCACTCTTCATCTCCCTTCACTCCATATCCTAACCCAGTGCCCCCTACAAGCAGAGAGCTTTGTGGAGTCTTATGTAATGATCTGGGCTAGAAATTTATTTGTGCATATGATACAATGAAGCTTTCTGTTTTCATAAGACAATCACAAGAGTAATTCATGTTAGTCTGCGGCCGCATACTTTACAAAGCAAGTATTTGTACACACATGACCTCAAGTACACCTTTATTATGTGGTTAGAGTCTGTCTTTGTGTTGTTGACATTTATACAGTTTAACAGATGGGGACATGGAGGCTCTGAGAAACCCAAGGTCACAGTGAGGGAGTACAAGAGCTTGGATTTGGGGTCTGGGTCCAGGGCTCACATTCCAAGAGCCTGCTCAGTTTACTTTGGGAATGTGTTCTATTAGGCTTCCCATACTTGGGAGTCTCTTTGTCGGCTTTCCTGAATCAAAGCCTTCAGGACTTCAACGCACCAGGTGATGTCTGGGCTGGTGGGCTCCAGAAGAGAATTATGGGAAGCCCATGGGTGGTACCAGGCATTGACTGGAAGATGTAATATAAGCAAAGTATCGGAAGAGGAAATGGAAGTAGAAAACAAAATAAAACAAAAGATGGTCTCCTATCCACTTACTCGGCCAACTACAAATAGTTCAGGGCACCAAGGAAGGTTCTAGACATGCAACACAGATTGTGCTCTCAAGGAAGTTCCACTCTGGCTGGGGTCATTGGAGGTCGGGGGCTGCCCTGGGCTTGGAGGCCCATCCCTATTTGGCAATCAGCAGTTCCTCTCCTCTTGCTTTTGTTTGAGAGAACGTGCAGATGGAAATGCTGTGATGAGGGTCTTCCTTAGGTACCGCTGGGGACATTTTAGGCTCCAGAAGGGTAGGTCTTCAGCCCAGTGTCCGGGACATCATTTTTTAACTGTTGGGAGAGCAATAGTCCCACAAGAGTCTAGCTGAGGTTGAACAGTGGTTTCAGTGGGTGGAGGGAGGGGAAAGCAGGAGGTTGTGGCGAATGGAGGGGGTAGTCAGAGAATGTAGAGTGTGGTCCCTGGTCTCATCCACGCCCCCTTTCTCATAGGATGTCCATCTGTCTTCCCGTTTCTATCTGTCTGTCTCCATGCCTCTCCCCTTGGATTCTCAAGGAGCTGGATTAGGAGAGGACTCTTGGTTAGAGATCTCTCTGAGAGCTGGTCTATCAGGAGTGCCCAAACATCACTAGAAATGTAAAGAGATAAACATGATCATATTTAATGAAGTGCTCCTAGGGATATGGCTGTACATGTTGAAGGAAATACTTGGATACACATCTTGGGATTGAAGGAATGGGAGGGGGCAAGGAGACAGTGGATCGAGCCTCTCAAAGGGTATGCTCCATGGTGTCACAAGACCTCCCAAACCTGCCTCCTAAGAAGAGTGGGCTCAAAACCCACTTTGGTTTGGCCAAGTAGGTGTGTGAGCTGGAAACTTCTGTCCTTCTGCTCCTTCGGCTCAGCCTGCCACTAAATAAGAGTTGAACAAATTTTAATACTATCCATTTGAGGGGTGCCGAATGATGAGCCTGACAGAAGCCCCCAGGCTTAGCTCTGACCCTGAAACCACCTCACCGTCTCCTTCCTTTTGCTGTTTCTTCCATCCATGGTGAGTGACGGCCCCACCTGCTGGTTAGCTAGTCCCTTCTCTGGTTCACTGCCCAGCCCTCCCCAGCAGGTGTTACTGACCTAATTCTTAAAATTAGACCTTCACTCTTCCCCAGCAAGGTCAAACTCCTCCATGGCTGGTCACCCAGTGGCAACTGGATCATTGAAATTGTAGCTGGAAATGGAGGAGAAAATGCCGTGTAAGCTCTCTAGGCTCCAGCCCAGGGCGGTCTTTGTACTTTATTCAACAAGCATATATTGAGTGACGCTGTGCAAAGTCCTGCTCAAGGAACTGTGGAAGATCCTGGAATTCCCATTTTCAAGGAGTTGTGGCCAAATGTTTCTGACTAGGGCGCATGCCTGGATCACCGGGGGGGCTTTTGCAAAGGCTTCACTCAGGAGCTGAATCAGGTGACAGATTGGGACCAGATCTGTGTGTATGGGAAAGTTTAGAGGGTGGCTTTTACCTCTGTCCTTGGATGTGAAGCTATGGAACCATGTAAGAGACAGGCATGTGTACCATGAACTAAAAAGCAAGGTCAAGTATAGTCACTGTCATGGAAAAGATTAAGTAATGTACCCTGAGTGTAGACTAGGAAAGAAAGGCTAATATCTATAAAGAAGCAGCCTGGGGCAAGGAAGGTAGAAGGTCCCCAGGGCACAGCTCTTCAAAAAGCACAAATTAGAAGAAGAGTGACAGCTGTCATTCTTTGCTCCCACTTAGTACACTGTGACAGACCACCAGGGTCCCTGCTTGGCAGGGCGTAGGACCAAGTTCCTGCCCTCAGGTGGCTTGCAGTCTCTTGGGGCAGGGAGATAAGCCATGTACGTGCGTAACTATGACATGTGGTAGAAAGGACAAATAATATTTTTGAGGGCACAAGCAGAGTGCCACAACAGCCCAGAGAGGGCTCTCCTGATCTGAAGATTGGGGAGGGCTTTCTGAAGGAGCTGGCCTTTCAGCTGGGGCTTGTACATTAGGGAGCAGAAGGACAAGTGTCCAGGCCCAGGTGACAGCATGCCAGAGGCCCAGAGGAAACTGGGAGAAGGATGTCTGGAAAAGAGCCCGTGTGTGGTCTTTTGTGGTTGGATCCCCAGCTAGTGGGAGTGGGGCTTTAGCGTGGAATGTGAATGGAAAAGTCAGTTGGCACTGGATTGTAGGGGCCTTGGAGCACTTGCTAAGGTGTTTGGCCTTTATTTCTGTGTGATAAGGAGCCGCTAAGGGTTTTGAGCACCCTGATTTCAATGCAGAGGACACCGGTGGGGAAAGAGATGAGCTGCAGGAAGACACCAAGGAAGTGAGGCCATTCGGGGACGGATCCGTGGGTGTGCAATGGCAAGAACAACTGTGAGAGATCCTGGGAAGGCGGAGTCAATGGAACTTGGCCATGGGAGTGACGGGAAAGGACAGCAGGGCTTGAAGATGACTCAGGTTTGGAGGGTGAGCGACTGGAGGGGAAGCTGGTGCCATCAAGCGGGAGGAGAACATTTCAGGTGGAAAGTGATGAATCTGAAGTGTCTATTCAACATCCAGCTGGAGAGAATGAGATGTGGGAGGCATCTGCACCTTAGGTGCCTTCACCGAGGTGGGTACTTACTTATCTGCACCTTCGGAGCTGGGCTGTTGGCACCTGGTGGGGAGCAGCTCTACCTTGTTTATCTTTATCTCCCCCAAATACATGCTTCATGCAGAAGACAGCCTTATTGCATTCATTTCTTTCAATAAAAGACATGGACTAAACAGGCAAAGCCAGTTCTTGTGCTAGAAACTGTGCTAGAATTATGATACAGAACACATCTCCAGCCCAGCTGCCGGCTTTTAGACTCCAGACTTCACTCTGACTATGATTATTTGAGACTAGGGTTACTTTTTGTCCTGCAGACAGTCTCATCCAGTCGTCACTGAGGCATACAGAACCAACGCTCTCCGAAATCAGCTGGGACAGCCCTACAGTCAGGATTGGCAGAGACTGCCTTGCCAGCAGCCTTCACTTGCACAATTATCACTCACAGTGAGTTTCGGCCCCTCATCAAGTCTTGAAGAATGCTCCTTTCAGGCTTTAGATTCATTTAGAACCTTCTGAAGTCAGCAATGATAAGAAATACAGGTCTACGTGAATGCGTCCATGAAGGAATGAATAATAAACTCAGAATGCCAGAAATGTTTTTCTCGAGAGCAATATAAAATTTCCGGACAGTGAGCCACTTTTCTGCAGAAGAGGGGGCGTGATGTATTTCGTTCGCCCCCACCCCTGCAGCCGGTAGCATCGCCAATGTTGCGCCTTCTGCGATGCTCCTTCCCGTACCACTTCTCTTTGCTCCCACCCAGCTCCTCTGTCCACCTCAACCTGCAGCAGCACTCTCTTCTAATAGAAGGAGGCACCCTCAGAGTGGAAGGCACGTGGGGAGTGAGGTGACGAGGAAGGGCCGGGTGCCTGTGATCGGCAGGGCCAGAAGTTCTGGAGCAGACGTTTGAGGTGTCTGCGGAACTTGACGCCCACGAAGACGTAGAGCACTGGGTTGAAGCAGCAATGGGAGAAGGCAAAGTTGCGGCAGATGAGCAAGGCGTAATGCAGCTGCTCGATGACCGTGCAGCTCTGAATGACCTCCAGTTTCTGGAGCGTCTGCAGAAGCAGCACCAGGTTGTAGGGAGCCCAGCTGATGAAGTGTGCCAGGACAATGGTGAGGATGAGCCTGACTGTCCGGTGGTGCCGTTTGGACGGGGAGCGGAACAGGGTCCTGAGGATCTCCACGTAGCAGAACAGGATAACGCCCATGGACAACAGGAAGAAGACGATATGCTGGTAGGCCGAGGCTAGGAACCACTTGGTTTCAGAATAATCACATCTTGACGTTTCGGGATCATAAAACACTTTGTGGAACATGGTGTCGGGGACGGAGGACAGGATGCTGGCTGCCCACACAGCTGTGGTCACCAACACTCGGCGTCGGAGGGTGTGGACCCGCAGGGACGAGAGGGGGCTCACCACGGACTGGTAGCGGAGGATGGTCATGATGGTCAGGAAGAAGATGCTGCTGAAGAGGCTGGTGGAGAACATCATGTTGGAGAGCTTGCAGAAGAAGTCTCCCAGCACCCAGCCCCAGTGGTAACCCAAGGTCCACAGAGGCAACAAGCAGGCGAACACCAGGTCTGAGAGGCACAGGTTGAGGATGAAAACATTGGTGAGGGACTCCAGGCTCTCGTACTTCACCAGGACCCACAGCACCAGGCTGTTGCCCACCAGGCTGAGGAAGAACACCAGGGAGTACAGGACGGCGGTGTTAAAGGCAGCGAAGGTGGAGGTCTGCAGCTCACACATAAGGCTGTTAAGATCATAATCCACAAAAGTGGTGGACTCTGGGATGCCTGAGGGCTCCATCTAGACACTGGGAGCATCTGAAAGGATACAGACGTGGAGTTTAAAGCCACGCGGTTAGGCTAGCGTGCAAGAGAATTCATATTACAGACATGGGTGGTCCATGGACCCGCTACCGGTTGGTGAAGTATTTGTAGTAAGACTAGGAACTTTTTACCAGAACATGGAGTCATTAAGCATACTCTAGTGTGCTTAGCATTTTTTGCTTAGCAAGATTTTCTTGATGAAGAAAGAAGTGAATTAATTTACATTCTGTCATAAGTCCCTTTTCTCCTTGAAGATTGGTGTTTGAGTAGCACTAAGCTAGACCGGTCTCCTAGGTGCAGGAAAAAGAAGTGGAACTGGATTCAAAGATGTAAGATCAAATTCCAGCTCCATTACTGGGTTCCCGGGCAAGTTATCAGTCCTTTCTGAGACTCAGGTCCTCATTTCTAACACAGTGCTAATGAGGCCACAGTCACGCCATAATTTATTCAACAAATATCTGGTGAGCATTTACTACTTCTGCCATCCCCCTCCCTCCTTCTCTCTTCCTTTTCTTCTTCCTCCACTCCCTTCTTTCCTTCCTCCCATATGATGTTGAAGTCCTGATGTCAGGATACCTTCCAGTCTCCTGGAACAAGTTCAAACAGACATGACACAAACGGAGCACAACTCTCTCTTAGGAGGGGGCTAGAGAGCAGGAGCCCCAAATTCGGTGCATATCTCTGCCGTAGAAATGTTTGGCTGACCACTCCACCATGAACGCGCCAGTGCAAGCTAGAAGAACTGAACTGGGATTCGAGCTGCTGCCCGCTTCAGGGAGTCAAAGGTGAGAGTTGAGCCAGCCACGTCCATTGTCTGCTAAACAAACAAGCAACATACAAACAGTACTTATCAGAAGAATAAAACAGAATTCAGTCTCCACAACACAGCTTTCACGATGTGCAGGATATAGTACACAATTACTCAGCTTACGAAGAAATAGGAAAATATAGCCCATATTCAGAACATAAGACAATGCAGAAACTGACCATGGGATGACCTGGATGTTAGAATTTGCAAAAAGGATGCAAATGCAACTATTATAACAATGCTCAAAGGTAGAAAGGAGAAATACTCATCCTTATCATTTCATCATGAATCAAAAGATAAGGAATTTCAGAAGAAAAGGAAAATTATGTAAAAGATCCAAAAGGAATTAGAAATCAACAACAATAAAATATGTAGAAAAGCCTCAAGAATGTGGAATTACAACTTCCAAAAAAAAAATCTATGAGTCAAAGAAGAAATCACAAGGCAAATTGTAAAATACAGGGTCCAGCAGAAATAACAGTGCTGGGGTGTGGTTGGCAGGATAATAATACGGATGTAATAAATTATAGTTTTGACTTGAACATTTCATCTAAAATGTCATATGGTGTGCTTGAGTGTGATATTGTTATGTTACAGAATTACATGCTTATGATTTTGTAATATAAGATTTTGTAATAAAGGGGGGGTGTTATTTGTGCCGGACCCTGCATTTTTGAACTGACTAATGATGAAAATAGCACATATCAAAATTAATGCGAGGCAACTAAAGCAGCGCTTGGAGGAAATGTTACAGCTTTAAATGCTTTAATTAGGAAGAAGAAAGCTCTAAATCAATGCTCTAAAATGAGTGACCAGAAACCAGAAAGAGAAGGACAAATTAAACCCAAAGTAGAAGGAAGGAAATAAAGGTAAAAGACGACATACAGAAGTAGAACATAAAAAAGAGAGAAGATGTACAGAACAAAAACTGGCTGTTTGACGAATATCTGTAACGGCACTAAAACTCTGGCTAGATCCACCGCAGACAGAAAGAGAACGGAAACTGTCAACAACAGCTGGGACGAAAGCGAAGTCATCGCTGCAGAGCTGACCGACATCAGAAGGTGAAATAGTGCATTAATTTTATCTTAACAAATTCAGCAACTTCAATGAAATGGAAAAAAGCTCTTAAAAAATTTGTTTACTAAGACTGATCTGAGATGATATGGCAAACTGAAATATCCTGCATTTTATCATAGAAATTTAGTCAACTATAAAGAAAAACTTTCCCACCAAGAAAACTCCAGAACTACATGATTTCTCTAGTGAATTCTGTCAAACATTTATGGAAGAAATGACACCAATCTTATATAAACTATCTGAACTATAAGGCGGAGTCCTTCCAAAGCGTTTTATGAGGCCAGCAATATCCTGATACCAAAACCAGACAAAAATATTGCAACAAAAAAACAACAACTACAGACCAAAATCCCTCACGAACATAGAAACAAAAGCCCCAACCATCAAATCCAGCAATATATTTAAAAGGAATAACACACTGTGACCAAGTGGTGTTTATCCTAGAAATACAAAATTGGTTTAGTATTTGAAAAATTAGAGAAAAACATAACGTTAAAAGGAACTCACCTATATCTACACCTCTTTACACATGACTGGAGGCAGAAATCGTGCTTCCCTATTTTGCTCAAAGAAACTGCAACACCTGCCCTGCCCAGGAGGCTGGGGGAAGGTGAGTAAGGCTGTCTGTCGTACCCACTGACAGATGGAGTCTATTAATCCCTCCTCCTCCCACCACCAGCCTTCGGGGTTGGATCCACCTCCACACCCTCTCCTGCCCTCCTGAACCTCTTGTTAGAACCTGGCCACAGCGCTGCTCACACAGAGAAGAGCTGGTACCCAGTCAGCCTCCATAGACAGGTGGGGTCCACAACGTAGGGGTCATCGGAGCCCTGGCTTCCACCAAGGGTAGACTCAAGTAATTTTGGAGTTAAAAGGGATGTTAAAGGATGATGTATTTTTTTTAATTTCTATTTTTATTTTATCAAACATTCTATTTGATTAAGGTACCAGTTATATATAATTGTGATTGTTTTAGATTGAGATAAAATTCATGTAACATAAAATTTACTATTTTAAATCGTAGAATTCAGAAGTTTTTAGCATAGTGACAATATGATGTACAGTCGTCATTACTATCCAATTCCAGAACATTCCCATCACCGCCCCCTCCCCCAGAAAAATCCCAGGCTTGTTAGTAATCCATCCCACTCCCCACTCCCCTCCATCCCCTGGCAAGCACTAAATTGCTTCC
The DNA here is from genome assembly GCF_022682495.2 of Desmodus rotundus. Taxonomy (NCBI): domain Eukaryota; kingdom Metazoa; phylum Chordata; class Mammalia; order Chiroptera; family Phyllostomidae; genus Desmodus; species Desmodus rotundus. Next base: position 128,741,144 of record NC_071394.1, read on the forward strand.
TGTCTGGATGATTTTGTCTATTCTGGACATTTCGTGTAAACGAAATCATATAGACTATGCAACCTCTTCTGTCTGGCTTCTTCCCCTCAGCTCAGTGTTGTGAAGGCTGGTCCTGCTGCGGCCCATTCCTTTTCATGGTTAAACAATTGATTAAGTAATGTGATCAAATAATTCCACTGTATGGTTAAATCACATTGCACGTATCCACTCATCAGCTGAAGGGCAGTTGGGGTGTTTTCACTTTTTGGCTATTGTGAATAATCCTGCTCGGAACATTCATGTCCACGTTTTACATGGACGTATATTTTTAATTCTCTTGGGTATATGCCCAGAAGTAAAATTTCTGGGTTGTATGGTAACTCCGTGTTTAACTCTTTGAGGAATTAACAAACTGTTTCCCACAGAGCTGTGCCAGTTTGCTCTCCTGCTAGTTGAATAGGAGGTTCAATGAGTCCACATATTTACCAACACTTGTTAGTTTCTTTCCTTTTTTTTTTTAAAGTAGCATATGAAATGGTTACTCATTATGATTTATATTGACATTTCCTTAATAAATCACAATGTTGAGTATCTTTCCACGTGGTTGGTTGTTTGGTTGGTTGTTGTTTTTTTTTTTTTTTTTTTTTTTTGAGAAGTATCTATTCAGAACCATTGCCTTTTAAAATTTGCGGTTATCCGGGTTTTTATTATGAAATTAGAAGAGTTGCTTTATATATTCTGGATGGTAGTCTCTGATCAAATATGTGATTTGCAAATAACTTTTCCAAATTTGGCTCCTTTTTAATTTGTTGCTAGTGTCCTTTCACACACAAAAGTTTTTCATTTTGACAAAGGTACATTTATAAATTGTTTTTGTTTCTTGTGGTTTTGGGGTCGTATCTAGAAACTGTTGTCCATCTCGAAGTCACAAAGATTTGTACCTATCTTGCCTTCCTAGAGTGTTTCAGTTTTAGCTCTGAACTCTAAATTATATTCAAATTAGATTCTCCCATTCTCTAGGTCTAGCCTTTGGCCAACTTTACACTGTTCTGATTTCTGTAACTTTGCAGTAAGTTTTGAAGTCAGGAAGTATGCGATCCCAAATTTTGTTCTTTTTTTTCTATTTAAGATTATACATGTAGATAGGTTTTTCTGTCTACAACTGGTTTCGACAACGGTGCCAAGACCACTCAGTGGGGAAAGACCAGCCTTTTTAGCAAATGGTGCGGGGGCAGACTATTAAACACACCCTGCCACACGCTGGATCTCAAAACGATGCTGGATGAGGGAAGTGAGGAAGAGGATATAGACTGTGTGATTCCATTTATATAACGTACAAAAGTGAAACTAATCTAGTGACAGAAATCAGATCCATGGTCGCCTGGGTTACATATCTCCATGGCCACATCACATCTAACGTGTGTTCTGAATCAGATACTTACAAAGGCAAAGTTCTAGGTCACTATCCATGTATTTGATACCTTAGGGCACGTTAGTCACACTAAGGTGTGTAATGAGTGACATTGGCTGGTGGCCCTCCAGAGTCCTAGAGAAAGAAAGCAAAGAAAAGGGTTAGCTCAGGGCTTCAGATTGTCAGCTCCAGCTCTGCATAAGTGATATGAAAACTTCTATGTTTGTCTTTAAAGAAATCCTATCTCCTGTAGCCACCAGGCTGAGATTTCTGGAAGCCAAGCCACCTCTCAACCTGCGGTGGACGAATTATAGTGCAAACAAAATCCACAGACTTGCATTGTGTCTTCTCATAAAGGGAGAGCATTGACTGGGGGAAAAAGAGATCCTGAAAATCGGAATGGGAACACAGGGGAAGATCCCAAGGAAGCTGGGGGTATGGAACCCCTAAGTTGCCAGTAGAAGCAGTCCTTTCACCTCCGTGTGCCCCACCATGCCATCAACCGGAGGTGTTTTACATGAAACTGGGACTAAGGAGACCCCGAAAGCACAAGTAAGTTAGACCTTTGATCTCCTGAGGAATTCCCTGAGTCCAAGTGAACTAGGAGAGTCACTCTCACGCCTGGTGTATGGATGGCTCTCCTGCCCCGCAGACACCACCCAAAAGCGCTCAGGTGGAGAGAATGGCAGCCTATTTCTGGGACATCCTGGCGGACAGACTGGAGGGCAATCCGTCCGTGGGCAGAACGTCGAGCGCTGCACCTGGTTGTTCGCTTGCTGGGAAGGGGTGATGCGCACCCACACTCTCAGGCATGTCCTTCAGAGACAGCCTCCGGGTTCAGGACCGCGGATCTCAGCCTGCGCGCGCCAGATTTGCTGGCGGATTCCGGCAGGGAAATCTCAGTTCCTGATTCCCAGATTCAGGGACCAAGAGGTAAAGGACTTTCACTTTTACTTCTATGTAACATGTGGCTTACGTTTCCCACTTCTAGCCAAAAAGAGGAAAGGTGCTTGCTCACTTTCACTCCCACTTGGCCGAGGTCCAAGTATCTATGACCACTGTAGCCTCCAAGACTTTTGTTTTTCATTCAGTGTTACTGAGCTGGGTATAAGTCAGGGCTCTACCAGAGAAAGAGAACTGGTAGCATTTAAAATATATACATATTATATATATATACAATATTTAGATCTATCATAAATTATATATTTATACATCAATATAATCATATATTTTATATAATATATATTGTACATAGATTTATCTAATATATAACGTATATAATTTCTATAATATAAATTGTAGATATATACATTTGCAATATACATATATATTATAGATACATTTATGTAACAGGTATACACACATTTACAATGACAAAGTCATACTTCTACCTAACGTGATCTAACTCTCTTGCTTACAGCTGCAAGTGTGCTAACCTTTTCCCAGACAGGTTGCAAAGTTCTTAAGTGATATTCATTTTTTTCCTGGATATCCAGTAACTTGAATACATAATATGGAGTTGTTATGAATATATTTTATATTCGAGGGTGAGAGGGAAGAAACATTTATTTGCTGAATACGTATGTATACAGACATACTCATGGCAAAATAAGGAAGAGCAACTCCTCACTGTTATTCTTCTCAGTTCTGCATCCGACCACAGTGGTCATAGCTGGTATTGTAGTTACCTTCCCCCACCACTCATTCCATGGTCTCGCTGCCCTCGGCAGGCGCCTTAGCTGGTCGTGGTTCTTTGACTGGTGGGCAATCCAAGCTTTCATTCCTCAAACCTGGACCATTAGCACGTCAGCAGTTGGTCCTAAGAGACACCCTAAGAAATCACCTGTATTGCAGACATACCCCCACGTACTTGTATTGTGGAGTGGCCGGTCAGTTTCCTTGGGCAGCCAGGGTCCACCCCTGCGGCCAGCACAGCGGCTCCCTTCTCTGCCTGTTGATTCAGAGGCAAAAGGGACCCAAAGTGTCCAGATGGCTGTCTTAGCTTCTAGTTCCATGGAATTTTCTCCTGGTGGAAGCATTCCTCCCTTTGGAACCAAGACCACAGGACGAGCAGAGCATGAGAAGCAAAAGTTTTGCTGACGAATCCCTAGGGGTAAGAGTGAGTGGTACTAGTCTCACTTCTACGCTTTGACTCCTGGGCCGGTGACTGCTGGATGCTGGACCATATACTGGACGCTGCTTTTCAGCATCTTGGAGGACACTGCCCCAGTGCTACCAGGTATTGCCAGCTAGCTGGCATAGCACTGGGTCTCTAAAAACGGCCTTTCCGTTGTTCTGTCAAGCCGGCAGCTTTAGGGGAACATGGTAAGACCAGTGAATTCCATGGACGCGGGCGCATTGCTGCCCTTCTTATGCTGTGAAGTAAGTTTCTTAAGCGGAAGCAACGGTGTGTAGAATACCCTCATGGGGGGTAAAACGCTCTGTGAGCCCAGGGAGGGCAGTTTTGGCAGGAACATTGTGTGCGAGGAAAGCAAATCTCTATCCAGAGCAGTGTTAGTTCCAGGAAGAACAAAACACTGCTCCTTCCGTGATGGAAGCAGTCCAGTGGAGTCAGCCTACCACCAAACAAGCCGGCTGATCCCTCCGGGGCTTCGTCCCTGCTAGGGACTCAGTGTTGGTCTCTGCCGCTGGCGGACTGGGCCCTCAGCAGTGATTGTAACCAAGTCAGCCTCCGTGAGTGGGGTCTGTGTGGCTAAGCCCTCGCATAACCGCCTTCCTTACCGCCTTGGACGCTTGGTTCGTGAGCCCACTGGGCAATGAGCGGGGGATGTCTGGAGGAAGAGGCTGACTGGCACCCACAGACTGGGCCAACCTGTCCACTTGACTATTCCAATCCTCCTCTGCTGAGCTCGCCCTTAGGTGAGTATTTACATAAGACGTCCCCCTGCTTTTCTTCTACGTGATGTTCAGCACCCTTATTGAGAAGCCTTGGGCTGAAGCATGGTGTCTGGTATCTGGTGTGACCTATAAGGGCCACTCTCATGCCTTATTTCCTGGGTTCCCAGGACCCTCTGGGATAGGCCTCTTAGAATCGGAAGACACAACCTTAGCCTGTGGAGTTTGGAGCCTGCGGTCCTGCTAGGGGAAAGGATCACACGCTTCCCTCGGCCACCGCACTGCCTGAAAGCTCTGCCGGCCACCCTCCCCCTAGTTCATGACCCCTCCTCCTGGGCTCCAGCTTCACCCTCCTGAACACGTCAGGTTCTTGTGCTCTTTTGCACCTTGCCACTCTTCCGAGCATCTCTCTGCTTACAGCAACACCTTTACCCAGTCACAATCCGTTCAGCGACCACAATGCCGGTGGCCGGCACGTACCGAGCACTTCTAAGCTGCCAGACGCCATCATCACTTGTTAGACTGTCATTGGGACCACAGTCCCCTCGAGGGCAGGGGCGGGGGGCCATGTTCTGTCTTGTTCCAGTGTCTGGGTCAGTACCCGGCACGTTCTAGGGGCTCAGGGAGCGGGTGTGGAGAAAAGAAGCCCCACTGTGAGCCTAGCAAGCATTTTCCAGCTCTCCTCTTGTGCAGAGCAAGTAGGAGTGTGGATTTTTTACTGCTCCTTCTATTGAGAGGTGGGGTCTAACTCTCCTCTTCTTGAGTGTGTGCTAGACATAGTGACTAGCTTGACTAATAGAATTAGTGCAAGTGACATTCTGGGACTTCTAGGCCGTAAGAAGCCCCACGGCCTTCAGCAGGACCCCCAGGATATTCTCATCGGGATCCCTAAACCACTACTTGTGACAGCCACCTTCATGAGGCCACCCTGCTGGGGAGGCCACATGCGAGTGTCTGGGCCCTGGCTCTCCAGCCTCCTCTGCCAAAAACTCCGGACACCTGAAGGAAGCTGCCTTGGGGTAGCCCATCCTTCGGCTCAGTAGCCCCAAAGGACCTCCGCGGATACTGCACACAAAAAAATCACCCGACTGGGCCCTGCTCAAGTTCTGGAGTCACAGAATTATGAGAAATAATCATGTAGTTCTCATTTTAAGCCTCTGTATGTGGGCGCTTTATTAACCAGCAATAGTCAGACCACGTACTAGTGATTAGGGAAACCCCCACCCTGCCTTCGGCCGTCCCACGCTCTCAGCTAACCTGTGAACACTGCCATCACCAAGAGCCCCGCTAACGCTCCAGCAACTGCGCTTTGATGTGGCTGTAAGAGAGGAGCCTGCTCTATTTAGCTTCCACTTGCAACGCAGCCGGGAAATCCCCCAAGTGGGGGCCTGCTGGCTTCACGGCAAAGCCCCAACAGCTGAGTTGCTCAGGGGGGTCCCCCTGCCAAACCTTCATATGGCTCCCCTTTGGCCTTGGGCAACAGCCAACTCACTGGCTCTGGAAAAAGGGCCTTTCCTGAGAAGCACGCTCTGCCCACCCACCACGCACGGGTCTGGCTCGAGGGTTTTCACACTGAGAGCTGGGGCAACGCAGGCCACTGGCCGGGGCTGTCCCTGGTCGTACCGCCGCCTTCTCCCCACCTTGCAGAGGATGGTGCTTCTGGAATCACCAGCACTGCCTGGGAGGGGGGTCAGAGGGCAGCCATGGCGGGGGTTGGGGGGAGCAGTCCGAGGACTGAACCCCGGTGGGTGTGCTCACAATGCGTGGAGAGTTCTGGATGGAGCCTTTCAACGTTTCTGGCAGCACTCATAATTAAACGGACACCTGAGAAGCTTGAGGCCTCTTGGCCCACTCCAGGGTCTCTGGAAGGGGCCTTGGGGGTATGTGCCCCTGGCCTGGAGCATGTGCCGGCTCATCCTGGGCAGGGAGGGTCCCCTCTTCTCACTCCCTCCACTGCTTGGGTGGGTGGGTGGGTGGGGGCTGGTGGCAGCCTTCTTGGCAGAGAGAACAAGAGTTTGGAGAGGAGTAAGTCCGGGATGTGTTCATGATTTAGCAAAGCGGGCACATCAAGGCTGGACCTCGTAGGGTCCTGGACGCTCCTTGCGCTCCTGGGGCACAGCCGCCATTTCTTAGTGGGAGTTGGTGCTCTGTGAGGCTTGTGATGGATGCAGTTTCCCAGGCCCTACCCGGGCCTAGAGAAATGAGGTCTTCCGGTGGGCCCGGGCCTCTGCCTTTGTCCCAAGGGTCTAGGGGGTTCAGGAGGAGGCGGCTGGGCAGTGTAGAGTTTGACATCATGGGCTCTGGGATTGGGTTGCTGGGGTTCAAACTCAGACTTCAGGATTCCGTGCCCTTGTAATTTTGGTGCCTCAGTGTCCCTACATGAATTGCAGAGAATTACAGCATCCACCTCCCCCACTATGTTATGTCAGATATGGCATTATTTTATGTGTGGGGGGCTCCAAAGGAATAAATCATGTCCTTGCCCCTCTGATGCTCGAGGCTCACAGATGTGGAAACAAACAGTTGAGATGCAGTGTGCTAAGTGCGGTGTGAGGAGCTGGCTCCGGGTCCACCAGCCTTGGAGAGGACAGGAAAGCTTCCCGGAGGAGGTGATATCCAAGAAAATCCTGAAGGGCAAATAGGAGTTACCCAGGGGGAATACCAGGTGTTGGGGAAACGCGTGCCCCAGTGCATGTCCTGGGCCACCCGGAGGCTCAGAGCGGATGAGGCACCTGGTGTGTAAGAGGCAGGACTGGTGGGCCTGGAGGCTGGAAAGATGAGCAGCCTCAGCTGGTGGGGCCGGCTTGGGCTCCCTGATACCTTCAGTTCCGGCCACTCATCTTACACACTGCGCGTCCTTACCACGAAGGTCCCCTAGTGTGCAGAGGATAACACGCCCCCTGGCTCAGTCGGTTAGCGCTCTGCCTTGGTGTTCAGGGTACGAGAAGCCACAGAAGCCCGAATCCCCACACGGGGAATCAATGGTCACTCTCAGTGAGAGGAGTGCTAAATACTTTGGGGTCCGTGTTTCAAAACCCCCACATGGAGACGCAGGGGAAACTTCCAGGGGGAGATGACACGGGCTGAGTCTTGAAAGGTGAGTAGAAGTGAACAGGAGAGAAGAGGAGGAAGCCCATGGCGTGGAGACGATCAACAATGTGAAAATCAGGGCTGGTTTAAGGGCTCCCAAGGTAAAGGCTGGTGAGAGATTCCGAGAGGGAGGCAAAGGCCCTCGGGGGCTCAGCTAAGGAGTTTGAAATTCATCCTGACTGGAGAACCAGTGAAGGCGTGCTAGTGGAGGAATAAGGTGATCGGCGGATTCACCAGGATACGCCCAGCTGTAAGTGACTGAGCATGTGATTACAATGGCTTACGTAGGGAGAGGCCGCTAACTTCCCTGAGGAAGGAAATGCTGGGGCTGATGCAGCAATGTGGCAATGTCATAAAGAACCAGGGCTCTTTCTATCCCTTATGCCAGCCCCAGTACTTCTGTAGTATCAGTCCTCATGATTGCAAGAGGGCTGCCATGGCTCCAAGCATTGTGGATTTACAGGATCCAGAGCAGGAAGTGAGGAGGCACATGTCTAAACAAGTGGCTCTCATTGGGGGGCGGGGGATTTTGCAATGTCTGGGGGAATGTTGGGTTATTTCAACTGGGGGGATGCTAATGACATCTAGCAGGAAGAGGCCCAGGATGTAGCCAAACAGGACACACTCCCATGAAAGAAGATGACCGAAACGGCAACAGTGCCGAGGTTACAAAGCCCTGGTCTAAACCGACTGGGTGCCCTTAGCTTAGATGGGAAGGTGAAGTTCCCTCCTTCACTCTACATTCAGAGCTTAGAGTGCAAAGATCCCGTTCTCTGGCTCAGTCTCAGAGTGACCCTGCCAGGTATGGAAATGTATTATGAAGCTATAACCATATGGCTTAATTTAAATGCAAGAAATGAAACCATAAAACCTGGAAGACAGAAATAGTTATCAGATGGATAGGGAGGCTTTATAAATGTATGTTTATATATTGTATATAAACATAACTACGATATTGACTAAGCTTCTCAGCACATGCTGTTTGCGAAGGGAGTTACCTATCAGACATCAAATTGTTTTGCAGGACACACCTTTCTTCCTTTTTGATGCACCTTTAGTTCCTGGAAGTTCCATTCCATTGTTGTATGAAATCCAGTATCGTTCATTTCTTCAACGTTTCAAAGCAGAATGAGTGGATCGACCTTGGTGGGCCGGGGGCAGTGATGGGGGGAGGAGGGGAGGAAGTTGACTTGGAGGCAGGTGTTGGTAACCTACGAGAAACACAGCTTGTTTACTGTCAGCCCACACGAGGAAATATCTGATATTTCCGCCCGAGGTTTCTGGTTTGGCCTAATTCCTCTAGAGATGCAGTGCTGACCTGGTCCTTTTTTTACTTCCTTTTCCGGTTTCTTGTCTACCATGGTGTCTGCCATCGGTCTTGCTGTTGAAAACGAGAGTTTGTGCTCTGCTGGTGAAGTGGGTGAAGTGTGGGTATAAGAATGCCAGGCACATGTGTGTGTGCCTGCATGTGTGTGTGGTTTCATACATGTTTGCGTGTCAGCCAAGCTAGCTCACACAGCGCCAGGTTCCTTCAACAGCAAAGACTCGGCTCTCTGTAGCACACCCTCACTGTGAAATCGACAGCCGAACCATGTACAATGAAAGAGTAAACAAACTTACCATGCCTGAAAATCTCGCCAAGCGAGTTGTTGGAAATGAAGCACCATACTTTTAAATAACTCAAGGACCAAAGCAGTCTAGAGGGGAATAAAAATACATTAAATGAGATAAAAGTAAAACACAACGCATCACACTTTGTGGGAAGCTGGAAAGCAGGGCCGAGAGGCAAATTTATAGCAGTGAACACTTATATTAGAGAAGAGAAAATGTATTACATAAGTATCTAAGCTCCTATCTTGAGAAAAAACAAAAGGAAAACAAAATAAATACAAAGTAAGTAAAAGGAAGGAAAAAGAAAAGAGAAGAGCAGAAACAATAAAACTGAAAGCAAAAACAACTGAGAAATGATGCAAAAAAATTTGTTCTTTGAAAAGATCAGTAAAAGTGATAGACTTCTGGAAAGACCGACAAAAAAGAGAAAGACACAAATAACTAACATCAGGAATGAAACAGAAGCTACCACTCCAGACTCTGCAGCCACCAAGGAATAACTGGTGTATAATTGGTATATATGTTCTATGTATATAGAATACAGAATATATATACACCAGTGGTTCAACAAAATGCAGCCGTTCATGTTATTTTCTTTTAAATTAGAAGATCATTGAATTCATCAGCATCAACGTTAAGAGATAGGATTGTGAATCCTGATAAGTTCACATTTTCCCCAGGAAAGAGGGAAATGTAAAACCAGGGCTGAACCTCGTGGTCCTGAATGTCGCCCCCCAGGTCGGAAAGCCGGCCTTCCTGTCAGTTTCAGTTTGAAGATGCTAGAGAAATAGGCTGTTGGCCACTGCCCTCTGTTGAAACAATCCTGTCATTTTGAAGGAGAGAATAGTCAGACTGCCATGTAATTGCACTTGGACTTCAGCTCACTGGGGAAAAGGCTGACTCCTGCGTGAGCACTCACAGAAAATGTTGCCCCTTTAAAGAAATTCCTACAATGACAATAACTAATCTATGAGACTTTCTTATCTTTATTCTAAGCATTTGACATATGCTGTTAGGAAAGAAGAATCTATTGTTACCAAATACAACTCCTCACGCTGCAAACACAAGGGGCAGCTACTACCATTCTCTCCATTTCGTAGATGAGGAAACGGAGGCGCAGGAGGCAAGTTGCCCCAAGTCACGCAGCCAGGAAGCAGCGAAGCAGGCTCCAGAGTCTTTTCCTAACCAGCTCTGCTATTCTGCTTCTTGAATGCCTCTGAGTCCTTGAACTTGATCATGACAATTGATCTGCAGCCTGTATTATTATCCAAATAGTTTCCCCTACTCAACATACCCTTGTCTGTGCCCCATCCTGCTTTCCCTGGAAAGAACAGTCCACATCACCCTCTTCCTAGTAGTGACTCTGCCATCAGTTCTCACTCCCAAATCCCTCGGGAGTTTGGCCTTGACCTGTGTCTCTGATCTGCATGTGCTCTCCCATATATATACATATATGTAATGCCAACATACATGATCACTGAACCAAGAAACTGAGACTGTAACTAGATGTCATGAAAACCCCATGATGCTGGAGGAGTCCAAATGAATTCAGGACCTCTTTTGTCCCGCTCCTTCCTCTACCTTCACGCTCTGGCTGGACTGAGCCACCCGCACCCCCAAACAGCACCGCCCCCCTACCCCCAGCACCTCCCCCCTTCTCTGTGCTTTCCAGTGTTTGCTCATTCTAATCTTTTGGTCTCCCCTGTAGTTTCCTGTGTTGTCCACCTGGGGGCGGTCTTCCCCTAAAGCCTCGATTCGTCCTTGCTTTTCACAGGTCAGGCACACACTTCCAACCACTGGGCTCTGCAAGTGTGGCTGGTGGGAACTGCGATGCACTTGGGCACAAATGATACACCAGCTATTGACGATTCAGTACAAAAAGTGGAATGTGAAAGATCTTAATGCATGTAAAAAATTGGTGACATGTTGGAAGATGCTACTAAAATTAACTTTACTTATTTATATTTTTAGGTTTTTTTAAAACGTGGCTACCAAAATAATTTAAAGTTGCGTATGTGACTCGTGCTCTATTCCTACTGGACTTCAGATCACGACCCAGGTGTTCTATGCCCTATCGTTTCTTCTTCTGTTGTGCCGATCCTTGACTGCCACACCAGGTTGTAGGCACAAGACCCTCTGCTGGGCTGTTAAGGTCCTTTATCAAGAAACGTCACTCCCTCAGGTCTCCCCCTTGTTCCCTTCCACAGGCCCACACAGCCAAGGGGCTGCTCTCGGCCACAGCCTCCGCCCACCCCACGAGCATTTCTCCGCTTCCTGCTGCCAGCCCCAGAGGGAGTGTTAGGCTGCTGTCTGGTGCGCCCTCCATGGTGCTGCAGCCGGACCTGAAGACAAGCAGCGACTGTTTACCCTTTTGTCTTAAGCCACCCTCTTGATGCACGCCCCCCATTCCAGGCTTGCCCCGGGGAATCGTAGTAGCTCTTACTGCAAGAAGTCCCATCCAGCTGGAAGGATGAAGAAACAGCCAGGTAGGCTGGCCCCGTGCTGACCGCATGACCACCACACGTGGTCACTAGGGAGAGCTCACGTAGACCACGGGCCCAGTCTGCGGCCAGGTGACTGGCGATCACATGGCCAGTGATTCACATAGGACCTGAAAGTGCCCCTCACTGGGGTGACTTCTCTAAAGCAGATGCATGAGTCAGCAGTGGGGATGCTGGGAGGCCAGGCCGGTGCCTGAGTCATTGTCAGGGGTCTTAAACACAAGTCCCTGCACCCACAGGTCCACCACAGCCCAGGAGAATTGCAGCATCGTGGTTCTGAGTAGCTTCCTTTGTGGTGGGGGGGTGAGGGGCTGAGGCCCAGAGCACTGTGAGCCTGTCTGCCCTGGGGCAGGGAGGGGGGTTGTGCGGGGTGATGTGTGCTGCCCAGCTGAGAAGGTCTGCATGCTGGCTTGTCTCTCCTCGTCATGGCGACCCCATGCAAGCGGGAGCAAGGGTCTCGCCTCCTTCCCCAGCCCTGGGTTCCTGGGGAGGAGCCCTGTTGGTCCAGGCCCTGAGTGTGGCCAGGGTGCTTGCGCAGTCACTGCCCCGAGCTGCAGCCTCATCTCTCCCTCTTCTGGGGCCAAACTGGAGGCCTGCTGAGTCATGGGCTGTAAGAGGACCCGTGCTGTCTGAGTCAGCAATCACAAGATGAGGGAGGGCGCTCTTCCCAGTTCTAGCTGTGGGACTTCGGGCTAGTCATCCTACATCTCTGGGCCTCAGTTTCTCATTTGTACAATGGACAGATTAATTACTGATCACCCTTTAAAAAATTCCTTCAGAATTTAGTAGCTTAAACAATAAACATTAATTGTCTCACGCAGTTTCCTCGGGTCAGGATTTTAGGAGCAACTCAGTTGCGTGGCTTTGGCTCATGGTCTTTCGTGAGACAAGGTCGAGGTGTCTGCTGGGCCTGCTGTCCTCAGAAGTCTTCACTGGGGCTGGAGGACCTGCTTTCGAGACAGCTCACTCACACGGCTGACGGCTGACGGCAGGAGGCTCTCCCCGGCGCGGCCTGAGGGTCTTGCTGACATGGTAGGTAGCCTCCCCCCCCCCCCCCCCAGTGATTCTGAGAGAGCAGGACAGAAGCCACCCTGTCATTTGTGAGCCAGCTGCTGAAGTTAAGTTCTAGCCTATTTGCCACCCAAGTCAACCTGTTGAAGGATGCGAATACCAGGAGGTACAAACGCCCGGGGGTCACCTTGAAGGCTGATTGCCACAGTGTTAGTAACACCGGCCCTGCTCACCTCTCAGAGACTCGGTGGGGTTTTGTTGTTTGTGTGACCTGTTCGGGGGAAACCCTTAACCAGAGGGTGCATCTACTACGAGTCTAGGAGGCAGCTGCTAAACACGGCCGTACAAGGGGCTGGGGGACCAGACCTGGAGACCCGGAGAGGGGCACAGGAGGGCCAGCTGGGAGACTGGGCAGTTCAGAGGCCTCTGGCCCTCTCTGCTGTCCCCACAGGTAGGTACAGTGTGGAGACAGTAAGGGAATTGGCCAGCATGGTGCCCGTTACATGTGGGGCTCACTGAAGGGACGTTTTGCTCATCTGTTACTATTCTCTGTAAGAAAAATGGGTGTCACAGGCTCGGGAATTCCAGGAGGGGACTGAACAAAGATGAGACAGAACCGTGCACTAGCCCTCAGTTCCGACACTCGAATGAGTCAGTGGGCCCTCCAGGGACTCTAAAGGGCTACATAGCTATGACGGTCCCTTGTTACCACCCCCTGGCAAGAGTGCCCCAGGTCATTCCTCCAAGAGTCTCTCCGCCTGATTCCTTAGTAGCCACAAAAAGGAATTTAAGTATTTTTCAATGCTTTGCAACTATCAGAAACAATCTCTCGAAGCTGGTCTAAATCTTTGCTGGTTCCTTTAGGCCCGCTCCTCTCTAAGCATATTCTGATTGCCACCGAGGCGTATCTAACCACTCCGAAAACAAGGGTGTAGAAGAACATCCACTTCCTTTTGCTCACGATGCTCTGGGTCAAGCATTCTGGACAGGTGTGGCTGGACTGTTCCGCTGTGGCGTTTCTCATGGGGTTGCAATATGATGCCAGCCATGGTTTCGGTCATCTGGAGGTCAGCCCGGGCTGGAGTCCAAGGCGGCGCACACTCAGGGCTGGTGCCTGATGCTGGCCGTGGGCTGGAAGCTCAGCGGGTCCTCCGCATGGCTGCCTGCTCACGGTCTCTCCAGCGTGGCGGTCTGAGAGTAGTTGGATTTCTTATATGGTGTTGGATTCTCTTGCAGCTAGTGTTCCGAGGGAACCAGATGGAATCTGCATGGTCTCTTGAAAAGACCATCAGTTTATTAGATGTAAGCTACTGTGGCCCCCGGGTGCAGGCGGGCCATCCGGCTAGTACAGACCCAGGGGAGAGAATCAGGCCCATGTCCTGACAGCGGAGTGGCGAGGTCCCGCCGCAGACGGGCGTGTGGAATGGAGGAGCTGCTGGGGCCGCCTCTGGGAAGTACCACCTTCCACAAAGGGCTGGAGTCATTCCCCATACTTGAAGGCCCGCCTTCAGTAATCCATAAACGTCTCATTTCATAGAGTCGAAGACGACTTAAAGATCCTCTAGTTTAATCACTTTGCTATAAGACGAAAAATTCGAGGCCTCAAGAGCAGAAGCGGTCCCCCTCAGCTGATGCAGGGGAGCAGCAGTGAGACCCTGAGTCTGCAGCTCCTCCCCACTGTGCTCCATCCCGCCCTTGGTATCACCCTCCTTCCTTCCTCCTCACAGAAGAATGATTTTGTTCAGATGTGTGTCCAGCCCACATGCTTCATAGGCCCCAAAGGGAGCTGGCCCTGCGGTGCTGCTCGGTCCTCACCCAAGGCCAGCCTGCGGCAGCCATTCTCTACCAGCCTGCAGATGAAGCCACCGTCCCACAGCAGGCAGCGTCCAGAAAGTCACCGGGAAATGGTGTCGGAGCCCCTGGATTAGGTCCACTGTCTGCCTGCTCTGCTGACCTGCCCTTTTGCAAGTCAATGACCTTCAGGTTTTCACCCACTCCAGGTTTGGTCTCTGGTTACTTGCAGCTGAAGGCCTCCTAATGAAAATACTCCCTCTATTTCTGGGATTAGCCCTGTCCTTTGGAAGGGGCATTTAAGGAGCTGCAGTGCCACCCTCCAGGCCTAAGCTTCAGGAATGGCCAGGGGTTTCCAATAACTGGGGTTTTCTCTCACTCTCTGTGCCCCACCTCTATGGTCATGGGCTCAGAACCTGCTCTTCCTACCCCTGTTACCCTCAGTTTCTGCTCGGTGCTGGAGCTCTCTCCTCTCCCAGAGTCCCGCTCCGGTGGCTGCAGCCTTAGAACACACTGTTGTCCCAGGTGCCCTTCCTGAGTTTGGGAGGCTCACTGCTGTTGGGGCCCTTTTGTGGGGTTCTGCCCCCCTTGGTGCACAGCTGGCTGGACTCCAGCGCTGGATGTGCACCTGGTTTTTACCTGTTCTACTGTGCAGACCATGCCAGACACCCTGCCTCTCCCTGCCCCTCCCACAACTCCCTTTGTGTCTTCAAGAGGGCGTCTCCTTGTAGAACTTCCTGGTGGGCAACTTGGGGGGAAAATGCTTGGTTTGGGAGGCACGACATGCCATGTTTACACCGTCAATATCTACACCTTCCCAGAGCAAAGAAGCATTCATGTGTCGCAGCATACGAAGCTCATTGGTGCTGTTGGCGTTTGATCATAGTCCTCCCCTGGTGGTTGGGGAGCGAGGTCATGTGCGACTTTGAGAGCAAAACAAATAGTCCCTGCCTCCAACAAGATTTTGAACGAAGTAATAGGTGTGTATAAGTAAA
The DNA here is from genome assembly GCF_022682495.2 of Desmodus rotundus. Classification (NCBI taxonomy): domain Eukaryota; kingdom Metazoa; phylum Chordata; class Mammalia; order Chiroptera; family Phyllostomidae; genus Desmodus; species Desmodus rotundus. The sequence continues at coordinate 128,756,389 of NC_071394.1, forward strand.
TATTCCGAAAGCTCATTTACATCAGCTCTCACTAAGGTCTTTGCTTGAGGTTTCTGTTCTCATGCCCATCCCCTCTCTGGGGCTCCTGCACTTGATGGGATGGCCTACCTGCTGACAAATGTCAACATTGGGGGCAGAATTCATTCTGCGACTTGCTCTTCTGGTGACCTGGAGTGAGGTTAAAGTGGGGTAGGGGACTTTCAACCTCTTTAACTAATGACAGCTGTTGGTATTAACCCAGAGGAACTGCATGGTTTTCACATCACTAAACTGGGAGTAGGAGGGTTGAAGGCACCAGTGAGCAGTGGGGAGTTTGCTAAAGATTTGCTAAAGGGGCTGGGGGGGACCAGGGGCAAGTTAACTGCACACCTACATGTCCAGCATGTTCCTCGAAACCTTCCTCCAGGCTGTGGAAGCCTCTCTCCCCTCTTCTCTGGCTTTTTGCCCGTGGCACACACCCTTCCTTTCTCTTCCTGCTCATTTGTGTTCCAGAGAAAGCCCCTGCTTTCTGCAGAAAATGTGGGAGGACCTCAACATCTAGGCTGGAAACTCCCTTTCTGCCCTTTGAAAAGTAGACCTCTCAAAGACCCTTTCCTCTCAAAGATGCTTTCATGCCAGCCGCTGTGAAGATGTCTCCCCGCAGTCTTTGCAATGACCTTCAGCATGCTGGGGAGGGGAAGGAAAGGGTGACAATTCAAGGCTGTCGCTAGGCACCATGAGTTCCCATCTCTTCGCACTTCCTGGGAGCAGTTCTGGGTATCCGTGGGGTGGGTGGACGGCGGCTGGCCTCGGCCTGGTTTCAGTCTTTGCAGCTGACTGCACCCTCAGGCTCCCTTCTGCCCAGTCTCTGACGGGGCTGCAGCCTGGACCCTGAGGCTCCCGTGCATGGTGGCCCCTTGCGTGCTCTGGTTCACGGTCACACACCAGCCTGGCTACTGGGCCTTTGCCTCATTGCCTGGGTCTCTTCTCTCTCCCTCAGGGACACCTGCTTATGCGTCGGTCTCACTCAGAATGGTCTGGCCTTGTGCCCAACACCCTTCCCCCCATCTTGGGGGGTGGATTCATGCCCCTGGTGGAACCCCGAGACCTGATGGGTGACAGATATTTCTGAGGAAAGCTGATGAGCTGCTGAGTTTGCGAGGGCACCTCCTACTTCCCATTTGGTGCCACAGAACCAGAAGGTCTCCTTCGGCTACTGGCAGCAGTCACCACTAATTCCAGGAGCCGAGGGCCAGTTCCTCCCTGCAGCCTCGCTCCAGGCTCCCACACAAGCAGGTCTCAGGCTGAATTCTGCCCCCAGAGAGACATTTATTAGCAAACAAGCACAAATCAGCTGCACTACCGCCTGTGAGCTTGATGAAGTCCAGACTCTGTTCTGCAGCGCTCTCTGGCAAGATTGTGCACGAAAGGAAGTTTCACTTGTGGTGGAGGTGACAAGGCCCCAGGAGCAGCACTTCATTCAGAGTCGGTGGTAGATATCATTTTACCAGAGTCCCCCAACCTCTGTATTAAGTCATAAACAGACTTCTTTGTCTTACACGATGTTATTCCATGGTTTTCAGCCCCTTGCTCAGTAAGTTCCCTGAATTATTTCTAGGGAGTTCCACTCACTAGAGCTCAGCACAGCCCCCCTTCAGCCCTTTCCACCCCCAGCTCCCTTTGCAATGGGCATTTGCTGTTGGGCAGGCCGACAACAGCACTCCCCATCTGAGGGGGCGCAAGCTGCTCCTTCCCCACTCCAACCATCAGTGAGGCTGCAGAGATGAGCCTGTGGCCTGCCTGGGCCAATCAGAGTAGCCTCATCCTTTTGGCCACAGTGATTATCCAGGAATGGGCAAGTGGCTTGCAAGGCCAATCAGGAGATTTTGTGGAGACTTTTGTCAACCCAGAGTTGGTGAGGACACTGTCTCTCTCTTCACTAGTATTTAAGTCCAAAGTTGCCTGCAGCCATGGCTTTGGTCTTGGTGGTGGAAAAGCTAAATTGTGAGAATGAATCCAATGTGCAAAGAGAATCAGAGACATAGGTTGTGATGAACTGAATGTTTGTGTACCCCCCTACCACCCACTTCATATTTTGAAGTCCTAACTCCTACCTCTGAAACCCATATAATTTTATGAACAAAGGTCCCCCCAATAAATTCAATAAAAAAAGAAGTCCTAACCCCCATGTGACAGCCCCAGGTTAAGAGGTGGGACCTTTGTAGGTGATTACGTTTGGATGAGGTCAAGAGGGTGAGGTCCCTGGGATGGGATTAGCACACTCAGAGGAAGAGGAAGCGCAGCCAGAGCTCACTCTCCTTCCCACATGCACACACAGAAAGAAGAGGCCGTGCGAGGACACAGCGAGAAAGCGGCCTTCTGCACGCCTGGCAGCTGGCCCTCATGGAGAACCAAACAGGCCAATTCCTTGATCTCAGACGTCCCAGCCTCCAGAGCTGTGAGAAATGAATGCTCTTCACTCACCCAGCCTATGGTGTTTCGTGTAGCAGCCCCCACTGGGGAGGAAGTCCTGACCCGACAACAGCTGATTCTCCAAATCTGGCCGTCCCTGGGTCCAGCTGTGCCGCCGCACTGCGTGCGGTTTGGTAACGCTGCCCACAGATTCCCTTTTTTGCTCAAGCTGGTTAGAGTTAAGTTTCTAATTAACTTTTCCACCAGCAGCAGTTGCCCTGCAGGAGCGACCTTTCCCTCCTTGCTGGAGCCCTGCGCTGCGGGGGCCGCTGGGGCTCGCCGCTCTGGACCACGGTCACCCACTGCGTCCTCCCAACGCTGCCCAGGATGTCTGAATCCTAACCTGAGGACCACGCAGGCCCTGACGGAGACCTCAGCATCCCAGTGCCTTTGGCTTGTGGCCAGCATGTGTGGCAGATGCCCACTCTTGGGGTTGCAGGCTGCCCACACCTCTGGCCCTAGTCCACAGCCGGATCATGCATATCGTGAAACAGTGAAGGCCTCACACGTGATGGGGGTTTCTGATTTTTGAAAGGTATATTGCCAGGCAAGGTATCACACTGGCCATCCTCTTCAGGAACCAGGAAGCATTTCTGCCTTCTGGAAGGGACTCCCTCCTCCAGGACCTGAGATTGATCCTGTCTGTCCCTCTTGGTGCTAGCCGGGTCCCAGGCACCCCCCACCCCTTTTTTTCCTACCTGTCCTCAGGTCTCACTGTGTGCACTGTGGCTAACTGGACAGTGGCCTCTGAGGAAGGCCTCACGCCAACGACATCTCTGTGAGGCCTGCGTGTTGGGGGCTCAGTGCCCATTTACACACCCCAGGCTCACATCTCGTCCACGGTTGTGTTTATACGGCAGACTTACCCTGCGCTTGTGGTCTCGGCAAACAGGACCCTCTCGCTCTCTCTCTCTGCACTTTCCACACAGAGGAAGCCAGATAGCATCGCGTGCCGATGGCTTGTTTCCATCTCTGAGCGAGAGGCTGAAAGCAGCAGCCCCTCGAGTGTTTTTTCTTCTTTGCCTGAGGACAGACGAGGGAGCACTCAGGGTTCTGTGGTCTCATCTGGGGGACAGACCACTGTGCAAACATTGCTCATACCTCCCCTCCCACAGGACTGTGAGCCCGGGATATGTGGCGACACTTCTGGGGGCCTCCTGCTGCTTAAGAGAAGGGGGCTTTCTGAGAGGACACCCCTGGAAGAGCAGGAGTGGGAGCTGCCCCACAGGGGGTTTGGGGCCTGGCCACACTCCTGAACCCTCTCCTGTGCCTCATGGCTGTGACTCTGCACGTCACCACCCATCTCCTCTCTCTCTCTCTCTCTCTCTCTCTCTCTCTCTCAACTCTCACCTGAGGACATGTTTCCATGGGTCTTGAGAGAGAGAGAGCGAAACATCGATGTGAGGAGAAACATTGATTGATTGCCTCCTGGAGGTGCCCCGGGCAGGGATTGAACCCACAACTCAGGTGTGTGCCCTGACCGGGAATCAAACCAACAACCTTTCGTGAAACAGTGGTGATCAACACTCTAACCAACTGAGCCATGTGGCCAGGGCCACCTCCTCTTACTCTGAAGAAACCATCGTTTCTGGTTTCTCCAGCCCCAGATTCCAGAGGGAGCTGGTCTGACCACCAGAGACTGGAGATGCCCCCTACTATTCATTCTCTCAAAAGAATAGAACTTCGAATTTTTAGTTCAGCACACAATACACGGTGGGGCAAAAGTAGGTTTACAGTTCGTATGAAAAATAATATAACAATTAATAAACTCTGTGTTTTGTGTACTCACAACTATAAGCCTACTTTTGCCCCACCCTGTGTAACCCCAGACTTTTGCGAGGCGCATACTATAACCCTGGATTTTTAGCTAGCCGTGGAGTTGCCTAGAATAGGACTAACATTTCCCAGCCTTCCTTGCCCTGCGTGAGGCCATGTGCTCACGTTTCGGCCAATAGGATATGAGTGTAAGTTAGCCAAACTTCCAGACTGTGCCTTTCAAGGGAAGGGGCATGCCCTCCGGGCTCCTTTTCCCTTCCCCACTTACCGGAATGCGGACATGCCGTGAGCCAGGTCTAGCAGTGCAGAGGAGGACAACACTATAGAGCGGGCAGAGCAATGAGACAGGGAGAGCCTGGGCCCTTTGCAGAACAGAGCTGCCACTCTAGCCCAGGCATCCGCAGGAGAGAACAGTGGACGTAGATCTGTTTGCACCACGGTACTGGGGTTTGGTCATGGCAGCTATGCCACTGGAAACATTTCAGGGAGCACAAAACAGCCCCTCAACTGGAAAGCCTATGGCTGGGCTCCCTCGGCCCAACCAGGGACCACTCTTGCACAGAGAGTAGTCGATCCCTGCCTCCCTGGGCTGTGGGGAGTGGGAAGGGCAGTTTCAGCCAGCAAGGGACATACAGTATGGCAGGGCAGGCATCAGAACCGGAAACTGCATGGCATGAGCCACACACATCACGAGATGTCACAAATTGCTTACTGTCGATGGCCCAAGGAGGATGTCAGCTGTGCTTGTCTGAAAGCCTGTGGGGTCCCTAGATAACAAGCAGGGTGAAAGCCGCCAGGCCCAATGTTCCCAGCCCACTGGTTGTGAGAGCTGGGGACATCAGCAGTGGCTGTTTGTGGCATCCTGACCAGACTCAGCAGCAGCCACGCGTCTGCCTCCTTCTGTCCCGTAACTTCAGGTTAAGGTCCCTGGTGAGGGACTCTGATTGGCTTACCTAATGCTATCACCTTGGTTTTCTCAGTTCCCTTTGCATCAGATCATGTCATAGATCACTGGCAGTTTATAGTAGGGTGTCCACTCCTTGTCCCCTCTATGGTCACTCCTGCCCAAAAGTCATCCCAGAGCTGCTTTCCCTAGGTGGGTGGGTGGGTAGGTGGGTTGGGGGCTGTGTGCCAGGCAGTCTTAGCCAAAGGGGACATAGAAGAAAAATACCTAAAGCATAAAAGAATTGACTGTAGCCACGTCTGGAGATTCCGGCAGGTTTTAGCACTGGGGGTTATATCCAAAGCAAGAGAAGGGGCCCAGGAATGGTAAGACCAGGTGCCAGTGTATGAGCCCAAAGCAAGACCCAGGCTTTAGCTGCAGCACATGCAGGCAGCACCCCGTCTCTGAGGAGTGAGGGAGGATGGGAAGAGTCTGGCTCAAACATGGCAGGGGGACCCCAAGAGGCTGCCAGGCCCAGGGGGAAAGGCCCACCTCTTGGGGTACAAGGTAGAATTTAAACCTCAGAATTAAGACCGAGGCCAGCTTTCAAAAGTGGAGCGCGGGGTCTGTCCACGGTCTTTCACTTTTCCGCCTGGCGCTAGGAGAACATTTCAGACCACTTGACCGGAATCACTTCCCCTCCCGCCCTGTGGTCAGCGTTTTTTCATTTGTTCTCCCCAGCTCCTAGCCACGGCTGACGGCCACCCACCCAGAGAATGCACAGCGGAGCCCCGCTTCCTCCTCCCCAGAGTAACGGCCAGAAAAGAGGGTCTCCAAAGTCGTGTTCCTCTACCTTAAGGTTTCCAAATGATTACGAGCAAGATGGAGAGAGGAGCAAACATCTTAATTACCCGTCAGCCCCCACATTCTCCCCTCCTTTTTTAGGAAAAGACACCCAATTTTTAGCCCCTTTGCAGTTTAAGGGTGGCCAAGGGACAAAGCAGAAGTTATGGCCTTACAAGAAAGATCTTTCAGAGGAGCTGGCTTGGCTGGTAGAAACACTATTTTTCCCTCTTGCTGCTGGCTTGGAGCCCGGATGGGCTGGCTGGGTCTCCAGGACCCTTCTTGGATCACAAGGCGATCTCAAGGACGGCAGCCATGTGCAGAAGAGGGAGGAGCACACAGCACAGCGTCAGAGCCTCTGAGGCTGCTAAGGAGCCCTGGAGCCTGGAGGTCAGCCGCCAGGTGTTCTGTACTGCAGCGAGGAACACGCTTCTACCTGGATGAAGCCCTCTCTTCTCAGTGTGCTTGGTGGTCCAGCAACACGGGCACCCCTAGCAGCTTGTCAGAAATGCTGAACCTCAGGGCCCACCCCAGACCTCCTGAATCAGAATCTGTTCTTAAACAAGATTCGTGTGAACACGGTGGCTTGAGGAGCTTTGATTTACATATGCCACCACCACCATCATCATCATCCTCATCATCCCTGCAGTTTGCAGCTGAATCTAATTCTTGCAGAGAGAGAAGATGAATCCCGTGTGGGTCACAAAGAAAGTGGGCCTGACAAATGGATTGCTGAGAAGCTCCCTGGTTGGACCTCCCATGTCTCCCTTCCCTGCATCCCAGAAAAGCAAGCATGACTCTCTAGAAAAGCGTCATGTCCCCAAGTCATACCATGAAGGGCCTGGGGAGCCTTGACTGGGGTTGTTCTGGAGCCTCGGCTCTTGGAAGTCGAGGCTCCTGTCAGTGGCAATTGCCTCACCCCACCCCCCTCTGTCTCCAGAGCCAAGGGCAGATGATGGTGTTTAGCTCAGAGGAGGTAGGTGAAAGGGCCCCGTAGTCATTTTGAAACCTGAAGGCATTATAAAATAGATCATCCTTCCTGGAAGCCTTGACCTTCCGTTTTGAAACACAGGCGCTATTTCCGGGGCTGGGTGACACATGCAGGGCCTCTGTGACTCACACATGTGTGTCCAGAAGAAGGGTCACACTCTCTGCTACAAAATTCTGGGAAGGACCCCTCCGAGAACATCCATGTCTACCCAGATGGTCAGGTGAGGGGTGAGAAAGAAGCTCCTAAGGATGCTCTTCTGGAAGATGGTTCTTGATATGCTACCAACCGGATTCAATGGTCCAAATGAATCACTTGAAAGCGTCCAACTCTAGTGAGGCAAGTGAAAGCAATGCTTAGGGACATGAGGCTGAGGTGCAAGGAGATCCTGTTTCAAATCCTAATTCCGCCTTTTACCGCCTTTGACTTTGGGCAAGTTTCTAACTTCTCCAAGCCTTCTCTCCAAGCTCCTGGTGGCCCAGCTCTGCTGAAGCTAACCTGGGTTTCCGCATCTGTACATAGGAGTAGCAATAACAAAGACAACAGTAACGACAACATTTTTCTTGGAGAGTTTTTGTGGGCTTAGCTACCGGACCTCGTGCACAGTGAAATGCTCAGGTTTTGACATGGGTAGGTGTGTGGACTTCACAGGTCTTGCATGCCCGCATCTCTCAAACTGTAGTGCCCAGATGTGTCACCTGGAGATTTGGGTAAAAGGCAGTGTCTGATTCCACAGGTCTGTTTGGGTTCTATGCGTCTGCACGTGTGAAAGCTTCCCGGGCTGTTCTGGGGGCCACACTTCCTATGGCAAGACTGTAGACTCCACCAGCCACCCGTGGGTATTCCTTAGTGCCTGCCCCTCAGTGTTCAAAACTTGATCTGGCAATTTCAGACACTATTTTACAAAAAGGAAATGAGTTGCCATTTGTTACACGACCTCACTACAAGCTTTCTCTCTTCTGTTTCTGTTCTGTTGCTCTTGTTAAGAACCTACCAGGGCCAGAGCTTCATTTTGGATGAAACCCCCATATCCTGGCCAGGACGTGGAGAGATGCTGAACCCTGAAGGCAGCGGGATTTGGTTCCAGCTGGGTCCTGGTGGTGCATGGTTTCCCCGCATTTCGAGGGCACCTCTCAGTTTGATGTGGCAGTTCTGTTGTGGTTGTGTCTTTCAACAAGCTTCCTGCGTTTCTTGCAAAACAGACTGCTCTCTTGGAGGCTGCAAGCCCAAATGGAGACAGGTTTCTTCGAGGGCTTGTGCTGGGCCTGGGCTACATCCTTGCTCCTCACTAGGAGGCCTGTGGCCTTTTCCTAAGCTCACGCCAGGGCTAATAATCTATGAGGACTTTGTACCTTCTGTTGGAGCCAACAACTGCCATTCCATTAGAAGAATGTGAGGTCTGCAGTGTCTCACAGCTTCGGGATTTGAGTGGAAATAAGCCCTTGACAACAGAAAAGAGAACCCAGCCATTCTGTAGTCAAGATGGCCTGGGTCACGTGATCTCAAGGGCAAAGCTCATGGTCGCTGGACTTGGAGAGAGTCATAAGCTCTGGGAGCTGAATGGGGCCTGAGAACTTGTCCAGACAGTGCCTCCGTGTTTCGGAGGTGGAAGTGGAGTCCAGAGGAGCTAAGTGACTTGCCCAAGATCACACAGCTAGCCTGGCCTCCGTGCCCATTGCACACGGGTTTCAGATGGCTTTCTCGGCCTAGTCATCCCCACTTCCTACAGCTTCTAACCATAATGTGGCAAAAATGATGCATTTTTCCATTATGGAAATAACAAATACCACATTACATGCAGTATAATTAGAAAATAGAGGGGGAAAATCTTTATCTTTTTACCTGATGCCTATCTATGACTTTAAAATCCTTTGGTGTTTTTCTTATTTTGCTTTTTAATTATTAAAATATAATTGGCTGGAAATAAAAATGGAAACCATGCAGAAAGCCCTAAAAAGTAAGTCTTCTTCCCCACTCCTTTCCCAGTTTTTCCCCTAATACGTATCTTCACTCGATTGTTTCTGCTTCTGTTTCTTCCGGTATTTACCTTCATGTTGTTAAATAGCATCTCATACCTACATCTGCGATGATCTGCTCTAAGCTCCATCGAGAGACTGAGAGAAACTTGTTCACTTACTGACCCCCTTCTTCTACCTCCATATCATGGACAGTTGTGTATTTTCATTTCTTCTGATGGTTATGATTTTATGTAACATTCAATCGCTGTTTACTGACCCATTAATTGTTGGTAGTAACTCTTCATTCACCTGTCTGTACCTTTGCTTGCCTCCACTGCTTCTCTCCCCTGTACGCCTCACCCTCTCTCAACTATACCACCTCTGTAGTGTGGCTACAGCTCATGTGTTCTGTTTGGTAAACTTGTTCTCCACGTTCTGCCAGTAAGTTAAGTCTGATCATGGAAAGCCGATGAATAAACTGTATTTAAAGTACAAAGATGGTGTCAGTATTAGCCTTTACAAAAGCAAGTGTTATGTTGAGATCTGTAGAGGGGAGTGTTCCAAGGTCAAGGCCAAATGGGTCTTCTCTTCTCAGATTCCATTGACTACACAAAATTCTACTTCTTTGTTGGTTTTATATTTGGGCTACAATGTGTATATTTCATAACTTACTATTTTCTGGAATTTTTCATGGATTGGCAAAGAAGCACGTACTTTCTTTATAACATCACAAATACTTTCCAGCTCTTATATCATCTATTGGGTGCTCCAAAATATACAGGCTGGGCCAACTGTACATCCATATGGCAGTGTGTTTTTAATTTCGTTTCGAGGCTGGTCAAATTGGTTTTAGTTCTCAAAGCTTTTTCTTGCTTGAGTGGTACATCATCGATTCATTTCATTTCCAGAAACTGTTTGGGAGTCCTGCGAGGTCCTGCATGACACTGCATGGGTAGTTTGGCAAGGTATCGAATTCTAGGTACGAAATTATTTCTATGGTATCATCTTCAAATACTATGTAGTTCTTTAAAGTGATGTTTGTGGACACTTTTTAATGGTGTGGGATAACTTTTATGATGGAACGCTTGGTGGGAGAAAAAAGGATATAAAATTGTATGTATCACGGATTTTGATGGTGTAAAATATGTACATTCATATTAATTAGTGTTCACAGTGAGGCACGAGAGAGTGAGCAATGCTTATTTCCTTATTTGTATTTGCTGTGAGTTTGTTTTTATCCTTGAAAGGTTGGTAGGGAGGGTTCCTATTCTGGAAACTGCCCTTCCCCATCTTCTTCCTTAAAAGTAGGGATTTAAGTCATACTTTTCACAATCTGTCCGCTTAGCTTCCAGTCCACTTCTCCCTGCTCGCTGCCCCATTTCCATCACGCAGCTTCGGCGGGGAAGCCACTCGGTGGTCAGAATTTTCTAGTTCTGCTTTTGACAGCGCTATGCAAAGCAGTGTGTTTTGTGACATTTGCTCCTGTGTTGGTTTGAGAGCCACTGGAATATTTTTGCGTGTATAGATTAGAAAAGAAAAAACCAACAAACAAACTTTGATGTTTGTTGGATTTATGGTGGAAAATATGACATCTGCTTTGACTTCCACCTCATATAATTAATATTGAAAAGCACAGACAATGTCCATACATTTCCCACTTTCAATTAAAAAAAGCACTGTTTGTCTTGGCTATCTAGTGTTTGGTTCTGTTCATTTCTAGTAGCCCTGGGCACAGACGTGTTAGTCTGAATGGGGCCTTGGTCTGACCTGGATTCCACTACTACCAAGAGCGGTAATGGGCCAATGAGTGGGGCGTTAACGAGCCTTCTGTCAACCATCGTGTGGCCAATAGAAAGCCACTTGGCACACACATAAAAACCTTAAATTGTGCAAATACTGTAACCCAGAAATTCCATTTATCTTTTAAAAAATCATGGATGGTTACTGTAGTGATACTTGGAGTAGGAACCTTGACCTTTCAAGGCTCAACTACAGGGGACTGTGACCAAATCAAGACTGTGGCAGATACTGATAGAGTGCTTACATGTGCCAGACACTGTGTGAAGAGCTTCTGACAGATTTATACTCACAGCAAACCAGTGGTAAGGAAACCCAGGCTTGGGGAAGTTAATTGATTTGCCGCAGGTCACCAAGCCAGGATTTTAACTCAGGCGGACCAACTCCCGAACTCACATTTTTTTAAAAAGATTTTTTTAAAGATTTTATTTATTTATTTTTAGACAGAGGGGAAGGGAGGGAGAAAGAAAGGGAGAGAAACATCAATGTGTAGTTGCCTCTCACATACCCCCTACTGGGGACCTGGCCCGCAACCCAGGCACGTGCCCTGACTGGGAATCGAACTGGCAACCCTTTAGTTCGCAGGCCGGCACTCAATCCACTGAGCCACACCAGCCAGGAGAACCCACACTTTTAAATCACTGTGTTCTACTTCCTCAGATAAGCCATGGTCCAAAAGTACCAAAAGGATGTTCTAGAATGCAGGGAAATGTACATAATAAGATTAAAGGGACAAAGTGGCTTCAAAGCAATACATTCAGTCTGATTCATTATTTTTTTTTAAGTATATACAACATGCACAGGACAAAGAATGGAAAAATGTCTATCAAGATGGGGAAATTATTTAGGATTTTAATTTTCTTATTTGCATTTTTTGGGATGTTCTTCTATAATGACCACTTCTTGCTTCTATAGCCAGAAAAAAATTTAAAGTATCATAATCATTCAGTTATTCAGTTGATATGAAGGTGCCACAGAGGAAGCAAGCCCAGAATCTGGGCTGGGGGGCTTGGTGGGAGGTGGGCAAGATCAGAGGCAGCTGGGGGTGGAGGAAACACAGGAAGACTTCATGCAAGAGGTGTTTGAATCAGGCCTTGAAATGGCACAAAATTAACAAGGAAAAGAACCAAGGACATGATGACCGATGGTTTCTGTTGCTTCTGAACACATCCTCTTTTTGTGCAGTTGTAGTCTGAGTCCTCTTGAGGTCTTTCTTTGAGTCTGTGCTGCCGAGTCTGCATCAGTTCTCTGGGGAAGAGGCTTCTGGGTGCAGCAGACTGATTTTCATTGATTACTTTGGGGGCTCCCCTGGCCTTCCAGAGAGAACTCCTGCTCAGGTTACAGCTGTCTCCGGGACACCCCTGATTTGAGGTGGGGGGATGGGGTGCCACGGGTGACATCTGTGGCTTGCGGGAGCAACTTTAGGAACGTCTGCACCTTTTTATTGCTGCAAATGGCTTAGGTGTCAAAAGGGGCCACACCAAGGGGAGTCTGAGCCCACAGAAGGAGACCCACGCAGTGGCATTTCTGAAGCTAGCCCTGTGACAAGAGTCGGTTTCACACGTGGACAAGCACTTCCTGTACACTGAGTTCTCATAAGTGTCTCAGCAACTGTGGACACCATGCTGAACTTCTGGCATTGTTCACAGAAACGACACCAAAGTGTCCTTGAAAAACATCACCTTTAAGCAAACAGGGGGCACCTGTCCTCCACCTCCCAGGTTGTGAGGACATTGCCCTCATGCCAGCCACTGCTCATCACAGCTCCCCAGTCATTTCCTTCTGGAAGTTTCTAGGGTAGCTGGCTATGGACTCTCCCGCAGAATTGGGGAAGGGAGACCCACACCCACCCAGGTCTTGGTGCCTTGCCGTCATCCATGTTAAGGGTAAATTAAAACACTGAACTTGCCTGGTGGCTACAAGGGAAAGAGACCTCCCCTGCCCCTTCGCAGAGCAATTCTGTGAGAAACCAAGTGTTAGTGAATCCTTCCTCTGGCCCTTTGACATGTAGGTAAATACCAGTAGAGGCAAAATCGTCATATTCATTACCAAGCAGTGCTACAGGGTCCCTGTAAGCAGGCCCCTGACATATATAGATGGGGCACAATGCTGCCCCACCCCCTCAAAGAGAGCTGGACCAGCAGATAACAAGGGGGTATGGTTGGTGTTACAGCCACTTCGGCAGGAAGCTGGGTGAAGAGATCACATCAGCTCTGTGCTGTCACCTTTGTTGGCCCTGCAAAGGCAGAGGTGGCTCGTTACCTGGTATGTTCTTTACATCAAGGTCTCTGAGCCTAAACCCGGCTCCGTCCAGGATGCTGGCTGGGGCAGCGGGTGAATACGAAGGGCAGGCTGATGAAATAGAGGGGTCTGGAAGGTTCTGCGCCCCTCCACTCACTTGCTCGCTGTTCCTCCCTTTCTCTGTTTTCCTCTGTGAGTATAAACCAGAAAGGAACTGGGGCCACTCCTCTCAGCTGAAAGTTTGCTTTCTAATCATTTTATCGCACCCAGTGGGCTTGTGGCTGCTCAGAGGTGCGTTTGTGTTCTGTCTTTGAGAAACCCCAACACTGTCTGTTCACACTGTGACGGGCCATGAGCCACTAGCATAGGGTTAGGCTCATGGTCTGACCCCAACTCTTCACACGTGGCCTTGGATTGGGCCACAGGGACTGGTGTTTTGGGCACATCCAGAGTCATATAAAAGGTGAAGGTTGGACTCTTGAGTACTGACTCAGAAAAAAACCATTGTAGGTCCCTCAGCCTGTGCTTCATACCAGCCCCTCCTGCCCCTCACTGTCTCCTGAAGACAGAAGAGCCCAGCTCCCTCAATGCCCCTGCTCCTTTAAAAGGAGAATTTCTTCCCAAGATTCTGGTGGCTGATTCAATAATCTTCCTGGAATGAGAAGAATTAAAATGAAGAAACACAATTTCAAATAGTCACAGCTTATGATGCTTATGATGTATAATAGATGTGGAATAAAAATTTTTGTGGGAGGAATTCCTTTTCAAATGCAGAAGGTGGGCTTTACTATTTAACAGAGTCTTGTAATATCCCTATTTGAGGAGAAAGCACCCAGCTATAATGAAATTGTGAAGCCAAAAATTTCCCGAATTTGAAAGTTCAGATTTTTACATAGATATTTGTCTTCAGTTTGTTTTTAAAAATTTGGTTGGGTGCAGTATCCCGACATCTTTATTTTAGCTTTGTTCTATGATTATGAAAGTAACACGTATTTCAGGTGTCATTTTTTGTACAGAAGTTTTAAACTTGACTGTATTCAGATGTACCGGTCTGCCCCCTTGCGCGGTGTGTGCGTTCTGTTTCCTGTGGCCGATTGCACAAGTGGCTGCAACCTTTTTGCTCCAGGCATTCCTTTCTGTTCCAGCAACGCGTCTTTGCCTCTCCTGCTGTCGGGAGGTGGGATGCGCTGCTCCCTACTGCAATCTCAGTACCTGCTTCGGCCAAGGGAATGTGGTAGAAGTGAGGTTGCAGCAGCCCTGAGCACAGAGGCCTTGAACTCTGCCAGCTGCCAGGCACACGATCTCAAGCTAGACTCTTGGATGATGGATATGTGGCCCAGACACCCCTGTGACCCCCAGCCAATAGCCAGTCCCCATCTGACCTGGCAGCTGGCCATAGTTATATGAATGAGCCTGGTGAAGATCATAAGAATTGGCCACTAAGCCTGCAGCATCGTCAACAGGGAAAGATGGCTGCTATTTTAAGCCATGGAATTTGGGGCTGGCTTGTTAGGCAGGAATATTGAAACAACACATGGCCTGTTAAGGAGAGTCTTCCCCACCTTGAGATCAGACAAAATCTTTTATATTCTCTTTTCAAAGTTTCTCCATTTCGCTTTTCCTATTTTTGTACCACAGCCTGGAATTAATTTGGAAGTAATTAATTAAGCTGGAATTCATTTTTTATTGTATGAGGTAGAGACCTAATGCATATCTGCTAGTTTTTTCTCGAGGTTTATTTTGTTTAGAGATTTTATTTTATTTTGGAGAGAAAGGAAGTGGGGGAGAAAGAGAGGGAGAGAAACATCGATGTGAGAGAGAGACATCGATTGGTTGCCTCTCCCACATGCCCCAGCTGAGGATTCAACCCACAGCCCAGGCACGGGCCCTGACCGGGAATTGAACCGGGGAACTTCGCTTCGCGGGATGGCACCCAACCAACTCAGCTCCACCAGTCAGGGCTCTATATTTTTTTAATGTTTAAAATATTTCATAATAAATTAAAGCCATTAAGAAAGAAATACATAGTAACAAAAATTTAGAGAAATCCAACAAAAATAATAACAGAATTTCACCAAATAACAAGACAACTCAGCAATAACCACTTATAACATGAAATATCTCCTTCTGGGTTTTTTTGGGTGAAATTGAGATCAAACCATTTTCTACTTTTCTCACTTAGCATGGCATGGTGAGTATTTCCTTATGTATCATTTCAATTCTCTAAAACAATATTTTTAGTCACATACAGTTGGTCACGCAGGTATGCCATAATTTATTTCACCAGGAGCCTGCTGTTAGGCAGTGAAGCTGTCTCTCATTTTCAGTATGAACGCTAGTAGAGCATTGAATGTTCTTGCACACATATCCCTGATTAGTTCTCTAGGATCATATCTAGAAATGAATTCCTGGGTCAAAAATTTCAGGATCTGAAATACGGTTAGAGAAAAATACCCCCTAGAGAGGGTGTGAGTGTCCACCCACCTCTGGCAGCTGTGAATTCGAGGTCCATTCACCTGCACACTCCATCCTCATACCTTTGCTGAAATAAATGACAAATTTAATCTCAGCCAATTCATTTAGTTGGCACAAGGTCCATGCTGATGGGAACGCAAAATGTGGGGGAAGCACACAGCGAGTAGAGAAGTCTGTAATAATTTTACTGACATGACAGTTTCAGTTCTTCCTCTTGAATGTATTTAACCAAAACAAAAAAAATTGCCTCAGTTTACAGAGGCCCTTTCTGTCCTGAGTGGTCCCCTGCTATCCACAGCCTGAACACGAGAAGCTGATGATGCTCAGAACAAAAGAGGACCTCGGCCAGGCATCTGCCACTCCGCTCGGGTCAGGCCAGAGGGGCTGGGGTGGCTCATTCAATCTTACCAGTGTCTGTTCTTAGCCACTCACTGCCCCAGGGCCTGGGAACACAAAATGACCAGCCTAGAGAGAAAATTCCAATTCACAGAGGTGTGAAGACTCTCACAGGACCCAGCTGCAGGGCACTGTGAAAGCACAGGGACAAGTGTCCCATGTACCGTGGGGTGTTGGGGACAGCTTCCCATCACGGCAAAGCGAGCAGAGTGACAAGGAGCAGCCGCAGCTGCAGGAGGGAAGGCAGGAGGGAAGAGAGTGTCAGGAAGGGGACAATGCAGCAGGTGAAATAAGTCCTGAGCAGCCTCGATCGCGTTTTATAGTTGGGAAGCTGCCCGAGAGGTACCAGCAAGGGGCGGAAAGGTCGGCAGGCCCTGAGGTAGGGGCGGAGCGTGCACAACTCTCTGTGACATGAAGTGTGAGCAGAAAGGCAGAAGCTGGGCAGCAACTTAGGCGAAAGAGATGGAGATGTTTATTTTTTAAAAATTGCATCTATCTGATTCCAAAGCTATTATTCTTTTTAAAAAGTTTTCTTAAACTTCTACTTTCAAGATAATTACAGATCCACAGGTAGTGAATAATAATAAGCACAGAGAGGTCCCATGGGCCCTTCACCCAGTGTCGCTAATGGTTACATCGCACACAATCAGAGTGTAATGTTAGCAACAGGAATTTGATGTTGGTACAAGGTGTGTGTGTAGTTCTATGTCACTTTTATCTATGTATCGATCCATGTAAACACCCTCGCAATCAAGGCACAAAACTGTTCCACGACCACAGACACCTCCTGTTGGCTACTCCTTAGTCATCACACCAAGCCCGCTCCCTCTCACTCTCTCTGACGCCTGGCGGCCACTGACTTCTTTTCCATTGCTATAATTTCTTTTCGTTTTGAGAAATGGAATCACAGAGTCTGGAATGTTTGGGGCTTTTCTTTTCCACTCAGTGCAGTGCCCTGGAGATTCATCCACGTGGTGGTGTGGGTCCACAGTCCCTCCCTATTAGGCGTGAAGCAGTGTCCGTTTCCCTTTCACAGAAACCCCCCCATCAATGCCTGACTCTGCGCAGTGCCACGCTGCCACGTGTCCACGGGTGGTCCGATCAGTACTTCAGCTGTAGAAATCTGGTGAAATGAGCTCCATAGAGAAGTTTTCCCAAATTTGTTCAATGAGGAACCTGGTTTCCCTTGAACACAAGGGGGCCGACCAATCTGGTGTTAGTGTTGGCCCCAGCTTGACTAAACCTCAGATAGATTTCTTCCTGACCTCAGCCCCCCGATCACCTTTTCTTAGAAAGTTTGTGCAGTTGACTCCTGAACAAGGCAGGAGTTCGGGGTGCTGACCCACTGCGCAGTGGAAAATCTGAGTGTAACATAGGTTGGCCCCTGTGGGCATAGATTCCAACCGTAAATGGAAAATACAGCTGACTCTTGAAAAATGGGGGTTTGAACTGCCTAGGTCCACTTATTCCTGGATTAAAAAAAAAACTTTTTCTCTGCTGTTCTGAAATGTAGATAAATCTCCCAGCCTGCAGGTTTCACAATCAATGAATGTCTTTTTCAATGACCTGGGAGTCATCCCTTTGAAATTTAACCGAGAAAGAGAAGGCCCCTATCTTTCAGTCTCTGTGGGAGGGGAGAAACCTAAGTTGATCAGCAGAAATGAGCAAACACAGATGGCCTACTTGTCACTGAACAACCTCCCCACTTACATCCTCCGGTGCTTTTCACTAGCGCAGCCCCCAGCACCCCACCCCTGGCACTTTAAATTTTACCTGCTTTTTATTTCAATCTCCCTGTTGTAATAGTCTCAATCCCTACCGGAACAGTCCTGCATCAAATCTTCCTTGCCTCTTGCTGCTGGCTTGGTGCACTTTTTTTTTTTTACATCCTCCAGTCTGATGTTTAGCTCATTCTTTCAAGTTTTTAAAAATTGGTTATTATATTTTTCAGTTATAGATTTTGTTTCTCTGAGACTTCATAGTTGCTCTGTTGAAGCGTTCTTGTGATAGCTGCGTAAACTCATTGTCAGGTAATTCTAACATCTCTTGGTGTAGCCTTTAGTGATTCTATTTTTTAAAATTCAGTTTGAGATCTTTGTGGTCCTTGGTAGGATGAGTGACTTCTGATTAAAACTTGGCTATACATACTTCCATTAAACGATGACAAATCTCAAATCAACAACTTAAGTTTACACGTTAAAGAACTAGAGAAAAGAAGGGCAAACTAAACCCAAAGCTATCAGAAGGCAGGAAATGTTAAAGATTACAGTAGAGATAAATAAATAAAGAGAGAACAGAGAAACAATAGTGAAAAGTCAGCAAAACCAAAAGTTCTTAAAAAGATCAACAAAATTAACAAACTTTAGTTAGATTGGCACAAATAGAAGAGAGAAGACTCAAATAACAAAAATTAGAAATGCAAGTGGGGACATTATTATTGATTTTACAGAAATAAAAGGATTATAAGAGAGTACTATAAACAAACTGTATACCAACAAATTGGATAACCTAGAGGAAATGGAAAAATTCCTAAAAACACACAACCCACTAAAACTGAATCATGAAGAAAGAAAAAATCAGAATAGATCTATTGCAAATAAAGAGATTGAATCAGTCATCAAAATATCTCTCTACAAAGAAAAAACCTGTGTCTCTTGGCTTTAAGATGGCTTAACTGGTGAGTTCTACCAAACACTTAAAGAAGAATTAACACCAAACCTCCTTAAACTCTTCCCAAAAATTTAAGAGGAAGGAAGAGTTCCTAACCCATATCTATGAAACAAGCTTTATCTCAACACCAAAGCCAGATGACAAGACAAGAAAACTATAGACCGATATCTCTTATGAATATTGATTCAAAAATCCTTAACAAAACTCTAGTAAATCAAATTCAGCGGCACATTAAAAGGACTATACGCCATGACCAAGTGGGATTATTCCTGGAATGCAGTAATGGTTCAACACACAAAACTCATTCAACATAATTAATACACCACATTGACAGAGTGAAGGAAAAACCCACATGAGCATCTCAACGCAGAAAAAGCTCTTGAGAAAATTCAATACCCTTTCATGATAAAAACACCCAACAGACTAGGAATAGGATGAAAGTATCTCAGTGTAATAAAGGCAATATGTAAAAATCATACTCAGCGGTGAAAAAGATTAAAGCTTTTCCTCCAAGATCAGGAACAAGACAAGGATTCCCACTTCTGCCACTTGCATTTAATATAGTGCTGAAAGTCCTAGCCAGAGCATTAGGGAAAAAAAAAGAAATAAAATGCATCCAAATTGGAAAGGAAGAAGTAAAATTATATGAAACATAAAAAACTCTAAAGATAACCCCCCCACACACAAAAAAAGCCTATTAGAACAAATAAATAAATTCAGCAAAGTTGCAGGATACCAAATCAACACCCCCAAATGGGTTGTACTTCTATTCAGTAACAATGAGCAACTTGAAAAATAAAAACACAATTGCATTTACAATAAGATCAAAAAGAATAAAGTACTTGGGAATAAACCTGGCCAAGTAGTTTAAAGACTTGTACACTGAAAACTACAAATATTATAGAAATATATTTAGAAGGCAAATGAATAGAAACATGTCCTGTGTTCATGGATTGGAAGAATTAATGTTGTTAAGATGTCAATATTACCCAAAGTGATCTACAGATTCAACAATCCCTATCAAAATCCAACGACATTTTTTTTGCAGAAATGGGAAAATTCACCCTAAAATTCATGTGGAATCTTAGGGGACCCTGAATAGACCAACCCCCCCCCAAAAAAAAACAAAAAGAGGAAGGATGAAGTTGGAAGTCTTACACTACCTAATTTCAAAATCTACTACAAAACTATAATAATCAAAACAGTATAGTAATGACATAAAGACAGGCATATAGATCAAATGAACAGAGCAGAGAACTTAGAATTCAACTCTCACGGATGATTTTCAACAACAGTGCCGAGACCATTTGTTATGCATTGAACTGTGTCCCCTCCAAATTCACATGTTGAAGTCCCAACTCCCAGTATCAGAATGTAACTGTATTTGGAGAGGTCTTTAAAGACATCATTAATTTAAAAATGAGGCATTTAGAGTGGGGCCTTAGTCCAATGCAGCTGGTGTCCTTACAAGAAGAGGGAGGCGGTGGGGTGGGGACATGGGCACAGACGGAACACCTTGTGAAGTGACAGCAAGAGTGGGACCATCTGCAAATCAGAAAGACAACCTCAGATGAAGCTTAGTTCTTGAGTTTCCAGCCTCCACAACTGTGAGAAAATAAATTTCTGTTGTTCAGGCCATGCAGTCTGAGGCCCTTTGTTACAGCAGCTCGAGCAAACATTCGATAGAGGGTAGAACAGTCTTTTCAGTAATTTGTATTTGGAAAACCTAGTATCCACATGCAAAAAAACCCCAAAATGAAATTGTACCCTTACCGTCCACCAGGTGCAAAAATTAACTCAAAATAGATTGAATGCATGAACATAAGAACTAAAACTATAACACTCTTAGAAGAAACAGGGGAGCTTCATCACATTGGATTTGGTAATGATTTCTTAAATATGACAGATTGGATTTCATCAAAATTAAAGCTTTTATTCATGAAAGGACATTATCAACTGAGTAAAAAGGCAACCCACGTAATGGGAATAACTGTTTGCCAATCATGATGATAAGGGATTAATACCCAGAATAGGGAATTTCTGAAACTCAACAGCAAACTGACCATAAATGGGCAAAGGACCTGATGAGACATTTTTCCAAAGAAGATACACAAAACCCCAACAAACACGTGAACGATGCCCAGCTTCACTAATTAGCAGAGAAATGGAGATTAAACCCATACTACATGCCAGCTCACTCCCATTACTGTGGCTATTATCCATACACCAGAAAATAACAAGTGTTTCAGAGGGTGTGGAGAAATTGGAACCCTCACGCGTTGCTCGTGGCAACGTAGTATGGTGCAGCTGCTATGGAAAAACACTGGAGCTTCCTCAAAAACAGTTAAAAATAGAATTCCACTTCTGGGTGGATATCCAAAAGAACCGAAAGCAGGAACCCAAGCGGACATTTGTAGGGCCATGGTCACAGCGGTACGCTCACAACAGCCGGAAGGTAGAGACGGCCCGAAGGTCTGTCATCGGAGGCAAGGACGAACACGGTGTGGTGTACAGACACCATGGAATAGTATTTCATAATAAAAGTAAAGCAAATTCTGGCACACGCCACAACACGGATGAATCCTGAAGACATTAGGCTGCGGGAAATAAGCCAGACACGAAAGGATAACACTGCGTGGTATCAGTTGTGCGGGTACCAGGACGCGTCAAATTCGTACAGATGGAGAACAGGGGTCTCCAGGGCTGGCAATGGGGACTTTTCAATGTTTTGTGCGCGGTGTCCAATGGGCCGAGAGCCTCAATTTGGGAAAATGAGCAAGTTCTGGAGGTGCACAGCCATGTGAATGCACTTAATACACTTAAAAGTGGTTAAATGGTAAATTTCATGAACATTTCATCAAACGGTTAAAAACCTGGGAATTTGAGACATTACGTTATGAGACTTAAGAACCTTCTGTTTGAGCTGGCTTTGGCGGGGGAGTGAGTGTGGACGTGCTGGTTCCTCGATGCACCCCTCCCCCCCACCGTAACACCAGAGTGGGGTGGACTGCTCATTACTACCCAGCAGAAGGGGCAGTTCCCGCTCCCTGCTAGGCCTCTCATTGAGTCAGGGTGGTAGGAAGGGGGAGGGGCACCCAGTTACTGTCAGATGGGGCGGAAGTCCAGGCCCCCCAAAGGATCTCCACTGACACCTGAGGTGGGCTTCTCAGTACAGCCTGGTGGGAATGCAAGTCCAGCTCCCCGCTTGGCCCCCGCTGACACCGCAGCGGGGGAGTTAGGGAGAGCGGGCTTCCCCTCCCTGCCCATTAGTGTTTCCTGGTTGCTGGCTTCTTCAGCTCCAATTCTGGGGGTATATGAGACAAAAAGAAAACCGAGGTAACTCACCACCATTTGTTCCCCCAGCCCTGGGATCCCTAGTCGGTCTGTCTTCTCTCCGCTCCCAGAGCCTTCTTACATTTGTCTTATCCGGAACGCCCCAGGGGTGCAGTTGCACTGAGGGGAGGAAACAGGAGAACATACGTTGTCTCCATCTTCTCAGAAGTGGAAATCTCTTTAGGTGTTTGCTTTTTGGTTGCTAGAAGGAAGGGGCCCCCTGGAGAGGTGGAAGGCCCACGACAGTGAGGGATCTGCAGATGGAAGCCCACACTGAGAGCACTGGGCAGCCCGGGATCGGAAGGCCAGCTGGGGGGATTAATTAGCCTTGGGCAGGAGAGGGGCCCCTCCTAGAAATGGAGGCAAGAATGAGCAGAGTGTGTAGACAAACGAGAATGAGCCAGGATGCCGAGACCTGCTCTAGTGGCTTCTGTCTCCTCCGTGAAGGAGGAGCTGAGTGGGGAATGGTCACAGAAGAGGCAGATGAGGGGTTGGAGAAGGAAGGAGAAGGCTTGGGACAGCTGTGCCTCATTTCCCAGAAACCTCCACTTGTGCACGTGGTGGTGGGGGCGGGGGTGTCCAGCCACGGCGATCGTGACTGCTAGTGTTAGCCGTGCGCCCAGCTCTGCTCCTCCGCAAACCTCTACAGCAGCGCGTGCTTTCGGGATTCCCACGTCGTGGTGAGGAAACCAAGCCTTACGGAGCCGAAGTAACGAACATTTCCTGGCCTGAAATGGCAGAGCCAGGACTTGACCCCACAGGTTTATAATAATGGGCCCAGCTCTCCTGGCTGCTGAGGGCCCAGCTGAACTTGGAGACCATGGGTCTGTGGTGTCTGCACACCTGGGTTACTTTCTCCAGAAGGCCTGGCATAAATACAGAAATGGACTTGCCGGCAGAGCCGGGGCTGGGGTTCCTGGGGGAGGAGATGTGAGGAGGGCAGTGTGTCGAGTGCATTAGAAAGAGATGGACTGAGGTAGCGACCAGGTGTCTGGCTGGATGAAGAATCAAGTCAAGACAGCCCGGGGCTGAAAACAATTGCAGGTTTGAGCTGCCAGAGATCTCGATGGGGTGGGAGCCAGGGGGGAGTGGGGTACGGAGGAGAGTAGGGACGGTAGAAATTTGTGGTTCGAGAGGGAGCTGTTGTGTTGAAGATTTCTTGGTAAGGCAGATTCTGGAGGTGACAAGGTTTACAGGGTGGGTGGCTGAAGCTGGTGAGGACAAAGGATTTGAGGTCAAGAACCTCCAGGGCGGAAGGGTGAAGTCATTGTTTTATGCAGCCAGTCACCAGGAGAGAGGACATTTGTTAGAGAAAAAAGAAATCCACTCACACTGGCAACAGCACTTTATTCCAGCCGTCACACTAGCTGCAGGGCCCCTGCAAGGGCATCTTGCAGTGGGGCAGAGAGATGGGGCTCAGCTCCGCACACAGCATGGGCGAGTGGGAATTTATAAGCAAGGAGTGGGTGCTCAGGGCAGAGGATGGAAAATTACAAATAGGAAATGCCAAGGGTGTGGGGTGGGGGGGGACGGGGGGGTAGTTCTGGAGAAAGCAACAGGATGAGGGTGGAAGCTGAGGAAGCCAATCAGGGGGTGAGGATGATCAGATATTAACAGTAGAGGTTCTGACTAAAATCAGTCAGCAGGGTTCTTCCTAAAACGGAATTTTATACAGAAGCACACCCATGGGTCTAGGGGAAGGTTCAGGAGTCTGGCAAAGAATCTTCGTTCGAGTTAAGCCAGACTTAGGATCCAAAAAGGAGCTGTCAATCAGGGAGCAAAGAGTGGTGGGGAAGATGGGGAGGGGCACAGGTAGATGTCATGATTCTCAAAAGAGAGGGGTATTATGGGCATGGCTCAGCAGAGACATTGGGGTAAAGGGGGCACCTCCATGTGCTGTGCCTGGTGCGGAGGAAATCACAGCCCAGTTTACAAAACCAAGTGACAACAGCTGTTCCCGGAGCCAGCAGGGAGTGACCGGCCTGGTCTGGGGGAGGGGCTGGGCTGGTGGATCAGGAGGTGATGCTTAGGCCACCTGGAGGGACATTTAACAGGTGGGCACTCTGGATCCCTCGGAGGGAAGGGACACAGCTGACAAAGAGCCTGGTGGCCTGGTGTGGGGAGCACAGGAGCCATGTGTCAGGAGTGAGAACAGGCAGGGGTCTCCAAGGCACGCTAGGTGACATCCACACCTTAGCCTGAGTGTCCTATGTGGAGAGGAGTGACAGTAAACTATTCACATTTTAGAAAGTGAGAAAAAGCAGAGGACAGCAAAGAACCCAACGGCTTCAAGTGTATAAAACGTCTCACTAGACCGGCGTGTGTCAAAATAAACAGGTTCACAGAGGAAAATTACGTTCTCTTTCCTTGTCAGGAATTTTCTTTATCGTGACCAGTATGTCGTTTTCATAACAAAAATGTGGTTAAAATTAAAAGGGAACAAGCCCGGGGTTTCCAGAATCACATTTTCCTGGCTGGAAAGAAGTCACAAGAAAGCAGGACAGAATGAGTGCTTCATGTTCTCCGTCTCTTCCCTCAGCCCCAAGGCGAGGCTGCCCAGGGGGCTTCCTGGTCTGGAGAAGAACACCTCGCTCCAGGAAGGAAGGATTCGGGGACAAAGAGCAAACAGACTCCGATGGACGGTAACTGGGGCAGGCAGCAGGTGTGGCAGGAAGGTGTGGGGCTCTGAGCACCCCCAGCCCTCACACAGAAATCCGCCTGCCCAGAGAGGTGTGTGGGCTAAGGCAGTCGGCGGTCCTTCCAGGGGAAAATTGGCTGAAAAGAGAGATGTGGCAACTTGATGCAAAGCAGGACCCCAGGTTGGCTCTGGATTGTGGGGAGACACCTCGCCAAGGTCTGTTTCAGGGCAATTGGCAAAATGTGACTATGGACCAGGATCTGAAAACAGCGTTGGATGGATGCTAAGTTTCCTGATTTCCGTCATTGTTCAGTGGCTACGCAAGAGAATGTCCCTGTTCTTAGAAAATACACACAGCAGCCCTGGCTGGTGTGGCTCAGTGGATTGAGTGCCGGCCTGTGAACCAAAGGGTTGCCAGTTCGATTCCCAGTCAGGGCACATGCCTGGGTTGCAGGCCAGGTCCCCAGTAGGGGCACACGAGAGGCAACCACACATTGACGTTTCTCTCCCTCTCTGTCTACTTCCCTTCCCCTCTGTCTAAAAATAAATAAATAAAATCTTTAAAAAAAAGAAAATACACACTGAAGTGTTCAGAAAGTGTTCAGGAACATGAGGTCTGCAACTTGCTCGCCCTTGTCCAGGAAAACAGTGCATACATGAGACAAGGAGGGGAGGAGAATGACAGGGGGGGCCCACTATTAACAATGGGTGAATCTGGATAAGATGGTCTTTGAACATGAGTTCTTTGAAACCGTTCTTGAAATCTTGGTGCAAATTTGAAATGACATCAAATTGAAAACTTCCAAAGACACAAACACAAGGCTCAGGGTTGGAACTTAAACTCAGGGTGACAATAAACTCAACTTTGAATGGGGGCCACTGAACCAATACTGGGTGTTTTGTTTTTTTTAAAAAAAATCACCCTCTGTGGAAGATGAACTTAAATGTATTCTGCAAATACTATGATTACCAACTACCATGTAGTCTTGCTTATGTTATCGTTTGAACAGTTTACTCTCTATATTATTTTCTCACCAGGGGCTTCCAGAATGAAGGTCGTCTGGGAGCAATTGCCCCTGAGAGTCCCCATTTAGCTCTGCAAACTCACGGCAGCAAGGAGGCTTGCTTTTGGAGAGAGGGCAACATACATGTGCTCCATGTGGTCTCGTGAAAGCCACCTCCCCGGGCCCCGCCGGTAAAGGAAGCTTTAGGGAGGGGAAACCATGTCAGACAGGGAGCCGAACACCCTGGAGAGGGGAGGAACTGAAGATGTTACAGGTTGAGAAGATCTGGCAGAGTGGCCTGGGGTGACAGCTAAGGATAAGGGCTCCCAGAACAAATGTCCTCGGGAGGACTGAGCACAATGCAAGATCCTAAGGCTTTGGAGGGTGGGTGTGAGTCTATAGGGGTGGTGATTTTGAAAGAGTATGCAGCTCAGACCTGGGCTGACTGTGGCATGGCGTCACCCTCCCGGGAACCATGAGTGGGCAGAAGGAACTAATCTGGGAGGCCAGTGTGTGACCCCTCTACAGTGGCCTGAGCAGAGCCAGCGCTACCAGGGCATCGCCAGCTCAGGCCCCTTCATTTCTCCGCCAGCCTGTGTTTGAAAGCAAGACTAAGCCTTCTCAAGCCCTTAGGGTGCCCTCATGATCCGAAGGGGAGGCCTCAGAAGGAGACACTGTGTCTGAGTCTTCTTGAACTATTAATCGGTGAAGTAAGAAAAGATGTATTTACCATCAGGTGGCAGGTCATCTCCGACACGGCCGCCATCAGCCCTTTCTGTTCCTGCCCGTGTCACGGGATGAACACGGATCCTCTCCCCTCCCCTCCCACTCAGCCCTGTGACCGCTTCCACAGACGTGGGGCAATTTCCAAGCCTAGGTCTCAATGCTTTGGCAACTTCCGCTTTCTTCCTCCAGGAACATTCACTCTGTTGGCTGCTGCCTCTTGAAATCCAGTGGCCTGCCGTGACAAGCCCACAGGGCCACTCGGAAAGCTCATGCAGAGACCTGAACTCCTGGGAGGCAGCCGACACCAATTTGCCAGCTCTGCAAGGGGGGCCTCCGGGGACCTCCCAGCCATCCCAGCACCCCAGCCAAGGCCACACAAACCGTGGCAGGTCATGACAGGTTACACATAGTTTTGTTATTTTAAGCCAGCAAGTTTTAGGTTTTCTTTTATCTTTTTTAATGCAACAAATGACAACACATACTGTAAGCCAGTCAGGTGAGGGAGACAGGAAATACAGGGCCCGGCACAAATAATGCGCCCCCCACTTTTTTTTTTTTACAAAATCTTTTATTGCAAAATCATAAGCATGTAATTCTGTAACATAACAATATCTCACTCAAGCACACCATACGACGTTTTAGGTGAAATGTTCAAATTAAAACTATAAATTATTACAACCATGTTATTACCCTCCCAACCACACTCCAGCAGGCATTACTTCTGCCGGACCCTGTACGAAGTCTGATGGTTGGGTCACATAATCAAGGCTTTAGGCTTGACTGACGGAGCCTGAGCCCAGTTCTTTACCCCACAAGTTCTCAGGATCTCCCTGTTCTCTGTTCCCCGGTCCACAGGTTCCTCAGAGATATCAGTGCTGGGGCCAACTGCTTCCTGTTGTAAATGGGGAAACTGAGGCCCAGGGAGGGAAGATGGCCTGTTCCAGTCACAGAAGACTGAGCTAGACTGAGGACCAGGGCCTCCCAAATCCCCTTCTCCTTTCTCCGAGGTCAGAATGAGAGATGCGAGCTTTTAGTGACCAGTTCCCAGGTGGCACGCACTCCGTGTGCAGTAAGCATCCCTGCACCCTCCCGGAGAATCCCCACCCTCTGTCATCAACACTGCGGTCCCTACCCACCTGCCGGATGAGGAGACCAAGGCTGAGAGAAGGCGGAGCATCACCCACGGCCATCTAGGCAAGAAAAGTGGAGCTGGGACACGTGGTGTAATAAATACGTGACTATTGCTGCGTTGGAGGTACTTGCTCAGCGCTGTTATTGACAGCAGCCCGCCATCGAGAGCTCAGAGACCGCCCAGCCGGTGTGGCTCAGTGGGTTGGGCGTCGTCTCGCAAACCAAGAAGTTACCAGTGAAATTCCCGGTCAGGGGACACGCCTGGGTTGTGGGTTCAGTCCCTAGTTGGAGTGCGTACAGAAGGCAACCAATCAGTGTTTCTTTCTCACATTCATATCTCTCTCCCTCTGTTTCTCCCTCCCTCCCCTCTCTCTAAAATCAAAAAATTAAAATTCAAATTAAAAACGTATCGAGACCTTGCTTCCTACTCTATCCTGCTGCTTCCCCTTCCGAGAGGAATCCCTTCACCTGTGCAGGGCAGGGATGGCTCAGCCAGAGGGTCTGCGCTGGGTGTCCAAGCACCTACTTCCTCCCTCAACTGCTTTGCATTTTGCCCACACTGACTTTCATGCCTCTACTTCCCCTTCTCCATGAGCTGCTCTCTGCAAAGGACCTCAGAGCGGCCGAGGCTCCTCCTCTCCTTCACTCGAGAGGACGTAAAAACACAGAGCAGAAAACGACGTTAACCTTGTAGAAGGAGTTCCAGGAGACTTAGTGCTTGCTGTTGCCAGTCTTTGTCCCAGTGTCCTTGTTCTGCCCTCCTAGTCCTGCTTCTTAACAAGCTCCACAGAACCCCTCCTCTTTTTGCCCTTTGTACACCCCTGTGCACACGTGTGAGCACACGGCAGGAGGCAGGATCCTCCGCTCTGTAACCACAGCCTCTAAGCCACAGGGCCCGATGAACTTTGCGCTACTTCGACCTCTAGTGCATTGACCTTTGACTTCCTCGAGGGAGAAAAAGTGAGTACAGCTCAAAGTTTTAGTTTTCTTACAGTGCAGATTCTATAACAGTTTCCAGAATAACACTCCATGAAGCATTTACAGCTTGTCCTCTCAGAGGGGGAGAACGTGGATAGTGATTGCTACGCAAAGGTGAGCGGCAAAGATGAAGATTCCAATGGCTCTTGATAAACTGTGTCACTGAACTGAAACTAACAAAATGAGATTTAAGACGGAGGAAAGTAAATTCGCGCTCGGATCCTTAAAACATGAGTCATGCACAAGAACTAGATGGTAAGATCGGTGATGGAAGGCACTTCCGGGGAAACAACTATTTTGTGGCCAGGTCCTAAGTGGAAAGGCTGATGTTGCAGCTCCGTTGATAAGAACTACTCAGGTGACACTTTTTGGAAAATGGATTGCAAAGATCTGATTATCTCTGGGCTTAGAAAACTAAGGAACTCAACTCCCCCTTCCCCACTTGCCCAACACTTGGGAAGAAGCAAAGGAATACAATGGATAAATTACCCCTGGGTTAAATTACCAACCAGTTTCGGAACATATACAATGATGCCCACACCTGTAACTCAGCAGCCCCTTCACACTAACCAGCCGGTCAGCTCCTCTAGACGAGGGTGGTTAGAAATAAGGTCTCAATTCTGATCCTGGTCTTTTTTCCAGATGCACCTCTGTTCTCAACATCTGCTGTCTAGTTCTTGGGTCTCAGGCTACTTAGAGACCGGCTGACCCAGAACCAGGGCACAATCTCTTTGTGAATTCATAGAAGAAAGCAAGTTCCCAGTTACTAGAAGAAAGCAAATGGTGCTGGATGACCTCCTGCTGGCCCATCACAGGGGGCATTCCCACACTGAAATGACCTTCCAGAGTCTTTCACCCTCCAAAGGGGTTAAATGTGGAACTGAAAGTCATGAGTTTTGAACCTCATCTTGCCACATTTACTTCGACAGTTATCAAGAAATTCTTGAAATAAAATTTCAAATATTAAAAATAATAGATGCCACAAGGGCATCTTGGGATCAGGTGTCTGGACCGGAAGAAAGTAAAGTGACCAGTGGGGCTCGGGTGACCCTCCAGGAAGGGTGGAAATTGTGGCTGTGGTGTCTACCTTAGTTTCCTGTTGTTGCTGTAACAAATGACACACATTCAGTGACTGAAAACAATCCAAATTTATTTTCTTGTGGCTGTGGAGGTCAGAAGTCTGAAATGAATCTTAGGAGGCCGAAGTGGAGGTGTCGGCCGGTCTGGTTCCTGCCGGCGGCTCCAGGAAGCAATCTGTTCTTTGCCTCTTTCAGTATCTCTTGGCTGAAGTAATCCTCGACTTGGAACCCATCCCTTCAATTTCTGCTTTTGTTGCCGTGTTGCCTTTCCTCCTTTTGTAGCCAAATCTCCCCCGACCTTCCCCTTACATATGTGTGACTACATGTAGGTTGTACGAGCTCCATGTGAATTCTGGGTACATGTCTATGATCAGATGTGTGTTTTACACATTTTTTCTTCCAGTCTTCTGTTTCCTGGCTTTTCATTTTCTTTATGGTATCTTTGGAAGTGCAAAAATTTTGAATTTTGATGAGCTCCATTTTAGCTTTTTTTTTTTTCATATACGAACCATGCTTTTGGTATTGCACGTGGCAAATCTTTGCTTAGCTAAAGTCTGAAGGTTTTCTTCTCTGTCTTCTTCTAGAAGTTTGTTTCAGCTTTTACATCTATAGAAGTCTGATTCATGTTGAATTAATCTTTGTGCGCAGTGTGAGGTGAAGGTCTAAGTTGATCTTTTGCATACACATTCTATTTTATCGTGAAACATTCTTCTACAATGTTAATATTGATAAGAGCTTAATATCCCATTTCATGAATATGAGGTCTGTCCGGAAAAAGTCCAGCCATTGTTAATATAACAAGAATGGTTTGCTCAGTGTCGATGTAACCTGGCAGCCAAGGAGAGTGGACTGGAATGAGCCTTCATGAACAATGATGACTTCACTGTACTAGTCAGTGGGGGTGGTAGATGCCATTGAGTGAGCATGTGTACTGTGTGGCCATCACATTAAAAATGACTGAGTGAGTCGAGCAATGAATCTGCATATAATTTTGCATTAAGCTTGAACATTCCTCCATGGAAACTGTTTGGATGACCCAGAAGGCCACAGCTAGGGGCAACTGGTGATTGGCAGCTGCATCACGACAACATGCCTGCTCATACATCACATCTCGTGCAAGAGTTTTTTGGCAAAACATCAAATTACCCAGGTGACTCAATCCCTCTACAGTGCAGATCTGGCACCCTGTAACTTCTGGCTTTTCCCAAAACTAAAATCACCCTTGAAAGGGAAGAGATTTCAGACTGTTGATGAGATTCAGGAAAATACGACAGGGCAGCTAATGGCGATTGGAGAGCTGTGTGAGGCCCCAAGCTGCCTACTTTGAAGGGAACTGAGGAGTCATTGTCCTGTGTACAATGTTTCTTGTGTCTTCTTCAATAAATGAAGAGACAACATATTTTTCATATTGTATAGCTGGTTACTTTCTGGACAGACCTCGTATGCAACGAACAGGGGGGTCCTGGTGTTTAACAACTGTCTCTCAAAACAAGCAAAACAAAACAAAAACAAACAAACAAACCACAAACCCTACCCCTGATCTGTAGCATTGCCAACTTCACGGGTGTAAATACTCTAACCATGTCCAGGTTCAAGATACCAACGTCACATGACTTACTATGGAGTCGGGAAGAGCGGGGTTCTGTGAACTGTGACCAGCTGGCTGCAGCACAGCACATCATTACTGAATCTGTTTAACCAACCCCCTGAATTTTTTTTTTTTTTTTTTGCTATTTTGTTTGCTTCTTGTTTCCCCTTTTACCTTCAATAGACAAAAGGTGTCGAAGACAGCAGGAAGAAGCAGTCTATTTTACTCACTGCTTTAAATACATGCTGGACCTCCAGGAAGTGTCTGTCTCATTCTCTCTCGGAAGGGGCACAACTGTGGACAACATCCTTGCAGCCTTTCTGCGGTCACATGTGCTAATGCCTTTCTATTTACTTTCAGGGCAACTCCCAGCCGTGCTTCCCGGGGAAAATAGAGAAAACTGAGTTTCGAGAAAACAGAAGTACAAAGCTGCTTGAACTTCTGCAATTTTGCAAAGACATATTCAAAATTGAAGTTAAGGGGATGACTTCTCCTTTTTACTTTTCTCCTTAAGAACCAAGTACTGACTTACACAAACACTGCAGGGCCCAGTAGTCCCAGCAGACACACCGTCCCAACCCGGTGATGTCGAGTGTGAATGGCCAAAACCTGTAAGCTTCCTAAAGGTGTCTTTGTCATCAAAGTAATGCAAGCAAATCGCTAGTGTGTGACAGTTTCAAAGAAAATGCGCCAAAACTTCCTTTTCAAGAAAACTTTGCAAGAAGTAAATAAATAAAATAAGAGGGCTACTCTGAGGCAGAGGGTCTTCATGGAGAGCTAGTTATTAAGTTCCCATTTGCAGCTCTGCAGCAATCCACAGTTTGGCCCACACTGTTACCGGGCGGAAATAGACAGAGGTCTGGGATACCCGGGAAGAGTGAGCAGCAGGAAATTCAGGGGAGCGGGGACCCCCAGCAGTGTGGTGACAGAGGGGTTCTGAGCATTTAGCACCACCCAACAAGGCCTTTCTCCCAAGTCTTTAAACCTACCCTTGTTTTCACTATGCCGTTCTATTGATGTGACAAGTGAAGCCAGACAGATGTTCCCCGGGGCTCCTGGCACGTGAACACCTGTCTTAGAGAGCTTGTGCTCCAAGGGTGCTCTGGGGTCACCTCCTGAACAGAAAGCTCAAAGTCAGTACTTTTTGGTGGCCTCCTGCTGTTGACCATCTCCCAGTTCATTCCCCGACCCCCGGGCACATGGCTCCTCACGCACACTGTGGAAATCCTACCTAACATTGGGTTCCCCGAGGGTGTCATGCTTCCGGGTCTTCTCTGACACACCACCCTCATTCTGGACACATGCTCATCCCACCTGGTTCTTCTCAGAAACCGCTTCTCATCTTCTTTTCTCTCTCTCTCTCTCTCTCTCCCCTCCACTTGCCCGATCTCTTTTCCCTTCCCTCCTCCTTCCCTCCCTCCCTCTCCTCCCTCTCCTTCCTTCCTTCCTTCCTTCCTTCCTTCCTTCCTTCCTTCCTTCCTTCCTTCCTCCCTTCCTTCTTTCCTTCCTATTTCTTTCTTTCCCTTTCTTTTCTTCCTTTCTTCCTTCCTTTCTTTCTTTCTTTCTTTCTTTCTTTCTTTCTTTCTTTCTTTCTTTCTTTCTTTCTTTCTTTCTTTCTTTCTTTCTTTCTTTCTTTCTTCTTTCTTTCTTCCCACAAAGAATAGTTTTTCTTATGATGTGTTTGTTTAAAAATAATGGCTAGTCCTGAAAGAGCGCATAAAGGAAAAAGAACATTGCTCTTTCTGGTGGCTTTGTCCAATGTCAGTTTAGTTCACCTGGACTGACATTTCCCAGAATCCCTATAGGGAATCCCTATATAGGGCCAGGTGAGTGTCCGCCAGGAGAGATAATTAGCGTGTCATTTCTAAAAGAGAAGCCACAATGTTGCGCCAGGCCCTGTGGTGGCTTCCACACACTGCTGTCCACCCGGTGGCTCCTCTTGTTGGAGTTGGGCAGCACCTGGACCCACAGCGACTGCAGGTGCCGCTGCTCCCTGCTGCTCCTGAGTCCTGGGCCAGGGGCCTGTGCATCAGCACAGGGAAGGGCAGCTTCCCCACAGGTCACTGTCCGCATACTTCGTCCTCATGAGGCCTAATTGTCCACGGGGTTTCGGTTTGTCCTGACAGGTTCCATTTTGCCCTTGCTGTTGTCCACATTTAGCTTTCTTCCTGACCGCCTGTGTGGCTGACCTGTGGAGACTTTCCTCCCACGGTCAGAGGCCAGGTGGCAGCCTGCACGTACTTGCCCACCAGCCCCCACAATTGCACACAATCCCATTTCTGAACAGGCAGCCAGACTCTCAGTTCATGGAGCCCTTCGCGTCTCAGGGCTTTTTCCTCAGTGCCCTGAGGCCAAACAAATAGTGACTGTTCCCCTTATTAAGTGGTTAGATCCAAACAACCAAAGTGCTTTTGTGTATAGCTGTTTGAAAATACACATCAACTGAAAAAAAATTATTTGCTTTTATTTTTAAATAATGCTGGAAGACAATGCACTAAGATACTGAAATCTCAGAGAGGCCGGGTTTGAGGAGTGGGAATGCAGGTGCATCTATTTACTTCTTTGGGCTTTTTACCTGTTTCTGGTTTTCTACAATGCACGTGCATTGCTTTTGTAACAAAAAAAAAAGTACTATTTCAAAAGCGGAACTGGAGGATGTTGTGAAACATTCATTGTTATGGTATTGTTGTGGATCAGATTTTGGTTTCTGATACAGTTTTACTGTACCGAAGTAATGGACCAATGTTTTTTAGTTCCATTAAGCCTCCTTCTCTCCACACCGCAGAGGGGGCTGGCAGCTTGCTAGTGCAGAGCTGACATTCACCTTGACTTCCAAAGCCTATGTTTGTCCACATTTTCTACGTGGAGACATAATCCCAGTGCAGAGTGGCCTCCTCCTCCCCAGACAAAAGTTTTCTAACCCTTCCTGACACCAGCTTCTTCGCGCAAAGACAACCCGCAAACATAGCAGGTCCCCACCTGTATGGGAGGGTGGCTTGGTAAGAGCACACTGGGGTCCAAAACGAGAGAGGCCAGCCCAGTGGTGGCTCAGTGTTGTTAGGTGGGACACCCAGCCCCTTAGGGTGCTTCTGACTGGTGCAGTCCTTCCTCCCCTTGGCTGTCCTGGCACCATGGGCTCCACAGTCCCCCACCCCCACCTGGGCTCTGTTGGCATCTGTCTACCTCACTGAGCAGAGGGCTCTTCCAGAACATTCCCAACACCTGCCCCCCAATCCTGCACCTGTGTCCCCCAGGGTTTGCTTTGACGGGAGCAGGGCCTCAGTCGCCATGTGCGATTGAATTGATTGTGCAAGTGATAACAGGGTAACAAGTGCATGCGAGCACACTCCTGCTGGGGATTCAGTGCAGGCACCGGAAACAATGCTTTGAAATAATGTATTGACCCAGAAAAGTAATCGAACATTCTACTACTTAAAAACAAGGGCAGAAGGGGAGTACACAAGTCCATCTTGGTTACAATCATAACTATGCACAAACAGAAAACAACAAGCCGAAGGAAAGCGCATCAAAAATACACAGTGGCTGCCTTTGGGTAGTGGGATTTATGGGTGATCTTGATGCCTGGGTTTTCTCCCCTTTGTGTTTTTAAGCATTTTTAGAAATAATTTCTGCTACTGGGAACTTGAGTTTTAAGGAAATCCAAGTCTAAGGGACAAGGGAACAAAGACATGAGAAATCGGAGGCCTCTGCCGGGAGATGAAGTGTTAGAGATGTTTAGGGCAAGTACATTTCTTTGAGGGAAGGGCCTTCTCCACCTCCTACATCAGGCAGAGTCCCCAGCCCACCTGCCTGTCCGCATTCTCCTGTTCGGGCCTCAGACACTGTCAGCTGGCACACGGGGCAGTTTTCTGAGGATGGATGCGAGGTGGTAGCCGGAGCTCTGACCCGTCAAACCAGAGAACCAGAGGAAGAAAATCAACCTGTCTCCTTTGGCCCCATGGTAATTTCTGCAATAGAGCCGTCAGCACTTCCTGCCGCATCGGCCGACTGACAGGGAAGGGAGTTTGCGAAAATATTCCGAAAGAAAGGATGGTCACAGGAATAACGACTCCCTTCCCTCTGGGGCTGTTTCCAGAAGTACAACACGTTATACACACGGGCTTTGTCTGGCCCACTGCCTGAGCGGTTTGGTTTTGGTGAGTAGAAAAATTTTCTCTAAGGGTAGTTCCACTGCCAACAGCAGTTCCCTATTCCTATTTCCCATTAGGTCTCAAGGTCATGAGTCCCTTGTGCCTCAAGGTTTGCGAGAACCTAAACCCTGCAATCGGGGATTATGTGGGGGCAGGGAATGGTGACAGCTGCTCACTCCTAGCTGTGGGCCAAGTCAACCCCAGAAATCACTATTTCCAAGTTCATTGGTGGTGGGGGAGGAGGTAGGGGGTGCTCAGTGGCTTTGTTTGCAAATGTTCATGTTCACAAGTCCACAGCCCTGTTTGGGCCCAAGACCTTCACCGTCACCCTTTGTCCCGTCTTCTGGAATGTCCCAGTTCACTCATTCATTTCCAGGGAGAAGGTTACAGAGAGGATTCAAGCCCCAGAAGTGATTTAGTCTAGACCACCTCACCCCCGTGGTGGCATCCGGTCCACGTTGCGCCAGCGGTCAGAATCTGAGCTGCCTCCTCTCTGGCCAGCGTGCCTGGCAGGTCACTCTTGCCAGGACCTGAGTCAGAACCCATTAGAGAGTTCTTGCTCCCCCGTGGAGGGGGACATAGAGCTGGCCCTCTCCAGCCTGTCGGTGCGGAGGAAGGGGAGCCATTTCGCCAGGCGCACGGTCAGGAGCCGGTGGAACAGCTGACGCAGGTACTTGCGGAACCTCTGGCCCACGAAGACGTAGATGATGGGGTTGATGCAGCAGTGCGTGTAGGCGATCATCTCTGTCACCTGTATGGCCACGTCCAGCTGTTTGCTCTGCTCACACTGATTGGCCAATAGGACGTCTTGGAAAGCAGAAACAAACATAGTCAGATTGAAGGGCGTCCAAAAGAGAAAGAAGATGAGCATGATGACAAAAATCAGACGGACGGCCTTCAACTTCTTCTCATTGGGCCGCCTGAGCAGGATCTTGAGAATCCCCGTGTAGCACACGATCATGACCACCAGAGGCAAAATCAGCCCCACGATGTTCAGCTTCAGAGCCTGGAACTGTCTCCACTGTTGTAGGTGTTGTTGAGGGAAGTGAAGGCTACAAGTGTAACGCGTGAACTCCTGCTGCGTCTTAGAAAAGTAGAAGCCCGGGATGGCAGCCAGGATGGCCAGGACCCAGGTGATGCCGCTGGAGATGATACCAAAAGTGACAGTCCGGGCCCGCAGCGCGAACACGGCGTGGACGATGGCCACATACCTGTCGATGGTCAGCAGGATGATGAAAAAGATCTCGCTGTACAGGCCCACATAATAAAACCCCGACAGCAACTTGCACAGGCCATTGCCAAACACCCAGTTATCTTTCAGGCTGTAGTCAATCCAGAAGGGCAGCGTGAAGAGGAAGAGCAGGTCAGAGACGGCCAGGTTCAGGAGGTAGATGCTGGTCATGCTCTTGAGCCTCTTGTATTGCATGAGGACCAGGACCACCAGGGTGTTGCCAACCAGGCCAATGACAAATACCAGGGAGTACAACGGGGGCAGCAGCTGAGCCCCAAAAGCCCTCAAATCCTCTTTCTTGCATGGGGTTGTGTCCTCATAGTTGTATTCTGTGGTCTCATCATAGCTTATTGGGGTGGTGGTGTTTTCCATCCTGGCTTCTCCAGCAGGTCCAGGAAGGTGGTTTGGGTATTTCCTTTGCTGTCAGGGGCAGTGGGGTCTGGACGACAAAGACAAGGCAGCGATTACATATCTGCAACTATTTGACAACTGTTTACTGAGTGCCTGCTGTGTACCACACCCTGGGACCTAAGGATGATCGAAGGGAACCTGGCCCTCTCTCTGTCCTCGTGGAAACTGTACTTTAATGGGGTGGGGAGGGGCCAACAAGCAAAGGAGTGCGCAAATTGTGAATTCAATTCTTGGCACTGAGTGAAGGAAAAGTCTGGTGGATGGAGACGAAGGCAGACCTCACCCACATTCTTCATCACCAAGCTTCCCTAATGCTTCCTGCGGACGTGGCATCGGACTTGGCGTTAAACGACCCCAGAGGGGCACCATCACTGGTACCCATTTTAGAGGTGATGACACAGGAGTCTGAAGTGGCGAGGACCCCTGCCTGGTGAGAATGAGAGCTGCAGCCCATGCCTGGCGCGCATCACTCTCATGCCCATTCCTGAGACCACTCAGCTTTCCCGCCTCCAGCCACAGAGCACCGACCATGCACTTTGGAGCCCACGGAAGGACATGGGGTGGAAAATAGTCCTGGCTGAGAGCCAAAAACTAACCAATGGATTTTCATGGCTTTGGGGGCTAAAAAGATTCTCGGCGGGGGTGACACGGAGCGCTGGGGGCACGTGACCATGTGTGGGCATTTGATCTTTTTTGGTTGTCGCAAAGTCTAGGGGATGCTCCTGTCATTTGGTAGGCAGGGCCAAGGACGTCCTACAGGGCAAAAGTCATCCCAGCCACACCCCAAGAGTGCTGCCACAGTGAAATTCTAGGAAGCCAACCCCATCCTTTAACAGAGGACACCAAGGACACCAGAGTGGCCCTGGTGGGGCACAGGCAGGTCTACAGTAACTCTGGAGGCCTCTTGTGAGAGCCGTGAGGATTCCTAGGAAAGCACAGGCTGGGTGGAGTGGGGTGACCTGGTGAGAAGAAGAGGGGGTTCTGGGGAGAAAGAGCTCAGAACAGCCTCAAGCTGTGAGGTATTTATTGCTCAACATCCAGGTGGAAGCTGAAATTCTGCTGAAATAAGTTCTTAAATAGCTTTACCCAAGATTATTTGGAAACACACAAAAAAAGAACCGCAAGAGAGCTCGCCTTCAGAAAGCTCCCCAAGCCCTGTCTTTTAGTCCTCCTTTTCAATCCTTTCTGATCACTTCCTGAAGACGCAGGTAACCTACAGCTGTGTGAACTTGAGGACGTTTAAGTACCTGTGAGCCTCGGTTCCTCGTCTGTAATGTGGGAAAGTAACAGTTACCTTGAAGGGCTGCTGCTCTGGGGTAAAATAGAAGAAAATCCACCCATGATACTCACCAGGACCTTAGCGGAATATTAGGTCACTCCTTCCCTGCAGTGACCCTTCCCGGAGGCCCATTGCCACCAGGAATGTCCCAGGCACCAATCCTATTCTGGCTGATGAACCCTGCCCCCAAGTGCCCCCACCAGGTCTCTCTGTAGTTCACCTAGGAAGCAAATTCCGCTCGACAGCGATGGACGCGACAGTCCCTCCCCATGTGAACTGCGCTTGGAAATTTTCAGTACGTTGCCACCAAGCTGAGCGGCTTTGACTTAAACACCAGTTAATAACATAGGCGGTACCTGTATCATATTTCCCAGCATCAGTCTGGAGTCTCTGGTGCTCTGCCCTCTACACTCTGCTACACACATGTCTCCTGCTCAGAGATTTACGCCGTGCACCGGCCATTGGAAATTAAGCGCACAGCGGGTGTGGGGCACCTCAGCTGGGGCACTGTTATTTCCTGCCGAGTCCATTCCTCTGGCTTACTCTTTCATCTCTGGATTTGCCCCCTGGTTGAGTAAATCAGCCCTCTTTCTGGAGAAACCTAGACTGGCAGTCACTAACAAGCCATATTGACAATTTCTGATCTCCACTGTCCCAGCCGGTGCTGGCAGCCAGCAATTCCAGGCCCTGGGGGTTCACGGTGAAAGCAACAAACAGCTTGGAAGCACAAAGAGCAACTAGTGCAGGACTGACCCCATAAGCCCAGTTTTGGGGGCAATTTTGGCAAAGGTAAAGGCACGTTGAGTCAGCATTATAAGAAGCCATTCTGAACTGAGAGTCACCTCCATACCCCCGACCCCCAACTGCATCCACTGCTTTTCCAACCTGTTGGGCACCATGCAGTAACTCCAGGACATGCTGTCCCAGAGGGAGAGGGGCCAGGCTGGGGCCCAGGAGGAGAATCCAAGGACCATGTTGCTATCCAACCTGCCAGCCATGCTGTAGTCTGCTGCAAAAGTCTGCCCCAAGGCCATTGCCCAGGGGTCGGCTCTGGCCCTGGAGCCTGGAACCTTCCAGTGCCGACACCCTTCAGCCCAGGAGTCTCTGAGCAGAGAGTCCGTGAGGGTGAAGACCCCAGGCCTGCCGGTGTGCAGGAGCTAGCTTAGCCTGGCCCATAAGAACCCATCGTGTGCATGTTTTCTCAACTCCACATTCAGCATGTGGGTAGCTTGAAATAGAGCATAGTGGGAATCGGCAAGACCAGAAGTCAGGGCTCTTTTTCAGCACTCTGAGCAGCCCATCAGTGCCCCCCAGTCTGAGTAGCCCGAGAGCTGTCCTGCCCGTCACAGTGGGGACCGGAGGGCCGGTGAGCGGCACGCAGCCTGGTGTGAAACACTTCTGGAGATGGCTCACTCTGGAAATCTGAGGCCTTCCAGAGTTCGTGGAGGAAGAGTTGAAGTCGATACTTCCAAGTAGCCCCCTGCCCCTCGTCTTCGGAACACAGCTCCGCTGCCTCTAACACAACTCCAGCTCCCTGCCTTCAGCCGGGTGGAATTCTATCTCCTCCAAACTCAGCCCACAGTCTGATTTTGAGGATCCTCGGTTCTAGGCTTCTTAAGAAGCAGGTTCAGTACCCAATCATCCTTGAATCTGCAAAGGCTTTGCTCACTCATGTCTCCCTCTTGCTACACTGACTTCATACACCAGGTACGGTTTTCATTTACACGGGGAAAATCTGGCAAGTAAATTCCTCTTGAATAGCCATCTACAGAAAGCGCCTCTTGTCCCTTAATACTGGGCCAACTTACCTTTTTTAAAAAAGTTTTTATCCTCATACAAGACCATTGTATTCATTGCATTTAAAGAGAGAGAAAAAAACATCATTGCGAGAGAAACTCATCAATCGGTTGCCTCCCACATGAGCCTTGACCAGGGATCGGGAATGAAACCCGCAACCTAGGAATGTACCCTGACCAGGAATCAAACCCACAGCCTTCCTGTTATGGGATGAAGCTCCAACCAACCAAGCGAACTCCACTGGCCAGGGCTGGGCTGACTTTCTTAGTCAGCGACTAACAACCCATCTTTCAAGAAAGCTTCCCTTTTTAAGCAAAAACAAAAACTTGTTTTACATCTGAGCACCCAGTCTTATAAATCCACCCATTCTCAGTATTGCTACACAGCTCATTGCCTTACGGCGCATCCGCGGGCTGCGCAGACTTACCGCACGCATGTACTCGCACCAGATTGCCCTCCACAGAAGCCGACAAGACAGAAGAGACAAGGGCCACTTACTCTGGTGTCAAGGAGTAGTGTCCACAGAGTCTTTGTTTCTAGAGCGTTTAGTCTTTGTTTTCAAAGTTCAAGGTCTCGATAGAGTGGGAGGAAGTCCTCAGCTTCCTGTGTAATGATGGAGACAGGACTCTGGGGTTCTCAGTCGTTCTAGATGACAAGAAGGGGGCAAAAGCCTTCCTTTTGTGTGGCTGGGCGTCCATGCATGGCCACAACGCCCACCAGTGGCCAGTTGCTGGAGGCTGAGGTCACTCTAAGGACTTTTTCTGGTCACTGGACTGCACTTCTCCCTGGGGAGCTCTGTCTTAAGGGATCAGGAGGGTGGGGTGGGGTGGAGCTGAGTGGAGCAAGGTGGGTGCCAATGAAGTTCTCAGAACTTGTGGGGCAATTGCAGGCTGGGAATCGAGGGGGGTGGGACGGACGCAGGGCGTGGAGTTCTTGTGGTCAGTAAGTAAGCTTTTTTTCTTTCCTTTAAAGATTGCAAGTATCCTGGGTCCTGTGTTCCTCAAAGTGATCTGGCTGTTCAAAGCCAGAGAGCAGCGACAGCTTCTCTTTGGCGCCCCCTATGCCCTCCGCTTCTCACTGCTCTGAACCCTCTCTCTTCTCCCCTGGGTGCACCCTCCAGCCTCTCTCCCAAAATCCACAGGGAGGTTTGATTTAGAGGAACCTCCAGCCTGCAGTGAATCCAGGGCTGGTGCATGGAGTCTAGCAATGGGCCAACATGGGCCAAGTTCGAATCCCAGCTCTTCACTTGAGACACAGGCAGATCACTAGCCTTTCTAAGTCTTGGTTCCCCCTCCATCTGTTGAGAATGCCGAATGCTTAGCTCGTAGGAGGATGCAAGACGTCAGCTTGTATGCGAAAAACGTTGCGGACGTCTGGCATAAGGAAACACGCCCGATAAGTGATGCTCACTACCATTCTCCCCACCGGCACCTGCTTGCTGCCTGTGTCCCTCAGATTCCACCTGCTTCTCTGTAAAACGGGGGCTCTGCCACCCTTTCTCACAGGTCTGCTGCCAAGTGCCACTCAGAAATCATAGATGTGGATGTGCTCTGAAATTGTCACTTGTCCCTTCAAGGCTCAGTTTCCTCATCTGTAAAAATGAAGACTATGGACAAGGTGCCTCAGTATCCCCTTCCTTGGAACATCCCATGAGTCTCCAGGCTTGGGTCCCCTCTCTTGGGCAGCCTATCCACAGAGAGATGGTGGAAGAGAGAGAGAGAGACAAAACGACAGATCTGTCTCTGACAGATTCACGACAGCCTTGGGCCTGGGAACGTGTGGCCTTTGTGCAGAGGTCAGGAGTTGGCGGGGGTGGAGGTGCGCATCAGGGCCGAGCCTCTGAAATCAGGCAGTGCTGTGTTCAAACCCTGGGTCTCCCTTTCACTCACATCGGTCATGTTATTTGAGCTTCTAAGTGTCTCTCTCTTCCCTCTACTGGACACAAGGTTAGTAATGCCAACTTTGTAGAGAGGGTTACGTGGAGATATGTATACACATACCTATAAAGGAATGATTTAGTGTAGTTCTAGAGAGCTTCAAGTTGCCTGTCTGAATCTGGGGTCTCCCTCCCAGGAGGCAAGCACCAGAAGTGTGTCTGCAGGGATCCCAGGAAACACCACAGGGGAGGGGGAAGGGGGGCGGGAAACAAAAGGAGCTGATGAAGGGGAGTCCTAGAGCCACTGCCACTGTGGGCAAGCCGAGCTCGGTCCTGCTGTGGAACTCAGATGCCCCAAGAGTCACTCCAACTTCAGGTGGGAGGTGCGAGGAAACCAGGGTCCATGACATCTCCACCTGTCCACCCGGGTTGAGGACTGCTCCTTGGGGTATTCTGGCTTCCTGTCTGCCCTGCTCCCCAGGCAGGGAGCCCCGTGTTT
Source organism: Desmodus rotundus (assembly GCF_022682495.2). Lineage (NCBI taxonomy): Eukaryota > Metazoa > Chordata > Mammalia > Chiroptera > Phyllostomidae > Desmodus > Desmodus rotundus. The sequence continues at coordinate 128,798,588 of NC_071394.1, forward strand.
TCAGAAAGCAGGTTGCAGCGTGTAGAAGTGTGTGTTGAGGTGCATGGCCACGTGGCACACAGGAGATGCAGGTGCACACCAGTGTGAGCACAGCTGAGCTCCCAGCCCCTGCCACACGAGGGGGCCCTGCCCAACGTATCAGCTCTCAGCCCCACCCCTGCAATAGCAAATAGAAGGGGGGCACTGGCCGGGCTGTGGGCAGACCTTGCTGGCAGGTCAGTTTCAGAGAACGAGGCTCGTGAGGCCTGCCTCTTCCTTGGTCATGTCCAAGGTAAGCACCGTGGTCAGTACCTCTGATCCTTGACCGGCTTTCCAGCTCAGCCCTAGGCTTCCGTGACACCCATGACAGAGAGCAGAGAGGACATGCCAGGCAAATATACTTGTTCATTAAACAAATATTTACAGAGCACCCATGACGTGCCAGGCACTGTGAGGTGCTAGGGCCATAGCAGTGACCAAGAGAGACAGGCCCCTTTCTTCAGGTGCCCACGGCTTAGCAAGAATCGCAGACAATGAAGCAAGTCACTACAGTAAGGAACAATGCACAGCCCGAGAAGTACCCCAGGCCAAGGAAGGGAGCACCTGGCAAGGGAGTGGCAAAGGAAACCCTCTAGAACAGGGGTTCTCAAAGTTAGGACCCTAGGGCAACAGCATCGACACCCCCAGGAACTTGCTAGTAAGGGAGATTCTGGGGTCCTCTTCCAGACCTACTGAGTCAGAAATTCTGGTTTTAACATGGCCTCCCTGTGATTCCAATGTGCGCTCAGGTTTGGAAGCCAAGGATCTGGATATTCACCAGGCCTTTGGCCCGAAGTCCTGGGAGATCTCTCTCCAGGAGAACTGGGCTGGGCCAGAGGTGAGCTGGGAAGCCTTCTCTGGCTTGTAGCTTAAGGCCTAAACAGGCAGCAGCTCCGTGGGCTGTCTCCCCTTTCTGATACCCACACCCAGGGTCCCTGGGGCCTTTCACAGGTGGAAGGCATGCACACACATACAGCTGTTTAATGTTTTGTTTTTTTTTTAACACAGGTGGAACATATGATACACATTGTTTTTCATCTGGCTTTTGTCTCATGAACTGAGGAGACATCTTTGCCAGCACACAGGACCGGCTTTAGGCTAGGGCTGTAGCCGCTCCCCGCGTGGTGGGAACAGAGCGAAGTATCAGTAAGATGCACACAAGATTCTACTGCTGACTCTGTCTAGGACTCTGATTTCTTAATCCGACACCCTGTCCAGTGTCAGCCCATGGCCTGGCCTGAGGGCCCCCTCTCCCATCTCACCGACTTCCTTTTTGTGTGTCATCTGTGGCATCCGATCCTGAGTCAGCCCTGTTTCAGCTTCTCCTTTCCTATGTCAAACGCAATGTCCCAGAAACCTGACGTTTTGTGTAACCAGGACAGGGCAGGGCTGGGCTCCTTGACAGCAGGAAGCCTGGGTGTCGTTGTCACCTTTCAGTTTCAACTGCGACACCAGGAAGTTAATTTCCAAGAGAGGGGACAGAGGTGCCATCACCATAGAGATCTCTCTGCTGCCTCATCCTGGGACACGCTGCCGGGCTGCAAAGCAGAAGAGGCTGCTTCTGACCCCAGGCCACTTGTTGGACATGGAAGCCCAAATGACAGGTATCCCACAGATAGACCAGAGGGGCTTTGGGTGACACAAGTGACCCTTAGTTGGCAGCTCACCCCTGCCCTCTCCACACCACCTCACTTTCTCCCCCGCTAACCCTCCCACCCCATTCCTTCCACCTCGTTTCACTTCCTTCCCCCGCCTCTCCTTCCACCACCACTCCTGACCCCGTATTCTGTCTAGCAAGGTGGTCATTTTCCCTCCTTACTCTCTGCTTCCCCTTGCCTGCATGGCCTCTCCCAGGCATCTCTCACCGTGCCGCCCACCCCAGCATTCTACAAACCCCAGCCTAACAAACCAAAGGAAACGCAACCAATGGTTCTTGGTTCCTTTCTCGGTTCTGCTCAGCTGCCCTGTTGTGCTCTGTCATGTCCCAAAATGCAAGAGGGTATTGGGCACGTGCATGTCAGATCTCTCTCCTCCCACCTGAATTACCCAAGAGGACACCTCCTCCCTGAAGCCTCCCCACCTCTGCAGTAGGATGACATCCATGAAGGACAGAAGCTCTCTGAGGGGTTCAATCTTTCTTTTTAGGGAGGGAGAGTGGAGATCCCTTTCCACACCTAATTATATACATTGGACACTTTTACAATAAATAATAAAGCAGTTCACTCAAAACAGCTCCAAAAATTAAAAAGAACAGGAACATTTTCTCACAAACCTAGAAGTCAGCTCTGGTTCGGTATTACTCTCTACCATTCTCTTGTGATAATTCTTGATGACTTCACTATCCACCTATGTCTGTCTTTGCTGCCTAACAAACAACCTCCATCCTCAGGGGCTTAAAATCACAATGGCATTTTGTGATTCTGGGATCAGGTGAGTGGCCCACAGTGGCTTCACTTCCGCACGTGGCAGTGGGTGCTGGGTGTCTCTGTGCTCCTGTGGCCTCTCATCCTCCAGAAGGGTTGCCTGGCTCCACTGCCTGGCTGTCTCAGATGGAAACAGGAACTGTGAAGCATCTTAACGCACAGCCTCAGAAGTCACATAATGGTGCTTCTGCCACATTCCGTCAGTCAAAGCAAGTCCCCGAGCCAAGTCACAATCAAAAAGTCGGAAAATAATACCTACCTTTTTAAGAGGAGCAATAAAGTCACATGGTAAAAGGCTATATGCCCCCAGATGGAAGGCCTTTGAAGCCACACTTACCTTCTACTGAAAAGAAAGCACAGGTTTCCTGTGGCTTCCTCGCCTTGAACTCCTCCCCTCTAATTGTCTTGTCTTCTCCATTCCTCAGCCACTCACACCCGCGATCCTGACCTCTGAATCTGTCCATCACCAACGTCTGTAGCCCTGCACATCTTGGTTCCCAGCGGCCCAGCCGCTGACCCCGCTGCCACCTTTACTGCCCACCCCCTCTAGAGCTTCAACTCCAACATTTTTTTTTTTTTTTACCCCAGAGGGATCACTGGTATTTCCATTTTCCCCTGACCCTTGGCCTCTTCGTGTGCTTGGGTTGCATCATGTTGAAGTCCGTGGGTCTTTGTCGCAGTCCCTCCTGTCCATAAATACAGCCCCCACTCCCTTCCTCTGTTCTGATCTTGTCGTGTCCACCCGCTAAAAGCCCAGGCCTGGTTCGATCTGACTGCCTACCCACACCCGTGACGTCTGATGAGGCACCACCCTACTCACTAGGATTGCTCTAAATGATGGACAGCCAACTGCCTTTCCCTTTCTTAGACATTATTTCACACCTTCTGCCTTTTCCTTGAACCTCCAACACTACTCTGTCATGCTCATTCTTAGCTGATGACCTTCTTCCTATGTCACCGAGGAAACAGAGGCCATAAGAAGAGACCTCGTACATGTCCCACCTCCTTCATCCCATCCACCTCCACCCTTTCCAGGCCTTCTACTCTGCCTTCCCTCCTGGTATGTGGGTGGATTCTCCACGCTCCCATCAAAGTCCATCCTTTCCATGTTGCGCGGGATCCCACCCTCTCACCTGCTCCAGGACATTGGTCTAGTTATGTTCTCTGGTATCATCAGTTTTCCCTGCTCTGCTGGATTACTGCCATCAGCTCACACACACCCCTACTTCTCCTATCCTAAACAAACAAGCAAGCAGAGACTTCTGGCCTAGATGGAGGCATAGGTAGATATACTTTACCTCCTCGAACAACCAAAAGGAAAACAAATTTAAAAACAAAAAATTACCATAACTTCCAGGAAATCGAACTGTATGGAAGCCTGACAACCAAGGAGTTAAAGAAGAAACATTCATTCAGACCAGTAGGAGGGGTAGATGAGCAGCCAGGGCAGAGAGAATGGGCGGCAAGGCAGCAGCTGGAAGACCAAGAGGGCAAGGTGGCAGCTGGTAGACCGGGTGGTCCCACATTTGTGTGTGGATAAACTGGGAGGAACAACTGGGGAGCAAGACAGACTGTGCCACCCAGGGGTCCAGTGCAAGGAAGTAAAGCCTCAAAACCTCTGACTGCAAAAATCTGTGAGGATTGAGGCAGTAGGAGAAACTCCCAGCCTCATGGGAGGGTTTGTTGGAGAGACCCACAGGGTCCTAGAATGTACACAAAACCACCCACTCAGGATTCAGGACCAGAAGGGCCCAATTTGCTAGTGGGTAGTGGAAGAAGTGACTGAAAGCTGGCAGAAAGCTGAACAAGCAGTGTTGTTCCCTCTTGGACCCCTCCCCCACATACATCGCCTCAAGGCAGTGATGTGTGTGGGTTGCCCTGCTCTGGTGAACACCTAAGGCTCCACTCCTTACTAGGTAACAGGCCCACCAAGACAAATAAATATGGATCAAATGAAAGAACAGATCAAAGCTCCAAAAACAGAACTAAGCAATAAAGAGATAGCCAACCTATCATATGCAGAGTTCAAAACACTGGTAATCAGGATGCTCACAGAAATGGTTGAGTATGGTCACAAAATAGAGGAAATAGTGAAGGCTATGAAAAGTGAAATAGAGAAAAATATACAGGGAACCAACAGTAAAGGGAAGGAAACTGGGACTCAAATCAATGATTTGGAGCAAAAGTAAGATATAAATATTCAACTGGAACAGAATGAAGAAACAAGAATTCAAAAAAATGAGGAGAGGTTTTAGGAACCTCTAGGACAACTTCTAATGTTCCAACATCCAAATCATAAGCATGCCAGAAGGAGAAGAGGAAGAGGAAGAAATTGAAAACTTATTTGAAAAAATAATGAAGGAGAACTTCCCCAATCTGGCAAAGGAAATAGACTTACAGGAAGTCTAGGAAGCTCAGAGAGTCCCAAAGGAGTTGGACCCAAGGAAGCACACACCAAGTGGGAGTTGGACCCAAGGCACATCATAATTACATTACCCAAGATTAAAGATAAAGAGAGAATCTTAAAAGCAGCAAGAAAGGAAGAGACAGTTACCTACACAGGAGTGCCCATGAGACTATCAGCCAATTTCTCCAAAGAAACCTTACAGGCAAGAAGAGGCTAGAAAGAAGTATTCCAAGTCATGAAAGGCATGGACCTACATCAAAAAATTACTCCATCCAGCAAAGCTATCATTTAGAATGAAAGGGCAGATAAAGTGCTTTCCAGATAAAGTCAAGTTAAAGAAGTTCATCATCACCAAGCCCTTATTATATGAAATGTTAAAGGGACTCATCTAAGAAAAAAGAAGATGATCAAAAATATGAACAGTAAAATGACAACAAACTCACAACTATCAACAACCGAACCTTAAAAAAACCCAAGAAACTAAGCAAACAACTAGAATAGGAACAGAATCACAGAAATGGAGATCACACGGAGGGTTATCAGTGGGGAGGGGAGAAAGGTACGGGGAATAAGCATAAATGGTAGGTACAAAATAGACAGGGTGAGGTTAAGAATAGTATAGGAAATGGAGAAGCCAAAGAATTTATATGTATGACCCATGGACATGAACAAAGAGGGGGCTGGGGAATGCTGGTGGGAGGGGGGTTCAGGGCAGAGGGGAATGAAGGGGAGAAAAAAAAGGGACAACTGTAATAGCATCATCAATAAAATACATTTAAAAAAACAAAAAACAAACAAATAAGCAAGCAAATAAGTAAGTAAACAAAGTCTCCCTTGATTCCACTTCCACCTCTAATGATCTACTCATTTCTTCAATTTTGACAATAAAATTACTCAGTTTTGTTCACTGGGGCCCAGTTTCACTCCACCCAGGCTTTCTGGAACCCATCTGTCCACTGCCCTTGTCCAGGCCGCCAGTGACCTCCACGGGGCTAAATCCAACAGTCTGTTCTCAGGCCTCATTGGCCTTGACCACTCAGCACACCAGAGGCCATCGTCACTCCCTCTTCTTGATAGTCTTTCTTCCTGTGTGTAGGACACCACACGCTCCTGGTTTTTCTCTTATTTCTCCAGCAGCTCCTTCTCATTTCCCACTTCTGGTTCCTGCTCAATATTCCCACGTCTTGTGAACTCCTGATCTGTCTTCAAAACCCTTTGCTGCCATGGTCCTCCTCATCTAGCAGTGAATGGCAGCTCCATCCTCCCATTGACTCTGCCAACTCGTGCAGGTATTCTGGACTCGGCTCCTGTGAACCTGACATGTAATGTTTCCACAAAGCCTGTTGGCTCTATCTTCAAAACATATAAAGAATCCAATCCCTGCTCACGTCCACTGCCCCCGCTTTAGTCCAAACCACCCAAAGACCATGGTCTCTTTCCAACATAGTGGCCAGAGTGATGCTTCGAGAGTTATTTCAGATCAGGCTCTTCTCTTCCAAGTCCTTATGTTGACCTGCAAGGTGGCACACCACCTGGCCCTCATTCCCTCTCTGATCTTCCCTCCTAACACTGCCCTCTGTGCTCACTTTGCTCCAGCCAAGCTGAACCTAGGATGTTCTTGAACACACCAGGTGCATTTCTACCTCAGGACCTTTGCATGGATGTCCTTCCTTCCGATTTCTGCATGACCTGCTCCCTCACCTCCTTCATATGTTACTTTCTCAACGAGGTGTTCTCTACTCTTCTTATTTAAAATTGAATGTCCTCCCCCATCCCCCCAAAGACACCTATGACTCCGTTCCCTGATTTACTTATCACCACCGGACATACAATATGTATTTACTTAGTTGTGCGCTATTTTCCTCCAAAGCAATGCCAGCTACCGGAGGGCTGAAATGCTTCCTCTTCTCTTCACTGCTGAGTTCCCACATGGTAGGAGCTTAACAAGCATTTTTGGATAGATAAATCACAAGAAGTCCAGGGGGAGGATTGGAGATGGCTGCAGAGTTGGTTAATTTAGAGGCTCTGCAGCTGCACCTAGGACCCAGGGTCCTTCCCATCTCTCTGACATACTCAGACCAGCTCTGCTAATGGCTACCTGGTGTCACATTCAGGCACGATGACATCTAACAGAAAAAAGGGCTGCCTCATCTTTTTGTCAATTGGTAAGAACAGGAAGCTCTGAAGAGCCTTGTGAGAAAGCAGCCACTTGAGAGGTGGATTCTTGGCAGAGACCAAGAGACAGTCCCTCCGCCTGGCCCCTCCTCCTGGCCCTCCTGCGCAGAGCCTGGGTGATGGTGACGTGGGGGAAGCTCCTCTTTGCTATTCTTCTGCCACAGGGAGATGCTTAGCAGGAAGCAGACACGGCGGGGATGGGGGTGAGATTCGAGGGTCTATGAGTGGAGGAGAGCACTATCCCCTCCCAGCATTCCCCCCACCCCCCACCCCCACCATGGCCCAAATGCTACGGGTCTCTAGGGGTGGCTCCTTCTGACAGAGAGCTCAGAGCATAGCCATGGAGCCTGAGAAAGCCAGAGCCTAGGGTTGCTAACCTGACCATGGCAGGTCTGCGAACTCACTGTGGGCTGAGCCTTGTGGGAGGCAGGCAGGAATGAAGAGGTTGACAATGATCCTCTGTAACTGCAGACAGTGATGTGTAAGTCCCTGTCACCTCTTCTACCTAGCTGGAAGGCTCTAAATGACATGGTTGGCCCATGCTAGTTATTTGGGCCCTCCTACCTGATTCATCACACTTCTGTGAGGTGCCCTCTCTGTGTTGAGCGCTGGGCAGGTAGGAGCCTCAGAGATGGATCAGGCAAGGCCTGCAACTTGGTGTTAACTCCAGGTGAGGTCTGTGCGCCAGAAGCATCGGCATCACCTGGGAGCTTGCTGGAAATAGAGATTCTCAGGCCCTGGCCCAAACCTGCCAAATCAGAACCCTGGGGAGTGTGTGTAGGACCCAGGAGGTTGTGTTTAAGTAAGTCCTCCAGATGCATCATATTTATGCTGGAGTTTGAAACTCAGTGCTGGACCTTCACTGTTTAACACGTGATAGCAAGACCAGGAATCGTGTGTGGCCCGTCCAGGGATGGAGCCTGCAACCCAGGCATGCGCCCTGCCCAGCACTCCAACCTGCAACGCTTCAGTTACGGGATGACACTCCAACCAACAGAGCCACACTGGCCAGGGCCCTCGCTTTGATCTTAATAAAATGATGCACACGGGGCATCCGCACATAGCAAGTGTGCAATGAACACTGTTATTGTGGTTGTCCAGACCCTGCAGTGGACTCAGGCTTCCCAACTCCACGTTCAGGGGCCTTAAGTTGGCAGCTCACACAAGGTCACTGAGAGAGTCTTCACACCAGGGAAGCTGGAAATCAGTCAATCAGTTAGCACCTATTTCTCTGTTCTCCTAGAGAGCTGGCAACGCTTACCAGCACCCCGCTGCAGGGTCCCTGCAGGCCAGGAAGGTACAGAGGAGATGTCTGCATCTCTTCACTCTTAAATTTTCAAGAGAAAAGGGATCTGATCACAGAACAAATTTTGCATCTGAGTTTGCACAAATCTCTGGTTTGGGCAGAAACTCACTTTTACTTGAATGCCTGCCTGCCTTTCGCACAGCTAGCTGGGGCCCAATTCCCAAAGAGCAGGGGCCTCCCTTACCTTTGAGACCCCTCCCCCCCAGCCCCCTTTCCCCACAGGACTGCCACAGCCCAGTTTTCTCCGCGCAGCGGGGCCAGCTTTACCCCACTGCCCCCTGGGTGGACTGTGGTTCATGTCACACAAACAGAAGTTCAACCCAGAGCTCGAACCTTTGACAGAGGCATCTTGCCTGCAGCTTCCACTTCCCTTTTCGGGCTCACTACTGCCTGTGGGTTTTAGGGAGGGAGTGAGAAGGGGATGGTGATATTTTGTTCTTTTTTCAGGACTTCTTTTTTGGTGTTTACTCTCCCCCAAGTCCCCCTTGGCAGTTTTCTTGTTATTGGACCAAATGTTCAAATTTTTCACGTGACGATCTACTATTCTTTTAGCCCTTGCCCACCAGAACCTACCCAAGGTCACTGGAGACAAAGCAGGGGAGGGTCCCTGAAGGAGTGTGCCTTCTGGGATGGAACTGGCTTCCTTTGTCCTGCAGTGACTCTGCCAGCATTGCCTCCCCCAGTGTGTCCCGCTCCCTGCTCCAAGCCTCCCCCTGCCCCACCCCCCCAACCTACCCACTCCATGTGCTAGTCCTCCCCTCCCCCCAGCACGCCTTTCCTCCTACTCTAGACCTCCCCCCACTTGTCCCCTTTCAGTGCTGGCCAGACAGCGCTTTTTCCTTTCCTTTCCTTTTCTTTTCTTTAATTGTATTTATTGGGGGTGACATCAGTTCACAAAATCATACACGCTTCAAGTGTACAACTCAACAAAATACCATCTGCACACTGCATCACCACCCCAAGCAAAGTCTCTTTCCATCCCCACTTATCTCCCCTTTTCCCACCTCCACGCATCCCGCCCCCCTTTCCCTCTGGCTGTCCCCACACTGCCGTTGTCTGTGTCTATGTGAGATTATATGTTTGTATTGTTTTGCTTGATCTCTCCACCTTCCTTCATCCAGCCCCCCAAGGCCCCTCCCCTCAGACGGCTCAGTGCTTTTTTCTTATCTTTAATTCCTGTTTTGAGCATCCTTTCCTGTTCGTGATGCTTTTCTACATGTCTGCTTCATGATGCCTCTGTAAAGGGGACCCAGAGCCCCTGCAAGGCCTTTGCAAAGATGCTCATTCAGGAACCTCCACAGGTGAGTCATTTGGGAAATGCAAATTAAGACCACAATGAGACAGCAGCGCAGACCCCCAGAATGGCTGACGGGCAAGAGAAAGGAAAAACAAAACAAAACTAACAACAGATAATGTCAAGCGTTGATGGGAACGTGGATGCTCATCCACTGCTGGTGGAGGTACAAATTAGTACAACCACTCGGAAAACTATTTAGCAGTAGGTAAAGTGACACATATGCCTCCTCTAGGACCCTGCTGGCTACAGAAATCTTTCCATGAACTCCCTGGGAAAGGTTCATGCAAGGAGGTGTTGGCTTGTGCCCAACCTTCCTGCCCCAGGCGGTCCCAGGACCGCCCCCCACCACCAGCTGGGGACAGGACAGGTCTAGTTGGAGGAAGCTGTGCACTTCTCCCTGCCGGTCTGGCAGTGACTTCCCTTCGCACATGCAAGGCTCTTGTTGACTTGAGCTCCCCTGTGAGAAGTTTCTGACCCTTTCGTAACTCCTCAGGTTCTTTGTTTGTTTGGTTGGTTTTTTGGTCACGTGCTCCTGCACACCTAATCTGTCTTCTGTTTGTTTTGTTGCTATTGTTTGGTTGTTTCCTCCTGGGATATTTCTGCTTTACTGATCTGACATTGAGAACCTGGAAGATCGGAGAGTTAGCATTCTCAGTCAGGTTGTCCCGTACACCTTGTGTACCTGGGACCTCAGGACCTTGAACAGCCTGAAATGAGCACCAACAATATCTGGCCCATCCTGGGAAGGGCCAGGACAGAACGAGCCGCTGTAGACTCTGGGGAAACCGCTTTGGGCCCCACCTTCACATTTGGTCACGTGCCATCCTCATCTTCAGCGGAAGGGCAGCAGGCACATGTCCTTCTGACGGCAGTATGGTGCAGGAAAAAGAGAGCACCCGATGGATCCGCCCAGCGCTGGGGAAGGGCGCAGCCCTGCCCGTCCCTCCCTCCGTGGCTTTTGTGAAGTCTTTGCTGAACCTCCACTTCCTCTACAACATGGGGTAACGAGAGCGTCCCTGCCCAGCTTACAGGGCTGCTGTGCAGACCCCTGCCAACATGAGAGAGTGGGCCAGGAAGCCTTTGCAATGGCATCGTGCTGGCCCCGCATCAGCCCAGCATTTCTGAGTCCTCCTAAGGATTCCTAGCCCAGAGGAAAGTTAGTAGGTGTTATTAGAAAAAGAACTTTTTTCAACGTTAAACATAGGTTTGGAAAGTTCTGGGTTAACAAAGTATAAATCGGTTTCTCAGAGACCGGGTGTCCACTGAGCCTCCATGAGTGTTCCCCACACCGTGTGTGAGGGAATCATTACATAGAAAATGGGGAGGCCCCCCCACAACACCCTCAGTTAGAAATGGCAGGCTTGACCTCGTGGCTCAATGGCAGCTCGTCTGACCCCAGAAACGGCGGATCGGATGACGCAACAGTCCTTCGGTGGAGGACGCTGGCATGGGATGTCTTGCCAGCTACCACGCTCATGCCTGGATCCTGAGATCTCGGGTACATTGGGTGGATTCGTTAGTTTAATGAATCCATTGGATGGTGAAAGGGGAGCCCCAACCTGAAAGACACGCAGGCTTTTGACACCAAAACTAGCTGAGAGGAAGACTCGGGCCGCGTGTGAGGAACCTGAGCGAGGTCTGCCAGAGCCCCCGCCCCCACCTCCCCGGAGTCTGCACAGCCTCCTCAGTCGTATTTCTACCAAGAAGCACGTGGGCTTGTGTTTCTCCTCACATAGATTAACCCCCATTTTAACGTCTTCTAAAGCTTGATCTCTCAATTGGTGAGAAAGTGTTGCCCTGACAGGAGCACCCAGCTCAAGTGCTCCCATGATGCCTTGCTTCCACGGGGAGCACACAGTAGGGTCACCCCCACCAAGGTCTGAGTCACTGTTGAATTCAACACCCACCCACCCCTGCCCCTGAGTTCATTATCCCAAACCTCTGTTTTCTGCCCCAGAATGATCGCCTTTTTAGATCTCTTCATTTTGGCTTTCCTTGACCACCGTCTCCAGCCCTTAGCTTGTTGCATAAAGAGATGAAGTTCTTTGGTTGTTTCAATCACTTCAGGAGAATGCCAAGTCGGCCGCGAGTGGTGAAGACTGAGGTCAGAGGAAGCCACCTCTGACTCCCATCCGCAGCCCTCATCCCTGTGACCCTCGTTCCTCATGCGGGGAACTCAGTGTGGGCACACCCAGCACCACCTTGGCCGGAGGCGGCCTGGCTTCTGAATCCGTCAGCTTTGGGAAGACGGGGCTTGGCTCAGCTCTGCCCTTTTTCCTTCAGTAGACACATCTGTCGAGGTCTGGTTTGCATACCAAGCTCATTCTTTTCCCTCTAGTTTCTTCCTTGGCTCAGAACCCAGGCAGTGAAGGCACCAGGGGGAGGGGAGCACTCAGGACTCTTCAGGTGACACTGAGCACTAGACAACTATGTAGACCACAGATGCCGCGGGACCACAGAGCAGGAGGTGAGTACCCAGGGCCTGCTCCTTTAAGAGACAGCTCACTGTGGTTGACATTGGTTGACCATACCCTACAAGCCAGGCCCTTTCCTGTGTTATCCCACCCATTGTCCACCTTGGCGTAGGTGCTGTTAATGATCTTCATTACAGGCCAGGAAGCCAAAGCACATTGCCAAATAAGTGGGATGAGGTCCTGTCTTTCTAAGCAGAAATAGACATCTCCATACGGAAGCTGGACCCTGACTAAGTAGGGATCAGACCAGCAGAGAGAAGAGAAGAAGGAAAAAGTTAAGTGACCAGACATGAGATGGTGGGACTGTCCGAGGCATGTCCGGGGGCCAGTGGATAACCCCTGGGGCTGGAGTGGGGGGTGTTCAGGGCAGAAAGGGAGTCCTGAGAAACACAAGTGGAGTTGGGTGAGGACTCTGGAATTTTCTATTCCACCCCTCACCTACAGAGAAAGATTTCCTTATTCTTACACAAAATTTTTATTGCCAAAATGATGTCCCGCCCTTCCTTCTTTCACTTGTTCGGTTAGTACCTTGTTCCCACACTGTGCAGGCAGAGGGGGAGGCAATGGCCAGCAGGGCAGGCCTGACCCCTGACCCAGGAGCCAACCTCACAGGCGTGAGTGACCAGCACACAGAAGGGCATACGGGCTGGGCTCCCCCAGCCCCCTCAGTGGGCTCCAGGATGGCTCCCCTTCTGGGACAACCTGCTGACACTGTTCTTGTTCAAGGAGCTAGAAATCTGACTCCTGGTAGCCTCTCCACCCCAGGATGCCTCAGAGAACCCATGGCAGAGGCCCCTTCTCTGACACCTTCTTAACTTCTCTTTTCCAGGCCAGAAGCTTCCAGTTTCTCTACCTCTTCTCCAACAGGGATTCCGCTGACCGAGCAAGCTGCTGCTGACTGGTAAGCATCTTCAAGCGGGGGGCCCCGGATGACCTTGCCACAGAGTATCTGTCCTTTCTTCCTATCTTTTCTGCATGATTTGAAGATCTGAAGATCTCTGAAGCATATAGCACAGTCCTACATACATGGCAGATGTTAACAAATGGGGTGAATTGCATTGACTCGTCCACTTAGCCATTTTATCAAAGGTCACACCAGACATGGCCAGAGCTCTTCCCACAAACATTGGGTGAGCGGCTGCTCTGTGCCCAGCGCCAAGCTCAGCCCTCTGGGCTCATCAGAGCATCGAGCGGACACTTGGCTCTGTCCTATGCAGCTGAGGTTATGATGATACCCTGCCCACACCTTATGTTTGCTCAGCCCTTTTACCTATGTTTCTAGTTGGTTCCACACTGTGACGTAGTCACTATTTTTTCCAGTTTACAGGCAAGAAAGTTGAAGTCCAGCAAGATTAGATGATTAACCCAAGGTCATGCAGCGGTAGGGGCTCCAACTGAAACTCGAACTCAAGTTTTCTTGCGGTGTGTAAACCTGTGCTACGACCCACCTCCTCGAAGTCTGCTGTCGAGCTCTGCAGAACGGCAGGCGGGATTCAGTTACCCCCTTCTTCCTTCCCAGGGAAATTCCAATACTGTTTTATTATCCTGCCTCCCCATGGGTTAAAGTGATTTTATTCAAGAATTATCCCCCGCTTCCTCAAAAATGAGCCATTCCAAGCAAATACAGAACACCTGAAAGAAAAAACACTGCCGAACACCAGCCATGTGCACGTCAAGGATTACTCAACTGGACGTTGAATGTGTGTGCCCAGCTTCATATCTTTCTGCAAACTTGCAAAATCTGAGAGACTACCCTGTTCAGATAAGGAAGTTGGGTTTGTTTTCTCATCTTTCTAATGTCTCTGAACAGATGGTATCTCCGCTTCATCGGTGGTGAGACCTAAGCTATCCCCGGACGATAAAGGACTCTGCTAAATTAGCAGGTAGCACGTTTTTTTATTCTTCTCTGGGGGAGAACTCATTAAATGTGACAGAAGTTGTTTATTTAGAAGACATTTCCAGGTAGACTGTCAGGTTCCTAGGAAAAAGGAGATAGAGCGAGGGGTCTAGTTTCTCTACCTCTTCTCCAACAGGGATTCTGCTGACCCAGCGAGCTGCTGCTGACTGGTAAGCACCCTTAAGTGGGGGGCCCCAGATAACCTTCCCGCAGAGTGTCTGTCCTTTCTTCCTATCTTTTGTGTCATTTGAAGCATATAGCACCTCTCCCAGGAGTGCCCTTGAATCGAGGTGATGGAGGGGAGGGAAGCCCACCCCAATTTAGTAGGTACCACGGGGGAGGGTCTATTGTGAAACACTTCCATTGTCTCCTTGCCTTCTCCCATTTTCCCTGTCTTTCTCCAGACCATGCCATGATGCATTTGCCTCTTCCACTCCTCCAGACTCAGCCTTTTGTGCCTCTTTGGTCCACAGGCCTGTGGCTATGCCCACGTGGCCCAGGCTTTTGTGAATGCCCAACCATTGAGAAGATGGCCACTGCAAAAGGTCACACTGAGTGGATTTGTGTTTATTGATACTGACTTGTAAGAAACAGTGAAAATATAGTTGACATGTATGTGTGTGTGCGTACATTTATATGTTACATTTGTATATATACATATATGCTTCAAGGTTTCATCGGAAATCCACTCTGGGTCAGGCTATTAGGTGAATCAATTGACGGATTTGGAGTCTTTTTGTCTGGTTCTACAAGGCTGACTGCTTTACCTGGACCTGTGTTGGAGGGCAGGGATAGAAGGCTTTTTTTAAGCTGGGCAGCCTTGGATTGGCTGGCGATGGAAGCTAACTGTTGCCTGACAAGTGCTTTGGGTAGGGAGGTGGGAACATGGGGTCTTCGGCACGTGGCAACAAGAGGAGCTGGAACACACACACAGCCCTTGTTGGAAGGGTGCTGGTGATGACATTGAACCATGCAGGCTGAGTTACTTCTGCTGGGAGAGAATTTATGGCTCCATAAGAAAAAAGAGATACACCCAGCAGAATAAAATGGGTAAAGGCGCACACACAGATAATGCACAGTAAAGAAAGAACGTATGATTAATAGTTACAGTTTAAAAGGAAATTAAATAAATAATGGTTACAACAATAATGACATCCCTTGGCCTGTATAATTGGCCAAAAATAATTATTTTCTTTTAGATCTTCTCTGTGTTGATGGATGCACGCTGAGGCAAGCATCATCACTTACCAGTGTGTGTGTGTGTGTGTGTGTGTGTTTACACACTTTCTGGAAGCAATTTAGCAAAACGCATCAAGAGCCTTAGAAATATGATGGCAAGTGGAAATGGTGCTTTGGGAAATCTACTTTAAGGAAATAAGAAAAACTGCAGATGAATATGTTTATTGCAGCATTATTTATAAAAGTGAAAATCGGGAACAACTTCATTATGCATCAATAAGACAATGATTTAATAACCATGAATATCTATACAATAGGTTGGGATCCTTACAAATTATATTTTCACTTAGGTATGCGTTTATTGGTTGATTCTTGTATGTGCCCTGACTGGGGATCGAACCTGCAAACTTGGTATATCTGGATAATGCTCTAGTCTAACCAACTCAGCTACCCAGCCAGAGCTACACATATTTTCTAATAATTTTTAACCACATATCACCCCTTTCTGACCACACTGGCCCTCTTTTCTTCTATGATCACATCCAGGCACTCTCCCATCCCAGGCCGTTTGCACCTGCTGTCCTCTGCCTGGCCAATGGAGTGGCATGTGAAGTGCACAGGCAGAATCAGGAACATTCGAGAATACATGGCAAAGGTGGTGTTTTAAGCCCAAGAAGGAGAGGGCAGGTATTCAACATATGGTGTCTTTAAATGGTCAACCACACAGAGAGAAATAAAAGAGAAATGCATCTCATGCCATACACCAAAACACATTTAAAATGTGTTACAGATTTTTACAGATAAATGAAACCATAAAGATATTAAAATATAGATAAACGCTTAGATACTAAAATATAGATAAATATTTATGTAATTTTGGGGTGCAGAGCTTCTTCCTAAATGTAACCCTATGGCAGTGACAGTGTGGGCTTTGGAGACAAAGGACATAGGACAGAGTCCCAGCTCTGTCCCGCACTAACAATGCAGTAGTGACTGAGCCCCACCAAGCCTCTCTCTCCTCATCTGCGAAATGGGGATACAAATGCCTGCCTTGTAGTGTTGTGAGGACGAGCAAACATATGTAAAATGCCTGACCTAAGCAAGACACAGTTACGATCGACTCTTACCTGTATTGGTTACGTGCAAAGAATGCCAACTTCCTGAACTCAGAGACCATTTTCTTCTCGCTATTTTTCCCTTCCCAGGTGATTGTTTATACTAAGGAGGGGAAAATACATCAAACAAAGTAAAGAACTTGGCCATTTCGTGCATTATTTGATCCATGCTGAAAAATGAATATTTCTTTCATTCAGAGGCATTACGCGTGCCGATGCGTAAGACCACGGAGGTGGAGTCCGGGGTGCTGGTTTTCTTCAGGGCACCCAGAACAAGCCTCTCTCTGTTGCTGCTCTTTAGGGGGAGCTCTGGCTTGCACGAGGGGAGGTGTTTGAGGGCTAGGGAAGGGTCTCCGCTTCTGCAAAAACAGGGAGATTTGAATTACCATGAACCCCCGAGGTGCCCTTCTGGTGTTTACTCCAGGACATCTAAGCTCAGCGCCCAGCCACCCCAGCTGAAAGCCAGTGAGCCTCAGAGTTAAGGGCCGGTGGCAACCCTACAGCTGGTGAGAGGAGCAGCTAGGACTAGCTGCTGGGCGCCCCACCTCCACGGAACCCTGCCCGGGCTGACCTTCAGGGGCTCAGACTTCGATTAGGGAGCCAAGGCAAGTCCTCGCCATTGGCTCCAATTATTGCATTTCTAGGACTTGCCTTGAGAAACACCTACTGGCTTATCTGTTCCTGTCCTTCTCCATCTCCTCATAGAAAGGAGAAAGACAGCAGGACCCCTTCAAGGAAGAAGTGCGGGGATTAACTGTCCTTCCTAGGACTCCCTCCTTGCCTGTTTTTCCTTCTGCTCCCTGAGGTCTGTCATTGTAAGAAAAGCAGGCGCTGACCCTAGGGCTCCTGATCTTAAAAAGATAAGAAATCCCATTGGCCTAGCCCTCCCGTGAAGATCCCACGTGAAGGAGCAATCCAAGGGGTCTGTTGTTGGTGACTGACCAGGCCGCCTCAGCACTATGAGGGGCAGCGAAGGAGTTAATTAACCTGGGTCGATACTGCTTATAATGTAATTGCTCTAATAGTTAATCATAATTCCAATAGCCATGTTATCAAAAGTTAAATGTAAAAATCACTGCACTTGAATCTCGTGAAGAGAATATTGGACATAGAGACTGAAGATCTAGCCTGAACTTTTACGTTTACTTGTTAGAGGCTTTGGGGGAAATCACTAAATTTCTTCAAGCTTCAATTTGCCTGTTAGCTATGGTGAACAGCACCTTACTATGGGGCCAGGGAAAGGGGTAGTTATTTGTAATAATAATAATCATTATTATTATGGAAAGTATCTGGTTTTTATATAGATGAGAAGATTTTGAAAGTCATATGTACACAGTAAAACATAAAATGCAAAACGCCTTAAAAGTTACAGTAATAATAGTAATTATTATGTCATTATCATCCAGCCTGGGTTTGTTGGGTTTTTTTTTCCTGTTTTATACTTCTTTCAACTACTTTCAGAAGTCAACATTCCCATTCTTCACTGCCACCCACAGCATTCCTGTCTCTTTTCTCATGGCGGGTCATGGACTTTCAGAACTTCCATCTTGCATTTCTGACTCCTCCCCCATGGCAGCTCTGCTATACCTTTAAATGTCTAGGCAGTTTATCACAGGTGGTTTTGTTAGGTAAATAATAAATCAACTAGGCTTCAGAAAGAGTGACCGCGCCTAATCGTGGGGTGGTTGTTTCTTCTTCTATCCTAGGAACAAGAAAAATGGCAACCCCAGCAGCAGGGCCCATGACGGAGCAAGAGGCCCTCGGGACCACCGGTTACGATTACATGGATATAGAGCCTTGTGCAAAATACAACGTCCTGCAGCTGATGGCCCAGCTGCTGCCCCCACTGTACGCCCTGGTGTTTGGGGTCGGGCTGCTGGGCAACGCGATGGTGGTGGTGATCCTCATAAAATACCGGCGCCTCTCCGTGCTGACCAACATCTACTTGCTGAACTTGGCAATTTCCGACTTGCTCTTTCTGGTCACTCTGCCGTTCTGGATTCACTATGCGCAGCAGGACCAGTGGGTCTTTGGCCATGACATGTGCAAGCTGCTCTCAGGGTTGTATAGCATGGGCTTGTACGGGGAGACCTTCTTCATCATCCTGCTGACCATAGACCGGTACCTGGCCATCGTCCACGCCGTGTTTGCCCTCCGAGCCCGGACCGTGTCTTTTGGTATCATAAGCAGTTTCGTCACATGGGTCCTGGTAGTGCTAGTAGCCCTCCCTGAAATTATCTTCTTTAGGGCCCAGGATGAGCAGGGACATTCAGCCTGTGTTTCCCTTTACCCGGAGGGAGATGTTTACGCCTGGAAGCACCTTTACATTGTGAAAATTAACGTCCTGAGTCTGGTTCTGCCTCTGCTCGTTATGGTTGTCTGCTACTCGGGTATCATTAAAACACTGGTCAGATGCCCCAACAGAATGAAGTACAAGGCCATCCGGCTCATTTTTATCATCATGGTGGTCTTTTTCATTTTCTGGGCACCCTACAACCTGGTTCTCTTCCTCCATGCTTTTCAAATGACTTTCTTTGAGACCAGCTGTGAGCGGAGCAATCAGCTGGATGTGGCCGTCATGGTGGCAGAGGTGATCGCCTACACACACTGCTGTGTAAACCCCGTGATCTATGCCTTCGTCGGCGAGAGGTTCCGGGAGCACCTCCGCCACTTCTTCCGCCAGCACGTGGCTGTGTGCCTGGGCAAACGCATCCGATTTTGTCCTAGCGAGACGCGAGAAAGAGCCAGCTCTGCGTCTCCATCAACCATGGAGCAGGAACTCTCTTTTATATTTTAGGTTAGATGCCAAAAGTTGCCTTAAGAAAATGCTCTGGCCACATGAAGTAAATACACAGAGCCCTACACGAAGTGAATGACATTGACCCCTATACCAGACCTTCGAACTTCCAGTGCAACCCTGAAGAAGCTCTTGAAGACATTAAAATATATTCACAGTGGTTGTGTGGTGTATCTTTGCACCCCAAGGTCATTACCACAGGTTAACGGCTGGGCAGTGTACTTATTGCCAACCTCGAAAAACAGAGCTTTGCTTGAGTCTCTGAAAAGTTAAATGCATTTCAATGCAGCTGAATGTTCAATAGTTAGTATATGCAGCTACAAACAGGTAAAACTTTGTGTATTTCAAACCTTAACTTCAGCCAGCTATTGACCAAATGCAACATATTTCACAAAATAACAATAAATCAATTACATTACTTCTTCACGCGCCTAGCTCTTTCCTTGCTTGATGAAAAGACTTGTTTTTAAAATTTATGGATATGTGTTCTCAAGCAACGTCCTGGTCTGTCACACCTGTTCTGAATATTCTTAACATCAAATCCATTTTCTATGCCCACCAAATGACCGAGTTTCCCATGCGGGACTCAGTGGAAGAAGAGCCATTTGGTATTTTCAGTGTAGAGAATAAAGGCCCCGCTCATAGACACTTCTTAGCCCCGAAATGAGTGGACACCATCCTCTTAGACGCCCTTCTCCCTGCTCACCCAACAGCTGGGTGTGAGGTCATGTACACAGGATGCACAAATGTGGCTTTTGGTTAAGTGAGAGATGCGTAAATGCCTAAGACGAACACAATGCTTGCTTCCATGAGACTTTCCATGGAGTCGGGGGTGCGAGACAGAAAAACCTAGAATCCCCACACGCAGAGGGGCACACTCAGTGCTATGCCTGGCGCAGGAAGGAAGGAACTGTTTCCAGCAGGAATCTGAGAGAGGAAGACTTCATAGAGGAAGTGGCTTTTGAGCAGGTCTATGAAAGAGGAACAGGATTGGAAAGGGGGGAGCATGTGGGGAGGCACTTTAAGCCAACAACACACCCAATATACATGTGAGGAGGGAGAGCAGGAACACGTGTGGGTGGTGGGGTGGGAGGGGTGGGGGGGCTGGGAGAAGCCGTGACTATCGGGCAGGGCATCTTGGGCTTTGTTGGGGAGGTGAGGGGGCCTAGCGAAGGGCTGCGAGCAGAGGAGTAAAATTGACAGGGAGCCTTAGGGAGATAAGGTTGGTAACCCACAGAGGGCGGAGTGGAGGCCCCAGAGCCATGCAGGGAGGGAAGTTAGGGGACAAGTGCAAGTGTGGAGGCAAAGAAAGACTGACAGCTGGTAAGAGAGGGGCCAGGAGCACCTGATGAAGAATTCAGCATCAGGGTCAAAGCACCAGGAGTGATATACTCGTATGGTTGATTGAAAAAAATCAAAAGCCGAAAGAAGGTATATGCTATGTAAAGAAACAGAGAGAGAGAGAGAGAGAGAAAGAGAGATAGAGAGAGAGAGACTTGCATTGAGAAGCAGTGTCTGCCCTAGGTAACCATGATGCAGGATATCGGTGCTCGTTTATGCTCCCCTGATCCCTGAAAGCTGCCCACATCCAAGTCATGAGTCCAGGGTGCCCCATGGTGCTCCCCAGCCCAGCCCACCTGCACCGGCCGGTGTGGTCTCTACCAGCATGCATAGCTCTGAGCACTTGAAATATGGCTAGTGTGACTGAAGAACTCGAACTTCAATTTTTATCCCATTTTACTCATCACGTGCGGCTAGTGGCTACTACGTATGGTGAGTGGCATGGTGCCACTCCCTATGTGACAAGCTTCCTGTAGTCAGCAAACACGTGACTCGAACACCATGCCACGGACCAGGGAAAATGCCCATGATGCGAAGTCAGACGAGACCCGCTTCTAGAAAACTCACTCATGGTTTAGCAGAAGAGACCCCTCTGACTCAAATGACTGTAATGAAACATGGCAGGGGTCCCACAGACCCTGCTGCAGAAAGCAGAATGAAGACATTTCAGAAAGGACACAAAGTGACATCCTGCTTAGGCTGGGGGTCCCCCAAGATCAGGGCCTGAGCCAGGGTGTGAGAGCAAAGGGTTTAGTTGAAAAGTGCAGAAAAGTCCAGAAGGGCATGGGGATGGGCCACAGGAAAAGGAAGATACCAGCCCAGGGTTCATTACCACACTGCCTTCCCCCCAGGGGCGCCTGGAGCACAAAAGGGTGTAACTCACACCTCAGTTATCCGCTCTAGGGGTAAGGGAGCTGGGGTATTTACTCTGCACTGTCAGTCACTGGCTGATGGCTGCTCTGGGGGGTCAGCGATTCCCCAGCACCCAGCCTGCCTGGCTGTGGCAGGGAGGCCTCCTGGTTTTGGGGAAAGCTGCCAGGAAAGTGGGTGTTGGAAGCCAGCTGGGCACACTCAATTAGGGTTACATATTTGAACTGCTGTGTGAACCACTTTTTTCTGAAGCCAAGGGCGGAAGTGAGGATGGTGCCCAGGCAGGCAGGTCAATGTGTCGGAAGACAAAACTGCCGTGGGGGAAGCTGTAGAGGCTTTGACAACGGCAGGTGGTCACGAACACGCCTCAGCGTGGACTCCCCTGGTCCTCCTCCTTTGTGCTGAGCATCACACTCTGCTATTTTTTTCTTTAAAAAAAATTTATTGTATGTTTTCCATCACCATTTAGTCCCCCATATCCCCTCCTACCCCATAATCACCACACTGCTGTCTGTGTCCACGAGTCCTTTTTCCTTTTCGCTCCATCCCTCTACCCCCCCCAACCCTCACCCCCACCTCGGCCGTCAGCCTGTTCTCCGTCTATGAGCCTGTCTTTATTTTGCTTGTTAGTTGAATTTGTTCATTAGATTCCAGATATGAGTGAAATTATATGGTATTTGTCTTTCTTTGACTGGCTTATTTCACTTGGCATAATGTTCTCCAGGCCCATCCAGGCTGTCACAAAGGGTAAAATTTTCTTTTTTATTTTACAGCTGAGTAGTAGTCCATTGTGTAAATGACCATAGTTCTTTTATCCACTCGTCTATGGGTGGACACTTGGGCTGCTTCCCTAACTTGGCGATTGTAAATAACACTGAAGTGAACATAGGGGTGCTTGTGTTCTTTCAAATTAGTGTTTTGGGTTCCTTTGGATATATTCCCAGAAGTGGGATCACTGGGTCAAAAAAGGCAGGTCCATTTTTAATTTTTTGAGGTATCTCCATACTGCTTTCCACAGTGGTTGCACCCGTCTGCTATTTCAAAAAAAAAAAAAAAGAAGAAGAAGAAAAAGAAGAAGAAGATGATCCTTTTCCAGCTTGAATTTGTAAGTTTTCTTCACATTCCAGGGCTAAATTTAAAAGTCTTTACATCTCCTGAACAAAGCGGGTTCCGATCCTTCACAGCCTGTGGGCTGTCGACCACTTCACTGGGGTTTCCTGTGAAAACCCATTGCTGCCCCCAGGAAAATCCGCAGCAGAGTTAGGGTCGCCACTCTCTTTCTCCGTTCACTGACCTAATCCAGGGGCTGGTGAAATGCGACCCAGGGCCCGCCGCAGCCTGCCCACCCCCCTCCATGCTTCCCCGAGCGGCCACGCTCAGCTGTTCACGAATTGTCTGAAGTGGCTTTTGCCCCGCTACAGAGGTGAGTCTTGTGGCACAGACTGTGGGGCCCGCAGGTTCTAAAACATTTACTTTCTTGTCCTCTACAGAAGAAGTTTCCCGACCCCGATAATCCGCACCCCACAGGTCAGGGCTCTGACAGTCATACCTCGACGAGGGAGACCGGGCTGTGGGGGAAAGCTCAGAATGTGAGGTCTGTAGACAAGCTGCTTAAGTCCCCGGGGTCGCTCTCCCTGGGTGCTGGGCACAGCTCAAACCCAGGTAAATAGGGTTAAATCGTGAAGCAGGCGAATGTTGCTCACTAATGCCAAACCCTCACAGTGTGCACCAAATAGCACGTCGGACGTTTTCACTGAAGAATTTACAAAGCAATGGTAAGAACAGGTGTCCTGACTCTTGAGACCCCTTATCTGATACTGGGGACAAACAGATTAGAGTGGTGAGAATTGGGGAGGGTTTTTGTTTTGGGGTTTTATTTTTGTTTGTTTCTTTGTTTTTGTTTTTTTGGGGTGGGTTGTTTGTTTGTTTTTTGGTTTTTTGAAGGCTGCGGGTGCCATCTACACTGGATGGGAAGAGAGGAGGGCAGGGCGGGTGCTTGTCTCATGTCACCAAGGACAGAGTTGTCATATGAGCCCAGTGTTGGTCCCCATGTTTAAAGAAGCACTGGGCACTAAGATCAACCTCGCTGGAAGTCAGAGGGCAAGGGACAGGCCCGCCAGCTGCTTTGGGGGTGAAGTAGAGAAAAACTGCGACCATTTGGGGGTTCATCTACACTTTCAGAGTTGATTTTGTGGGCTTCTTTCCATGGACCAGATGAGAGAGCACTGACCGGAGGGTTTCTAATCTCGCCCAAGAAGACTGACTGGCGGGGGGGTCTGAGGGGCTCCCCCTCCCTGAGCAGATGGGTGCACAGGGCACTGCCAAATAGCAGAGGCTACTGGGAAGTTGTCAGCCAGGGAAAATGCGCTGTGTCTGGTCCCAGAGATTATGTTAGGTGTCCCCAGGCATGTCTCCAGTGACGACGAAAACAGCCACGAGAGAATCAACTTTTGAACACCCACCAGTCCCCAGGGGTGACATCATCTTATGACAGAGCCAGAAACTTTCCTAACCCCAACTTCCTTTTCCTTCCCAGTGCCCACCCCATCGAAGGACTGGGCACCAGGCTGAGAGAGCTGCAGGGGAGGGGAACGCCAGGGAGGGAGAGAGGTAAGTAGGATGGCGCTTACCTGCCAGTGGTTCATTCCTTAGCCAACCTGGGGTGGTGGGGGCAGTAAGATTTAAATGTCAAATCAAGATATTTGATTTGATATTTATGTGGGGACCAACTCTTCCATCTCTGAATTAAAACTCTGTCCTTTTGTGACCTCAAGTGGCAAGGGGACTTTTCTGTACCTAGGTGGGACGACAAAGCCCAAGTCTTCACCGAGGCTGGAACTCACCCTCTCGTTCAACTTCAAGGGACGAGAGACACACCATAAAGATTCTTTCTGTTTATGCTACACGAGCCCCATAGGTTCAACATACTGTTAGCACATTCAAAGCCCCCAAATTTCAGCCCTGTCAGGTCCACGTAGAGCTTACATAATAAACTTCCAGGACAATATCCTGCAGGAATTTAAAAAGATGTTAGAGACCCAAATCCTGGCTGAGAAATAAGGCAGAGGAGAAAAAAAGCAGTAATATTGAATACACATATAGATATGAACCTAGGCCATCAGAAGAAGGGCTGCCTCTTGAAATCTCAATTTCCAGATGGGACAAGAGGCTTCCCCGCTGAGTTTGTGGTCCAGGCAAGTCGGCCCCAAACTGCAAATGGTCCTTACTTGCTGACCTGGGCTTCAGTTACAGTTGCAGTGGGGAATGCGAACACTAGGGGGCCTGCGCCACTGCCAGAGCCCTGGCAGGCCCTGGGCAGTCATCAGGTCCCGAGAAGAAGATGCCCCTTTGCTCAGAGGAAGGCGAGGTTTGGATGATATTACAGAAAGAAACTCAGGAATGCCTATGTCTGATCTTGTCCAGTTGAGTTGCAAAACTCTAGGGATGCCATTTATATCCCTGGGGATTGTAATTTATATTGAATGAGTTGTGTGGGATACGCCGTGGTCCCTCCCAACCCAGATGCACACTCTGCCTTTCTCTCCTCTGCTGTGTGCCTGAGAAGCTGCGCTGTACAGACCACGTCATATTGTCTTTGCTCTCTGGATTAGGCCCTTGGGGGGGAACCTGCAGGAGGTGGGAAGAAAGGAGGGCAGGAAGGTCAGAGTGTTTCGTCCCCCAGCCTCCACCTGTATGCAGCAGCACTAGCAGAGGAGTGGCCAAACCCCCCAACAGCTGGTCTCATAGCCTAGCTTGGGACCTCTCCACACAGCGTCTTCCACCCCTCAGCCCTTCAGACCTAGGGCTGGTCATCCGGCTCTTAGTTATCTCAGCGGACAACATTCTCCCTTCACCCCGCGGTCACTCAGGTAAATAGTCCCTTTATTAAACTCTCCTCGAATGGCCCAATTTGAGTGTGTCATTTCCTGCCTGGACCCTGAGCAACACAAGGAGACAATATATAGCACAGGAAAACAAGTTGGCAATAAAAGAAAATATATGGAAAGTGTCAAGGAAGTGTTCAAGGAAGACTTCCTGAAGGAGGAGGCACTAGCCTGGATCCTAAAAGCAGGAAACGATACCTCTCAAGAGAGCTGTGGGAAGGGGTTAGGGAAATGCAGAGCTGGGGACGAGCAGAGGAAGTTCGGAACACAGAGACTAGAGGTCAGCGTGGGAGGGAGACGCCGGCAGGCCAGGAGAGAGAGGCCTGGAAGCAAAGGCACTGACACCTGCGTGAAGGACCTGAAATGCCAAGGGTCTGAACGCATCCTGTTGGCAACAGGGGTGACTCTGCTATAGACACAAACTGGGGGGGGGGGGGGTTGTTCAGCTCACAGTGATTCCTACAGTGACCCTCACCAGGCTCCTCCCAGGTCCCCTTCAACTTGTTTGACCCACGAGTGACTGATCCTCGCCTCACCTGAGCAAGGCCAATTGGAATTTGAAAACTCAAATGAAGACACGTAGAGATGGGTAGAACGGGTTGGTCCTGTGGCTGTGACCTAGAGAGAGACTCCACGTCCACCCCCTCCCCAGGGCGTGCTGGTCCTTCCTCCTTCCACATTGCGCACTGTCCTAACTGTGCCCCTAGAGTCATTCCAAGCTGCAGCTGGGGCTGTTTATACATCAAGGAGGGGGCTATACATGGGGGAGAGGGGGCTGGAGAGCAGCTTGCAGACACCGGACTTCCAGGAGGTGAGACTCACATCACATCAAGAATGGAAAAACGGCGGCCCACGTGACAGAGACCATCAGTCCAGTTGTCACCTTGGACTGTGTGCCCACTGAGGACAAAGCCTGGTCGGGCGTGGAGGTGGGGGGTGGCTGGAAGACGCTGCTGTCCTCTGAGCTACTGAGGAAAGTGAGGGAGGTTGGAAGCAGAGGTAGAGTGGTTGCTTCTGAAGGCACTGAGCAACTTAAATCAAAACAAAAGAGCAACAATGGAAACCTCAAATACTGCAAGTTTCGTCTTTAAGTTAAACTGAAACTTAGAGCCTTTCTGTGACCATGATGGAAAAAAAAAAAAAAAAGCAAACAAACTCTTTATTACTTGAAGCTGCCAGGTTAAGACTTTTGGAAATGAATGCAGAGCCTGACTTGGCACATATCTTAGTTATCACAGAAATTGCATTAACACGTTTGCAGAAAACCAGATGAGAATATCTGGAAGGATGCAGGGGACCTGCAAAAGCCTGACCCTCCTGTGCTCTCTGACACCCTGTCATCTACACCTCCATTCCCAAAGGAGCCGTCTTCCTTAGCCCGCTAACGGTAATGGTTCATCCCACCTGCCGCTCTTCATGGCTGCTTGCCTAGTAAACAGGATTTGAATTCAATGTGGCCCAGAAGGTAAAATGCAGAATCAGAGTAGGGAGCAAGATTCCATAAGGAATTACAGAAATGGTATCATATGTGGTTTCAAAACTCTGAGCTTGGATTTCGAGAGTGCTTAATGCGAGGGCAGAACAGAATTTTGGATGGGGCTGAATTTATTGGCATGTGCACTCATCAGAAATACTGAACTCAAAGGCTAAGCTTCTAAGAATTTTCTGATTGGGCTATTTATTTCAGACGTGGACCAAATACTGGTCCATGCAAGGTGAGTGTGAAAGGCCAGGGACGCCTTGGGATAAACTAGAAGACGACTGGAGCATCTTATCACCCTATTGTGTGGGTTCTGACCAGTCCACCCAACTCTCTTCTCTCCAGAGTGGGGAAGACCCTCCTCTCCTTTGTCAGGAAGACACGGTCGGTGAGGAAGCTCATCTGGAGCAGTGGTGGGAGGAGCCGTAGTTGAAGTACCATCCTGGCCTCAGTGAGTTGGGGAGCATCCTGAAGTGTGGATGTTCTACCTGCCAGAAACACCACGGGTGTGGCCGGTTACAAAAACCAACCGAAAAAGGACTGTGGTCAGCGGCGTGGAGTGATCCGATGCCCAGGAACCCCTCCTGTGTTCACTCACCGTGGGGACGCCAGGAGTTAGGTCATGTCTTACTCAAAAAATTTTTCATATGGCAAAAACCAGGCCTGTCTTGAGTTGTTTGAAAGAGAACGTAGCCTCTCTCCAAATTCTCAGAAGTGAGTCAACTCACAGAACCAGGGCCTCTTGGCGATGAGGAAACCACCCATCTTTGAGGAAGAGCTTTGCAATATTGCCCTTGTGAGGCCTTCACCCGAGCCGTTCCCCAATGGGCCTGCAGCCACTTTTGCTGGAATAGCATGTATTGGGGAAAGCAACATTCGAACTCGGTAGGTGTCATTGGGTGCCAGTTGTAAATTACAATAATTCCAAAAACCCAGGCAGTATGGGGTCAGCTGGCCTCAGGGTAGGTGTTCCTGGGAGCCTGGATAGTTTCTTTCTTTTTCTCTTAAGGTTTTATTTATTTATCTGTAGATAGGGGAAGGGACGGAGACGGAGAAGAGAGGAAGAGAAACATCAATGTGTGGCTGCCTCTTGTGCACCCCCTACTGGCGACCTTGCCCGCAACCCAGGCATGTGCCCTGACGGGGAATCAAACTGTCAACCCTTTGGTTTGCAGGCCAGTGCTCAATCCACTGAGCCACACCAGCCAGGGCGAGTTTCAATGTGACTTTGTGTCATTATGGGCTGAATAGGGCGCTGAGCCCCCTTGGGACTTTTTTACCAGTTCCCAAGCACAGTGAAAGGATAGATACACTCAGCAAAGACAGGGGTGTATGGGGGGTGGGGGGAGTTCCCAATTGCCACGGTGGATTTCAGACAGTACAGGAAGGTTACTGGGGGAGGAAGATCCAAGTGGAGGCCATCTGCCCTGCCAATCAAAACCAACACACTATCCCCCAAGGCAAATAGCAGAAATTAGTGTCCCTGCACAGATAAGAGACGCAGACCTAGCAGTTCCCTCTAATTCTCCAGTTGGCCAACACAAAAAACTGCTGGGTCTTGGAGAATAACAGTAGGGTATTACAACTAAACCAGATAGTGACTTCAATTGTGTGTGTTCTTCTATGATGGGTTCCCTTGCTGAAGCAAGTCATTACAGTCCTGTATTATTTCCGGGTCAGGGATCCAGTCAGGGCGCAATGGGAACCGTCAGAAAGCAGGAAAACACTTTTGGAAATTAAAAATACAGGGTCCGGCAGAAGTAACACCTGCTTGAGTGTGGTTGGTAAGGTAATAATATGGGGGTAATAATTTATAGTCTTAACTTGAACATTTCACCTAAAATGTCATATAGTGTGCTTGAGTGTGATATTGTTATGTTACAGAATTATGTGCTTATGATTTTGCAATAAAAGGTTTTGTAATAAAAAAGGGGCATTGTTTGTGCCGGACCCTGTTATAAGATCAGAAATTTTTAAAGCAAAGTTAACAGAAGCTTTGAAAGGTAAAGATGAGTAGGTAGGAAACCAAGAGCAGGAAATCAGCAGATAATGTCAAAAATGGATACACCGTGAGGTTGCAAGGTAAGCGTATTACTTAACGACACAGAGGTCAGCCCCAGGAGAAACGGCCAATAGAAATGAAAGTGGTCACCTCAGAGGGGTGGGCAGGGGTGGGGCAGGAGACGCTACTTCTAATTTCTTACTATGCTCTATTACAACTTTCATAGAGAGTAACTTTAAAAATGTGATGTTATTAGATGAGAAAAAAAGAGCATAAAGAAAATAAGAACAGGAGAGTAAGATTGAACCATAAACAGAGTTCCTTATCACATACTCCGAGGCCCTGGCGATTGAAAGAAGGAAGCACAAACTTGACCGTGTGCTTCTGAGTGACCCCAACAAAGAGCAAACACTGTTCAATAGGACACTGTCCAATAGGTCACTACAGGTCAGTAGGTCAGTCGAACAATATCAGATTAGAGGCCACCCAGCTGCACGTGTGAGGTAAACGCTGAATGGTCCCGTGGCAGCTAAAACTCGGTTCCTGGCCGCATCTTAGGCCAAAACTGGTCACCAGCACAAAAAAAAAAATTGCTGGGATTTCAGAACAATCTGAAATCTTACTTATACGTGTAATTATAATTGCAGCTGGGTTATTAAAAGTGAGTGCTCTAATTCTTAAAGTGTGACATCATGGTGCAGAGACAGTCACTTCTCAGCACTGTCAGCATTTGGTGGCTCCTGTGGTCACTACTGCCTAGTTCCTTTTTTCCAGCCGAGGTCGTGGAGGAGTGGTTTTGTGTTTACTGCGCCGGTATGGGAAAGTGCTGGCGGTGATGATGTTGTCACTGAGTCACTAAGCTTGCCTTTCCTTATCTCTCCTGGCAATCGATGAAGGTGACAATTTATCTCTTCTTCAACTGGAATTAAAGATATCATCACTGGTGACAAGGCAATTTCATTGCGTGCTGCTCGAAGAAGGCACCTCAGGACCAGCGTTCTCAGCAGCTGACTACGTGGACACCTCTTAGGAGCCACTTCCAATCCCCGCAGCCCTTTCCGCCATGGACCCCGGTCCCCTCACACAGGCACAGCCTGATGGCACCTGGTCTGGGCTGGAGTCATGCCTCACACTCACCCCAGGACTCCTGCTTTGACACTCAGCACCCACACATGCAAACCGGAAGTACAGGGGACTTGATGTCCAGTGGGAGAAGGGAGCTGATGGAGAAAGGTGTCCACCTCTGTCCCCCAGATGGACAGTGTTGAGAAGGGTCTCATAGCTTCTGGCACCTGTGGCAGTGGCCACATTGTATCCTTGTCCTGGTCCTTTCTCCTTCCCTGCTTCCTACCCTGTCCCCCACACCTGCTGCCTGAGATCACATGCCCACATGAAGTTCTGTCTGGCACATGAGTCTTGACCTTGGCCTCTGCCTTCTGAGGAATGCAAGCAGGACACGGGGTAATGATTATTGCCATTACTTTCATTGCTCTCCTTTCTCACATTTTTCCATGCCCTTGGACTTCCATACCAGCACTTGAGAAGAGTTTGTTCTTAAACCTTGAATCCAGGAAGGTGCTGTGGAGCGATGTGAGGGGCGATAAAGGTTTTTAGAGATGGTCTCAGGTTACATCTCAGCTCTCAGGCAGGCCCCGCTCTGGATGGGAGGACTGCAGTACTGAGTTGGCAGGACGGTGCTTTCAACGTGACTTCTTCAGTGGATTCCAGTAAACCAGCTATTTTTTTCACAACAATTGGTTGTTAGCCAGTTCTACTACACCTGTCCTGTTATCTGCAAAGTGTTGTTACCCCTTCTTTTCACCAAACAGCCTTTCAAACGCATCATTTCATTTCAGCCTTCGGGATAAAATTGTATTAAAGCAGTTTCACTATCTGCTTTATGTCTCATACAGCTACCCTTTAGCTAAAGACCGAGTACTACGCGTGATCTTCCACCTCTTTGCTGGTGGCCGGCAATTCTGCTCGATTGTGCCCCACGGCAGGTGCTTTCTGAAAGCCCCACCAAAAGGTGTGAACAAAACATTGCAAGCTTGTGATCCCCGAATCAGTCATCGCTCAACATGTGTTTTCCATTTTCAATGACAGTCGCAAACATTTTTGCTTCATTGATTTTCTGTTCAATACATATGTTTTCCTCTAGATTCACTCCGTGGCTACCTGTTTGAGACCCAGAAATCTTGACAAGCAAATAAGTAAGGGCCTAATATATTTTGGTGTGACTCCTCTGTGCTCTCAGAGGTTTAAAAATAGAGATCGCTGGCCGTGTCTGCATGTCCAAACACCAGGTGGGCCAGACTCAAGGGCCGCACTGCGGGCAGGAGCACTCAGACACGGAACCGCAGCCGTCAAGTGGCTTCTCGAAGGATCTTTGCATCTAGACCTCACAGCCTGGACAAATCTCAAATTCCTTCAACCCCTGGAAAGGGTTGGCAACCTCTAGCAATCGCTTTCACAAGGTTTTTGTTTAAATTTTAGCCTCGATGTTTTCATTGTCTTTTGAAAATGAAGGCTGTGTCTTTCTAAAATATTCTTGTGATGTCGATAGTTTCAAAGTTTGATCAGGGAAATAATATATGGTTTGGGGTTTCCCTTTTCCTCAACATTTTTTTCTTCTTTCTGCCTTATATTCTTTCTTATGTCTGGATCAAAGGAGGTTTATCATGGATATTCTCGTACATTCTTCTGGAGTCCTTTTGGGAAATTTTGAGGTGGGATTCTTATCATTCTGCTTTTGATTTGTTCTCACTAGGTGAGAAGAATTTTCAAATAGAAAACTTTCTGGAAAGATTCCTGGCTAAAACTGAATCGACTAAACTAAAAATTAATTACAGTTCTTTTTTTAATTGATTCTTTAAATTATATTTTATTGGTTATGCTATTACAGCATAACCTGATTTTTTCCCCCTTTGTTCCCACCTCCACTCAGCACCCCTCACTCCCTCAGGCAATCCCCCCACCACTGTTTATGTCCACGGGTCATGCATGTAAGTTCTTTGGCTTCTCCACTTCCTATGCTGTACTTCACATCCCCGTGGCTATTCCGTAACCACCTATTTGTACTTCTTAATCCCCTCACCTCTTCTCCCATTCCCCACACCCCCATCCCATCTGGCAACCATCAAAATGCTCTCTGTACCCATGACTCTTTCTCTGTTCCTCTTCTTTGCTTAGTTTGTGTTTTAGAATTTATTGTTTATAGATTTGTATTTATTGCCATTTTATTGTTCATAGTTTTGACCTTCTTCTTTTTCTTAAATACCACATTTTGCCATGTATAATGCACACCCATGTTTTTGACCCAAACTTTTAGGGAAACAAAATCTTTCATTTTAATTTTTAAAAATATTTTATTTATTCTTTTTTTAGAGGGGAGAAGGGATGGTAAAAGAGGAGAGAAATATCAATGTGTGGTTTGCTTCTTGAGCATCCCCTGGCCTGCAACCCAGGCACGTGCCCTGACTGGGAATCAAACTGGCGACCCTTTGGTTCACAAGCCAGTGTTCAATCCACTGAGCCACACCAGCCAAGGCTTTTTATAATTTTCAATTCAATTATTTATTTATTTCTATTTAGATAAATAACCTTTGTGTGGGCTGAGTGTACCCTCCACTTGTAGTTGAGCCTTGGTTGCTGTTGGCAGATCAATGAAGGAGATTTACCCAGGCATTCAGCTGCAAGGACTGGCTGTGACCACTGACCACCAACCTCCACCCTCCATGGAGGATCAGCTGTGCAGGGACAGGGTGGTGGTGCTCTGATGTGGCTTGCAGCTGTCCACTGGGTGTGCTGGCTCTGGAGTTTCCGGGTGGTGCAGGCCAAGGTCAGCCCCCACCTGTGTTTTGCCCAGGGCCACCCTTCCTGAGCTATAAAGGCTGCTACTTGAGCTGGGCTTGGAGACTCCCAGGCGAAGCCAAGCTGAGAATCTAGGCTGGCTGCTGCTAGTGCCATACCTGGGGCTCAAAGGCCAGTTGTTCCTTGTTTGATAGGATTTAGAAAGTTGTGAAGCAACAGCTAAAAGCAGCCATTCATATGGAAAAGAAGTTGGGTGGGGCAGAGTCTCTGGGGATTTCCAAGGTGGGTCAAACTGTGTTAGCCAGGTTGATGGAGTCTCAGATATGGCACCAGCTTGCTGGCTCTGTTTAGAAAAGGGACAATGGCATCTGCTTGCCTTGATGCCAGACACTTTATTTCCTCCCTGTGTGCCACTGGTGCTTTTCAAGCTGCCACCCTGGTGCTGGAGCTCAGAGGGAGTGAGTCTGAGAAAATGAGTCTGTGTGTGAATTCTTTAGGAGGAAGGGGCTCCAGAAGTTTCTTCCACTGACTCAATCCCCACTGGTTTTTACATCCATAAGCGTGAACTTATCTTCCTGGCACTGGAACCCTGGGCTGGGGGACCTGGTGTGGGGCTGGGACTCCTTGATCCCAAGAAATCCCTCCTGAATTTGTATCCACCACATGCGGATTTGGGAACAGCCCATTCTGCATCTGTGTACCTCTCGCCAGTCTGGATGGATGTGGTTTCTTTAATTCCACAGTTGTCAGACTTCCATTCAGCTTGATTTCTGATGTTCCTGAGTGATGGTTGTTCTATATTTAGTTGTGATTTTGATGTGGTTTTGTGAAGAGGTGAGCCATGTCTGCCTGTGAAGCCATCTTGACCAGAAGTCCTAATTATAGCTCCTAAAGGTCACTTTGTTTAATTTTATAAATAAATCTAGTAAGTCAAACAACTACAAAGATGAAAATAATACAATTAAATCTCCATAACCTCTATTCTTTCTAGTCTACCTTTTAATGTTATTTATATGTTTATAAACATCTCTTGGCCCAACTCTGACATAATGTGCTTCCCATAGTGTCCAAATAACACCCCCTTCTCTTATTTCTTGTTTTAACTCCATTCTATTTTTATTTATTTAACCATTTGAAGCATCTTAATTTTTGTACATAAAATTGACAGCTGATACTATCATTAGTTGCAGCATTTCACTCTTACAATATTTAATGTACATTTATGTTTCAATTGGTTGATAGAATTTCAACACATAAAACACATAAGGAGGTTTTTTTTCCCTCTAAGTTACATCTACATGTAAATAACTGAGTGTTCAGTTATTTACAATAAACTTGTGCTTGTGTTACATACACTGAAACGATGGGGACATATGTGATCACAGGACCATCATGCATAAGTTCAGAAATCCCAGAAATGACATTGTTGCCAGAATCTAGCTTTTTTGCCTTTCTGGTGACTAAAGTCAAAGCTGAAGCCCAAGGTAGATTCTTTTAACTATATATTTTTTTTACCTGTCCCCTATGACCTCAACCCCATTCTCCAAATAGCATTGAACTCTTACATAAATTTTACCTCTATTGGGTACTTGTTAAAAATCTATGTGCTATTTTTGTCAGATGACTCATAAGACTTAAAACTGTAAAGAAGAGAGCAGCATTCGTGTGGTTATTTCAAGAACTATAGATCTTTCAGGAAGTCTTAGAAGAAGCCTAAGGATGCAACAATGTACTGCTTTTTTTTTTACTGTGCCTGAAAGTCAATCGATTTTTTTAAATTATGGAAGCATTTAGCTAAGCTAGCAGCTGAGACAAACTTCTGGAAGTCTGAGGTGATTCAGCCTCTGAAGATGATCGAGCCCAAGCGCTCAGCTGCAGGAGCCACAGGTGGAGGTGGGTGGAGAGCGGCAGCAGGTGGTGGCACAGTTTAAGCTCTTCCCTCCTCACATAAATGTTACTTCCTGTCCTCACACCTCTAAGCTCCTCTGGTCTTGAGGTTGTAGTGCCCAGGGTACCCCCCAAAGTTCTCCTTAATTGGAAACTGACAGTACCACCTGACCACACTGTTATTTCCTTACTCAAATCGAGAAATGGCAAAAAAAAAAAAAAAAAAGAAAAGAAAAGATATATTTTTCACAAGAATATATAACATGTGTGAATGTAGGAAAACTTGTTAGGCATCTCCTTGCACTACTCTACCCCAAAGTAGGAGTTGAACAGAAACTTCTGCCCTCCTATGCAGACGGGCCTATGACTGTCTCAGGTGACTGAGGAGTGACAGATCGGGTCAACTCAGAGGACTCCACCCATGGAGGTGGTGGCTAAGAGAAAAGGCAGCATGAAACAGGAGTGGAGGATGGGTCTTAAATACCAGTTGCAAAATAAGGATTATTATTTCTGTGTGATTTTCTTTCATCTTTACTTCTCCTGTTATTATATCTAAGTTATGCTGGTTATAGTTCAATTTAACATTGGTTCATAGGTTGCAGATTATCAATATGGGCTCATTGGAGTGAAACTCCATCATCAGGAGCTGAAACATCATCAGGCCCTGGCCAGGTAGCTCAGTTGGTTAGAGCATCACCTCAATACACCAAAGTTGCAGGTTCAATCCCCAGTCAGGGCACATACAAGAATCAACCAATAAATGCATAAATAAGTGAAACAACAAATTGATGTCTCTTTCTCCCTTCCTCTCTCCCTCAAATCAATAATTTTTTTTTAAATTTCCATTACTGGGAGTGATGGACAACAGTGAACTTGAGAACTTATTTCTAGGTGCAGCAGTGGGTGATGACTTCAAGCTGGTCCCCCCATGACCCCCAAGGAGGGGCTGAGTACTTCTGTATTTATCCTGCTTTCCTGGGTCACCTTTTGATAATCAGGGTAAGAAGGTCAAGTGTGTGTTTACATGTAGCCAAGGGGTGGACTGTGATAAACACCCAGAGAGCTGTCCATCAGCTCACAGAAATGCCCCCAGGGACCACGCTTACCCACTCTGCTCCCTGGCCTTGGGCCTGACCCACACTGCACGATTAGATTTCAAATTTTCAAATAAAATGATTTTGAGCTTTTCAATGAAAACGATCTGGAACCAAGTGTAGGTAGAACTGAGTTATCTCAAAGCAGGTCTCTAGCTAGCAGGTCCATGAAGCCCACTCCTGAAGTCCCCAGAGTCTCCACATCCCTGTTCTTCCCAATGTCAGGCTGCCCTGCTTATCCTTCAGCCCAGGAGCTTCCTCTGCATCCTTCCCACAAACCCATTCAGAGCATTAGCATCATTGTTAGTATCTTTCTGAAGAAGCTTAACTGATACGGACATAAGAGTAGGGCTGTTTTAGGAAGTTTGATTTGGGAGCAGGGGACACAGAGGATTGAACCTGCGACAGGAGATTCAGAGAAGCTAGTTAACAACTATGTTGAGATAGGTCATGAGGATTTGGTCAAGCATGCTGCTCAGACAAGAGTTGGTTCAAGATTCAAACCTCTCTAAGGAACAAGTGTTAAATGGTGTGTGTGTCTGGGTGTTGCGTTTCAGGGCTGCATAGCAAGCGACCCCCAAACTCGGTGGGTTAAGACGACAAACTCCATATTGTGTCTCACAATTTTGTGGGTCATGCACTTGGAAAGGGCTTGGCTGAGCCATTCTTCTCCATGAGCATTGACTGGGGTTTCAGCTGGTGGCCACCTGGTCTGGAGGCCAGACACCTGCATCACATCCCCTGAGTGGGGATGGCTGAGAGGCAAGGCCTGGCTGGGCTTCTTTCTCTATCCAGGTGGTCTCAGGCCTGCTGCACATTGTATCTCCAACAAGGTAGCCAGACTTCTTACCTAACCGCCCTTAGCTTTGAGAGCAAACCTTCCAAGAGATAAGCCTCCAGTCTCTGAAGGCCTGGACCTGGCAATGGCATAGCGTCACTTCCGCCACAGTCTAGTGGTCCAAGCAGTGACAGAGCCCACTCAGATTCACTGGAGGGGACATAGATCTCATCTCTCAATGGGCGAAATGTCAGAGAATCTACAGCCATCTCTAACCTACCACCATGTACATGTGAGTGTGTGTGTAAAGACTAGATGTTGAGTTTTGCTGCAGCAAGAATTTCTAACCAGCATAGTCCTTAAAGTTATTATTGCAATCAAATAATAGAGGAGAGAAAATTTCCTTTCATAGATGTCACCAGCTAATAAACAAAGAAAAAATGATAGAATGGTCATATCGTCACTTTTTAACCCCTAATGGAGTGATGCATCCCTGAGACACTCACCTGTGGCTGCCTGTGTCATAGGAGGAGGGACAACCAATTACTCTCAATTAGTTTATGAAAGGCTTTGACAGAAAAAAGACCCGAAGCATGTATTTTCACGTGTTAATAATAATTAACTGATTCATTTTGCTTTGTCCTTTGTGGTTTCCTTTTCCTTTTTTGATGGTTTTTGATTACAAAAATAATACATGTAGAGTTGTAGCAAGCAAACTCTTAATAAAGGTTTATAAAAGCAAATGTCATCATCTTCCCTCCCCCTCCTCTGCTCATGCAAAAAGAAGTCCAAGCAGATCCACACAGACATAGGTTTCTTCGCTCACTGTCACTGATATATCATTGCATGGTACTTATTTCACTTCAATTTGCCGATTTTTTGCTTTATTGTAAATTATAGACATCCCTCCATTCAATACTCAACTCTCCATCTTTCTTCCCTGTTTCTTTATGCAAAAATACACATTTGCATATGTAATTTTGCATTTGTGGGGTCAAATTATACATGCACGTCTGAGGGTAAATTTTTCTTTTCAGTATGGTTTTTGTTGCTCTCTTTTTTTTTTCTCTACCAGTCGGTCCACTCCTTCTCGGCCCTCTATATCTGATAACCTCCAAGGGTCACAACTGACCTATGTCCCTGTCTGAACGCACCATATGCAGAGTTTTGGAGGGTTTGGCCATTGTTCAAAGCACACAATACACTGTTCTGTGCATCTTACTTTTTCATCCAACAATACTTTCCAAATCAGCTGGTTTAGCACTTGTTCCTTCTTTTTAACAGCAAAATAATATTGTAGGGTGTGGATGGGTCATAATTTACCGAACCTTTCCAGTATTTAAGATTAATCCCTTTCCAAGGTTTTTTTAAAAAATATCAGTGCTAGTCACTGGTACTTTTATTCCATGGCATTGATTCTTAGGAGTGGGCACAAGTATAGGCTTTAAGTTTGAAAGACCCTGCCAGGCTGGCCTCTGAAACAATACTGACCAATAATTTCTTTTTCGCAGATGGTGGATGAGGACAATTCTCACTTCTCCTGCCCTTCACCAGCTCTTCACTCTTCCACTGGGGTTCGTACACAGGCGCCGGGTGATACCTCACTGCTCAGGGGATTTGCGTGTTTGTGCACGTTTGCGTGCTTTTTAACCATTCAGATTTGTTCTCCTGTGAACTGTGCATTTGCCAGGGATAAGACGGGGGACACACACCTGCAGAAGGGTGAACAAGTGTAGGTGAATTCTACGGCACTGGGACAACACATTTGAAAACCTTGTGGAAATGGCAGATCTCCTAGGAAATGTTAAATTATCAAAATTCACCCAAGAAGAAGTGGAACTATGAATAGACTAATTAACAGAGAAAAATTAGAAAGTTAAACTAATAAATACTTTAAAAAAACATACAGAACCAAATGTTTTCATCGTGAAGTTCTACCTTACCTTTAAAGAGTAGGCAATTTCGATGGTATTTCAATCAATGCAGCTCATAGAAAAAGATGGAAAATGTCCCATTGAAGTTTGTGAGGGCAGTCTATTTTAAAGATAGAATTGAAGTATAAGTCAATCTTACTTATGAATTCATAACTAGAAGTCAAAACATCAGGAAATAAAATCCAGCACTACCTCACAATAATAATACACTATGGTCAAGTTCCATTATCTGGACGTAAAAAGGCGGTCCACAATAGGAGCTCTTTTCTCTTAATGCGTTACATCAGCGATTTTCAACCAATGCGCTACAAAATTTTTTTTAAACATACAATACCTGACTGTTCAGTCAGGCACATGGACCTCTTTTCCCGTAGATAGTCAAATTTAAAAAATGACAACAGCCAACACAACAATAGACATCCTGTATGAATAAGTCAAAATTATACCTTTTTTTTGTCAGATCAGCTACTGAAAAATTATTTGATAAAATAGCAGCAATTACTTCTAAAACAGGGGAAACTGTAGAATAATTTGTAATGAAATGTGCCGCCAAACCCCTCTAAAAATATTACCCCAAATGATAAAATATTAAAACTAAGCCAATTAATTTCAGGAGCCATATACAGATGCCCGCCATCACCATTATAACTAAACATCACCTTAACAAGGGTCTAAGGCCCAACAAGTACAGTGCACACAACCAGAAAAGATTGGTAAGACTTTGCAAGTTCATATGTCTTGAAAACCCAAGAGGAAAATCAACTTCTGGAACACACAAATATCAATAGCTTTTCCTTATACTAACAACCACGACCCAAGAATCCAGAAGCTATAAAAGATGAGCATACTTGTTTACATGGATTTTTCAAAATTTTACAGAACAAAATAGACCAAAAACAAACCCAATATAACACGTTGCAAGTCACACCTTGATGAGATAAGGAACCAGGCTTCATACCACAAGTAGCAGGTTTCCCCTCAAAATGGCTGTTTCTAGCAAAGCGAGCTGTTCTAGATTAACAGCCAGATTACAAGACTGCTTTGAGCGCACTTTGAAACGTAAAAATATAACGGGGAAAGCGTAGGTACCTCCTTCCAAACCCTGCCACCTAAAAGAGCACATCCCAAGAGTCTAGCTCATACTTCGCAACAGGCTGCCTCTTTAGGGAGGAGAGAGGGACCTGCAGATTCTAGTTCACCTATGTGGGGCTCTGGCATCCTGCCCAGCTGCAGAAGAGGCTGTCCCCTTGTCCTGGATCCTCAGCCTCCCCAACCTGCAGTGTGGCCCCTAGAGGACAGAGCAGCTGGATTTTGCATTTCAGATGACATTTGTCCTTGTACCACCAGGCCCCATTCAATGGACTGAACTGTTTGAATGGAATTGGGACCCTGGGTCAGGGCCCTGGGTAAGATGCTACATATGACACCAACTCCCTTCAGGTGTAATTCTGCAGCCCAGCCACGTCCCTGCCCCTAGTCCAGGCCAGTCCCCAGTTTCTCCTGTTCCCAGCTGGTCTGCATGTGTTAGTTATGATGACTTGGGCGTCACCTGGTGACGTGGGATGAGGTGACCAGGCATAAAATGATGAGTCCACCAGTTTCCGAGCTTTGTCATGGTCCCAGCCCATGTACATACGTGTAGCCTCCATGACCCACAAGTCATCCCCTTTCTCCTGGAGGGTGTGTGGGTCTCCAGCAAGAAGCCCAACTCAGGAGCGACAGCGGAGGCCACGCATGGAAATGACTGACAAGAGCCTGGGAAGGTGTGGACGGGGGAGGCCCCAGCCAGTCTCTCTGCCCCAGAAAGGAGGTTAATATGACAGAGCAGGGGAGTCTCTCAGGGACACTGACAAAGCAGCTCTGACACATCCCAGGAGTGAGTGGGCTTGAGGGTGAGGCAGGGACCAGGGAAACGCAGACTTTCAAAAAGCAGGGGCAAGATGACTCATGCCGATAATTCAAAACCTGTAAAAAGGGAATTACTCTAAGGACTTAAACTCAAAGGTTGTTAGTTTCAGTCCTTCTGCAGCAGCTTTGACAAAAAGGTGAAAGAACAGGTGAGGAGGGGGGATTTCAACGCGGGAATCGAAACTGAGGGGGTGGGGGCCTGTGAGATGGGTGAAGGCGTGTTCTTCCCTCGAATTACCCATGATCCCGGCTCTGACCCATGAACCTCTGAGGATCAGGTTGGTTTTTGTGGCTTTCTGATGGCTCCCATGGTGCCCCCCGCACATTTAGAAAGCAGTGCCCATGGAGGCTGTACTGAGGAAGAAAGCATTATGGGATGTACCTGGGGAAATGTAAGACCGAGTCTCCGCAGGAAGCAACAGTGCTAACCGGTCTGACATGGGGCCTCGCTGGGCAACGTGAGGTCGGTGGGCCAGCAACGTCCACATCACCTGCTTGCCTATCGGAAAGGCCAAATACCAAGCCCCACGCCAGATCTACTGAGCCCAGATCTGCCCTTTGAGCAAGACCCCCAGGCAAGACAAAGGCACTAAAGTGAAAGGGAACAGGGCAGAAGGTGGCCACCATGTGGAGCTGGGTCGCTGCTGAAAGCTTCACGGACACGCTGGGGCTTGGACAAATGAATATGGATGCTGAGCAAATTTAGGAGAAGTGCTGGGATGGAAGACCAGGCGGAAGCTGCTGAGGCCCATTTCAAATGCTTCCCATACAGGAAATCAGGAGGACACAACCGTCCGCCTGCCCTCTACCCAGCAAACTTCCCTAGATGGCCCAAGCCAGGACATGGCTCTGGCGAGCGGGCACGAAGCCACCTGGGGAGCTTCTTCACAGCAGAGACGAGGAACTGGATTTCAAGCCCCCAGGCCTGTTCAGTCGTAAGGCTCACCAGGGACTTGTTAAAATACTGGGTCCCAGGCTCTGCCCCCGAAAATCCAGATTCAGAGAGGTTTGGGGTGCAGCCTGGATATCCAGGCTTTTCCCCAGGACCCCAGGAGTTTCCTACCTTCAGGCAACACTGCTCCAGGTCTTGATGAGAGTGGGCATCCCACCTCCCACTTCTCTCCTCCCAGAGAGCCACGTGACTTCCACCCCTCCTTACGCTCCAGAGATTGAAGAAGAATCTATCACAGGCCCAGAAGGACAGTGGTTTAGCGAGCAGAAACAGCCTTTTGTTCTATGGAAGTTACTACCCTGACCTGTTCAAAGAAACTGGCCTGGGCAGCCAAGGTCAAGGCTCAGACTACCATTCCTCTGGCTTTACTCCAGAAGTGAGCCCAGGGTTCCTGCCAAAGGCCACAGGAATGACCTGGCCACTCCAGGCCTTTCTTGCCCTTACCCACGTGATCTTCCTCTTGGGGAAAACGTGTTTAGTTCCTTGTAACACACTTCCTCTCCATTAAGGTGTCCAGGACTGTTACTATTGCTTTTTAGAAACCCATAAAAGGGAAATTTCAACTCATGTAATCCACAAAGAAAGGAGTAACTCATTCACTAAGAATGGCCCTAATCCTTCAGCAAGGGACTGTTTTCTAGGTCCAGAAATCTGGAAAGGTTAATCTATGCACACTTATTTTCTTTTAGTTTTACTTTTTGAGTACAGTCTGCTTTGAACACCTTTTTGTACTAGTTTCAGGTGTACCCTGTGCACACTTATCGAATGCCCAGTGAGAGGCAGACACTCCCTCTATTCCCCCCGCCCCCCACTGAGAACACCCCTTCCTGAATTGTGCTTTGGCATATCATCACAGACCTACATGGAGGGGTGTTTCATCTTAAAATGACTCTTCCAAGTGCACCGCTGTAACCACTGCATGGGTGTTGTGGAGGACGTCGGTGTGCTCCAGGATATGCTGGTTAACAGCTGCCACAGAGAAACAGGAACAAGAGGAGGAAGAAGCTGAAGGTACTCTTCTGTGCTCCAGGAGCTCTGGATGCTTGTTTGTTTACTGGGAGCCTCACGGGGTCTTGGCATCGATGGGGGACTCTCCAAGAAGAAGTCTGATCGATGGGACTTTCCAACTTACTTAACCCCTTTTTCAAGGCAGTCTTGTGCAAAATACTTCAGAATAGGCTTCACCACGTCTGTGTCTCTCCTTGAATCCATTCTCCACTGAGAAGGGCAGTGGGTCCGGTGGGGAACTGTGTTGCTTCATTTTGTGAGTTCTGAGAATCCAGAGCTACATGTGTTTTGCTCTTTTTATTGGCTGCTGGGCTGAGAGCCGAATCGCTGGAGGGCCCCCAGCAAGTGTGCGGAATGGTGGCGCACACCCTCTGTGGCCCAACCCACTGTGCCCACCGGTTTCCCTCCGTTTCGTCATCAATTTATTTGGTATCTTTCTTGGTATGTCTCTACTGGTAAGTCACAATACATCTTTTCCCAAAGAAAAACTCAGAGAGGCCAAGTGACTTGCCCAAGGTCACACAGCTTATCAGTGAGGAATCCAAGATTCATACCCACTCCTGCCCATCTTTGAGGCCTAGGCTCTCCCAGGCCACCACCCTAGTCCTGTATGAGGCCCATGAAAGTCCTGGGGGTGTGGGTGACACAGAGGGTTGGCAGGAAACAACCATTATCAAACAACAGTGGTTTGACTTAATCTTTCCCTCTCCCTGTGCTTGTTCCTTGCTGCCTCGCCTCCGCCGGACCCACCCTTTAGAGCCCCTTTCCTATTTTCTAAGACTCTTCATCAGCTCCCCAAGCCCAAGACCCATAATCTATGACTCGCGGCTCCAGCCCATGTATTTCCAGACAACCACAGTGCACGGAGCAGTGCGCACAGACGCCAGCAGAGTAACAGGGTGGCCGTCCCGTTGTCTTCCAGCTGAGTCTCCCCCACCTGCACACAACAGAAACTCAGCCACAGGGGTGGCTTGACTAATTATGGCCTTGTCTTGCCCACACCAGTACCCAGCTGCTACATCCGGCTCTCGGCTCTGTTATCCTGAGGTGAAGCTTTTGTCCCCCTGGTTGCCACGTGAGCCCCAAATGACTGGTCCACTGCCAGCTTCTTACTTCCATTCTTTCTAAACAGGAAGCAAAAAGGAGAAATCAACTAAGAGGAGAAAGGGGCAGCAACAATATGAGGAAAGAAAAATTTCCCAGGAACCCCCAGCAGACATTCCCATTGGTCTTATCAGCTGGAATGGTGCCTCATGGCCTCCTCTAGCTGCAAGAGCGGCTGTCCTCAACACAATCGCAATTAGCGAGGAAGGAGGGGAGATGGCCGTGGGCAGTCAGCTGGTGGGATCTGGCAGGCAGGACCACCCCAAGTGCCTGCATTGAGTACAAGATGCAGAAAGTGGGCAGCAGGGACTGGAAGGGGAGCCCCAGGACTGAGAGGAAGGGCAGAAGCATCTAAGGGGATGCAGTAGTCACTGCGCTGCATATTAGGGTCCCCTTCAGAGCGGAAGTTTCCATTCTACCTGGTGCAGGGAGTGCTGCCCACGAAGCCTCAGCTGTCAGCCTTTTTGGGGAATCACTTTAGCTAACAAGAGTCACCTTGCCCAAAGTCACACCCCCTTTCCAGGACAGCCTTCGTCATTGTCTCATCTCTTTAGAAATCTGCCTTCCCAGCTCAGAGCTCCCGGTGGACTTTGTTGAGATTACACAGCAGCCCAGCTCCTCCCTCTTCCTGGTCCACCCCTACTTGCTGTCCATCTGTCCCACCAGCGTTCTCCCTAGACACTCTCAAACAACACCATGGGCTCACTTCCGAGGCACACAGCCTGCACCAAGTTGAACCTAACAGACTTCTGCTGAAGGCTTGTGTGCCTGAGCTCCAAGCCCGTGCTGGGTGGAGGGGCAGGTGATACAAACACAGACAAGCACCAGTCCCAACCTTCGAGGAGTTCACAGGGGATGTGCAACGGGGATGGGGAAGTGAGTGACTAAGATACAACGTGCAACGAATGCTCCAAGGGGAAGGCGTAATCAACGGTCTAGACTCGAAACAGGGAGACAACAGCAGGAAATCCAGAGCAGCTTCATGGGAGGGGGAGCCTTTGAAATGGCCTCTGAGGATGACGGAGCAGAGCCCATGGCAGAGAAGCACCCCAGACAGGGCCAGCATAAGCAAAGGCACAGAAGGCTAGAGTGTGGGCCCTGGCCAGAGGGGGGCAACAGATTGGTCTGGCCAGAATGGGAAGTGAAATTAAAGTACCAGTTAAGACCATGTG
This sequence comes from Desmodus rotundus, assembly GCF_022682495.2. NCBI lineage: Eukaryota > Metazoa > Chordata > Mammalia > Chiroptera > Phyllostomidae > Desmodus > Desmodus rotundus. Next base: position 128,842,903 of record NC_071394.1, read on the forward strand.
CTTCCAAATCAGATGGACTGGGCTCGACTCCCAGCTGTGCCCACTCTGAGAGAGGGACACCAGGCATGTTACTCACCTCTCACAACCACGGCTTTCTTTTCTATAAACTAGTAATTACACATCCCTTTCCCCAAAGGGCCATGTAGGGATCAAGGAGTGCAACTATGCAGACCACTGCAGAGACATGTGGAAGAGCATGAGGCTGAACCAAGATTCCAGTTGTTAGGGCGCAAGCAGAAACATGGAGGAGGCTGCTGGGTTGGCCAGTGGTTCTCAAAGTTAGGCTCCCAGCAGCCCCCAATTAACTGGGAACTTGTTAAAGATGCAGATTCTCTGGGCCCCACACCAGATCTACCAAATCAGAAATTCTGAATGACACCCAGCAATGTACCTTAGCAAGCCCTCCAGGGGAAGCTGAGGTCCATTAAAACTTGAGAACTGCTCATTTAAGCCAACCCAGGAATTTGCTTTAAGGATACAAAGGCTTTTCGGAAAATCTGAAGACAGAGGTGCAGCAGGGCCTGAAAAATGGGCAGCGGACAGAGATGAGTGCAGGAGGGTGGGGGTGGGGGAATGGGAGTCTCCACTCTCCTTCACTCGTCTTCCTTCTCTCTGCCTTTCTCTTCCTGTGGCTGCAAATGAGCTTCCTTTGTTTCTAGGTGGAAGTTTGCTGCCATAGAGAGCTGCCAGACCCGGAGGCTGAAGTCTCTTAGTCTCAGGTTCTCCGGGAAGCAGTTCATCGGCCCAGCTGGAGTCAGGTGCCCACACCGGGACCAATTAATGGTGCTTTGGGGGCTGAGGCTCCTAGTCTGACCACAGGTGTCCTCCCCCTGCCCCAAGTGCATGGAGGCAACGTGCTGATTCGACGGGGCCTCCTAGGCTTGGAATGCCAGCCAGGCACAAGGGAAAGAGGTCAAGTGAGAGTACGGCATTTAGGAGCTACACGCTTTGAGCCAGTCCCATGGAGCCGTGGTTCTCAAACCGTGATCCCTAGGCCAGCAGTACTGGCAACATGTTGATACAAAAGCCATCTTGGGCCCCACTCGACCCCACCCACCCTCACCCACCCAGACCTACTCAACCAGAAACTCTCTGGGAGGGCTCATCAATCTGCATTAGCCAGGGCTAGTTGGAGAACCACCCTCAGGGAGGACTCAGAGACAGTGCAAAACCCCACATAATGAGAGAGACGATCATTTCCATGACCTCGTCTGCCTGCCCTCCACTTCCGTAGAGTCATAATGAAATAGGTAGGCAGAAGAGGCACCGGAAGAAGCACACTCAGGGTGGCTGGTGGCTGCCCCTCTGCTTTTCTTTCTTTAACACGGAGTACACAGCAAGAGACAACATCCCATTCCACAACTGTTAGAGCTGGGACAGAGCCCCAGCCTCCCTCTTTACTTTGGGGAAACTGAGGCCCTGAGCAGGTAACAAGCCATGTGCAGTGTCTCCCATTCATTGAAAGAGTCAGGACCAAAGCTGAGGCCTCCTGCCTTCAAGCTATCATGATAAAAAGTGGAACTTTTCTAGGTCAAGTAGAAACGTAACTGAGAAAAGAAGTGCAAAATGAAGCCATGTGAGAGCCGTGTGAAGAATTGAGACCAGCTCAGAACCAGCTAGCGGAGTTAGGCGACACGAGGGTTGGTTGCATCTACAGTGTCTTCTTGTGGAGTCACCAATCAAAGTCATCGAACCCGACATTCATTGTCAAGCTTCAGATTCCACCATTGTCATTAGAGCTGTTCAGGCACCACAAACCAAGCAAGGCTAAACCCACTGCTAATGAGAATTAGAATATTTATAAGGCTTTAATAAGAATGGGGAGGGGGAGCAGGAGAGGACGAAGATGAGACATTGTATAGAGTCACAGCAAAACAAAACTATAGCTCCTGAGTTTTTATGTTTAAATGGATTCCTGAAGTGTCCAACAGGGGGAAATAGCTGAAACACTGCACAGGGAGTTGCGAAAATGATGTACTGTAGGGTCTGAACCTTGTGTAACTACCAAAAGCAAAATGCTCTTGGCAGTTAAAGTGCCAGTCTTAGGAAAAGGAAGCAGCAAGTCCAGCCTGAACTGGGGTGGAGAAATGCGGTTGGTGTGGGATGCAGAAAAAGGTGAACAGACGAAAAAAAGTTAGCAAGGACTTGTAAAAAGAGGAACCAGGGTGAACCAAAACAAAGAAATCTTTGATGGCGCTTAGCTCTGGGTGTTACCAACATGTGCCTTGGAGGCAAAGAGGGCAGGGGCAGCTATGCAGGTCGTGCCCTAAACAAGGGCGCTGCTCCTGCCCACGGGACAGGTGGCGACTGAAATCCACCTGGTGTGCCAGTGGCGCCTTTTCCTAACCTCACAAAGCCCAAGGACAGCATCGTGCAGGCGGGGTTGCCTTTTCAGAGTTGCCATGGATGTCCGTGCATTCAAAATAACTACTTGGCAACCCACACATTTCAAAGAATGACTTGGGTTCTTTTCAAATAGCTCCTTTATTTTCTCTATAGAGTCCCAGACTCTGGAGATCCAACCAGCCGATTAGAGACAGTGCCTTGGTGTCTGGGCAGAGCAAAGCAAGAACAGCTTAAGTAGGGAGACCCCCTCAATCCCCCGCTCTGCCCCCTTATGAAGAGGCACCAACGACAGTGCAGGCCTATTCTACCTCTGGGGCCAGTCTAACTCCCCTTATTATTTCTTAAGTTTCATTTTGTTTGTGTCTGCAAATACTTTTCTCAAGATCTTCGGGATTTTGATGATGCTTATTTGGGGATTTGCTTTCCAACTCCCTCCTACGACATCTCCACGCTCCAGGTGGCCAGAAATGGTCACTGCTCTTCACTTTGGAAGCCCTCCCCAAGCCTCAGCTCTTCACATGGCCATTGCTGTGACACCACCAGAAGCAGCAGCGGCCTCCCCGCTTCCAAAGGAACAGGAAAGAAGTGCTGCCTGGTCGACAGGAAACAGCACCGAGGACAAACCGAAGGGAGTTGACTTGATGGCTGTTGGAAAGTTTCTAACCTGCACAGCCAGATGGCCTGCGGCAGTGAGGAACATGCCGCGTGGTTTAGCATCAGTCCGGGTGGCCCCGGGCTCCTTCCAGGATCTGATGCTCACCCCCACCTCCCTGCTGCTGTCCCTGCCAACGCCCTGCCGGGGGCGGGGCTTCTGCCTTCCTTCTTTCTCTGCTTCTATCTGTCTTAACAGTTATGTTCTGTGCAGCTGCCAGAGGGATCCTGTTAAAACATGAGTCCCTTGCCTACCCAGAGCCCTCCAATAGCTCCCTGGTGGGTGTGCCCAGTACAAGGGCAAAGCCCTGCTGAAGGCCTGCCAGGCCCCACGGGACAAGGCTCCCCACTAGCCCCCACTGTGGGTCCCACCTCACTCCCCCTCACTCCTTCTGTTCCTGTGCCTCTACCCACCTTGCTGTTCCTTTGTACACAAGTATTGAAATTTCTCCAGGCCACATGGATCCCTGAAAGCAGAACTGCTAAATCAGAGCATCTGTACATTTTGTAGATATTGCCAAACGACGCTACAAATGGGTTTGCTGAATTCTGTCCCTACCCCGGTTGTGAGAGGGGCTGTTTCCTGCCTCCTTAGCAACACTTGAGGTTGCCAGGCTTTTTCATCTTTACTAATTGGATCGTGGGAAACGTTATCCCAATACTGTTTCCGTTTACATTTTCTTGAATGTGATGAAAATTTAGCAAATTTTGTGTTTATTGGCCATTTGTATTTCTTATTCTGGAAATCTGCTGGGGGGAGAGGATATTTTAATAATTCAATTTCTTAAAAGCCTTATTGTTTTTCCATTTTTAAGAGTTAATTTTGGTAATGTATAATTTTCTAGAAAATTGTCCATTTTATTCAAATTTCCAAATGTGCAATTATCCTCTGTACTATTTAGTTATTGTCTTTTCCTGTTGCTATTACTGTTCCTGTTTATTTGTGCCTTTTTAGTTTTTCCTTCATCCATCTGACTAGAGGTGAAATAGTCAAGACTACTAGCAGCCTTTCACCAGGTTTTGCCACCAAGTGAATTATGAAGAAAATTTTTCATTTTCAGAGTCTTCTGGATTTCCAAATTTGGACATTAGGTGATGGATTTATTACTTTGTTTTCATCCAGATCTAATTGCTTTGTAATTTTTGTTCTGCTTTCATTTTTAACTCAGGCATTTGGCAATATTTCAGTTTCAAAAACTTTTTTGTTTTTTCTAATATATATAAAAATCATATTCAATTTGATAAATTATGGTCAGAGGATGTGGTCTGTGTGATACCATTTCTTTCATTTTGCTAATTATTATGAACTTGGACATGTCAGCTTTTTTTTTTACTATACAATATAGTAGTTTATTTCTTTTCATTTTCATTTCATTTTATTTTTATTGTTGTTCAGTTACAATTGCCCCACCTTTTTCCCGTTGCTCTCCCCTGCCCTACCCCCCTCCCCGGTTCTCAGCTTTTCTCAAAGTTCCCTCTCTAGTCTCGGTTTTAGAACTTCTCAGCGGGTGACCCAGCCCCAAACGGGCTTGGGTGTGTTGTAACATATTGATCTGCTCAGCCCCCAGGACAGCTGTGCAGGGCCATATCAGGGGGAACCTCACGAACTTTCTAGAGGGCAGCCGCTCACTCAGATAGCACACCTTGCAGCCCCTGTGGGCAGCGGTCACGTGGCTTACATCCAGCCCTGTGTCTGTGCTAATGCCCCACGCATAGCTGCGGAGGTGCCTCTTGAACGCCGACATCACCAGCCAGCTGCAGATATCCCGGCTGCCCCTCAGGCCAAGGGGTCTGTGGCACTGCAGAAAGAGTTTGTTCAGGTTCCAGGTGCCCACAGAATGGAGCCCGGCCAAGGGCTCTGGTAGAGGTTGGGGGCCAGGGAGGCTCAGCTGCTCTCTGCTTTACATAGTTTGGTCCCTTCTGTCCATTTGTGGCTGATGCGGCCTTCTGGTGGCATCTGCACCAGCTTCAGGGGCAACTGTTCTAACAACGTGTGTGTGATTTGTAGAGCTATGTCATTTTTTAAACTTAAAATAAAACATTTGATTGCCTTTGATATCCCTTTGTGTTTTGATATGACAAGAAATGTCAATATTATATTTGTTAATGAAAGAGAAAGAAGAGCTACTAGATTCTTCAAATATAATTCCAACTGTTGCAAGGTTTTGTGTGGCTGTATACATTTTGCTTTAATTTTTACCACCTACGTATGTGACTAAAGTTTCTTATTGGTGCTGATTATCAAGAATTTGAAATGATTCCCATGAAAATCTTGATCTGAAATGTGCCCAGCAATTTCCAGCATTACATATGATAAAAGTTGATATCCATGGTTGCAACCTCATTTCTCCTTTAAAAATGGGAAAATACTTTATTTGTAAAATGCATTAAAAAGTCAGTATGTGATATTTATAACATTGCCAATTTTACCTTTCTTATTATAACTATAATATCAGCAAAATGAAAGTTACTTTCTTAATAGATGATTCCTTTAATATTATATAGTTTTTCTCATTCCCAAGTTAACGGTTTTTTTGCCTTAAAGTCTACTTTGATATTATACCTCAGTATTCGCTCAGTGAGCTTTTTTCCCAGAATGCCTGTTTTTCCGTCTCTCTGTTTTCAATCCATGTGGCTTTCGTATAGAAGTTCTTGCGTAAGCAGCACACAGTGCTTTGTCTTTTAACAAACGGCATCGATCCATCTACATTTTACCTTTTTTGTGATTGGTGATACAATCAGACTGACTTGAGCCATCCTGCTTTTTCTATTTGCCATCTTTTTTCCTCCTTACATGTCTTTCCCTGTCTTTAGTTCTGCCCCCCACCCTCTCCCCCACCCCCACCCAGCCACTATTTTGGAAGCTATAAATCACAGTCAATTCTCTTGGCAGTTACTCTTTCTCTTTTAGCATGCATATTGAAAAACACATTTTTCTAACAGATTCTGAAGTTATTAACTATTTGTATTTTCCTCCTAAACACGACTGGATTTTTGCACACTTTACCTATCAAATATCACCTCCCTACATCCAGTCATTACTGCCTTGTGGTTTGTTTTGGTTTTGTTTTTACATTTTCAGCAACAACAGCAAAGTTTTCTTCCATCAGCAGTTAAATTTACCGAGTCATTTTATCCGTTTTTATGCTCACAGCTTTTTTTTTTTTTTTAATTCCATTGTGACAGGACAGCAAGAAGCTAGGAAAAGTCCTGGGCAAGTGAAATGGGGAAACCGAGACAAGAAAATTAAACAAGAACCAACATTTTGAACAACCTACAGCCGGCTAGGAACACAGGAGCAAATGGTTTACACCTCTGCTCCTAACCAGATAATATGTAGCTTAAATCTCCCTGGTCTGCCGAGATAGAGAATAGAGACCCAATTAATGCCATTTGTGCCAGCTAAACCCAAGGACAGAGCAGTCAGGGGAACAAATAACAAAAGCCCCATTAGCGCCAGCCAGGCCCAAGATGAAAGTAAAATGGTAAAGCAGACCAAAGGATAATTCCAAATTCCCCATATGCTCATTTTGATGCATCAGCCTATTAAATTCACAACTGCAAACCTACTTTGGCCCCACCCTGTATTGGATGAGTTGTAGTAGTTTGTGCTTTTGAAGAAATCAGTCCATTTTACCTAAGTTGTGAAATGTATGTTTGTCCTATTGTCTGAACTACTTTTCCTCTTTGTTAGTCTCAGTAAATAATGCTTTTGATCTTTTAGGAGAACTAGCTTTTGTGTCAAGGATTTTGTTTGCTTGTCTTTCTCTTTTCAGTTTCATTGATTTCTGCTCTTGTTTTCTTTTATTATCATTATTTTCTTATATCTTCTTCCTTTGGGTTTATTTAGGTGTTTTTTTTTCTACCTTCCTGCAGCAAGAGCTTAGATCAGCTTAGATATGAGATCTTCCTCTTTTCTAATGTAAGCATTGAGTGCTATAAATTTCTCTCTGTGCCTGTAGACTTTGATACATTGCATTTTCTTTTTCATTGAGTTCAATGTATTTTTTATCTCCCTTGAGACTTAATTTTTGATATATGGACTTAGTGGTATATTGCTTCTTGCTTAATTTCCAATTTTTAAAAAATTTTCCTGTTATCTTCACATAATCATTTTCTATTTTGATTCCACTGTGGTCTGCAAACACACTCTGTATTTTCGACTCTTAAATTTGTTGCCTGGCTGGCGGGCAATAGCCATCACTGATTTTCCAAACTCATGGTTCTTAGCCACTTTTAATTCTATTTCCAGGCCTCTTACCGGCAACACGAGCAGTGGGTTTTGTACACTTCGGGGCCGTGAGGACCAAAACAACAGGGGACTAAATCGAGCACAGCAGAGAGCGATGCGGGCAGAGGATGCAGTTAAAGTGCATGAGATGCATGAGGCCGGGCCCTTCATCCCACGGCTCACTGCTTTGCAGCGCACCTCTTTTACAGGGGGCAAGCACACTCTAAAACAACGTTAAACATTATAGCATAGCAAATATGCAACCCAACACCCAGTCGTTTCTTATCATTACCAAGTGTTAGGCGCCGTACACAGTGGATTGCTATAGTTTTATATGACTGGCAGAGCGGAAGGTTTGCTTACACCAGCCTCGCCACCAACCTGTGAGCGACGCACTTGACTTTAGGATGGCTACGATTCACTAGGGGCTGGGAATTTTTCAGCTCCATGATGATCTTCTGCAACCACCTTCTGTCACTGACCAAAACATCGTTATGTGGCGCGTGACTGTGTTGACATGTCACCAGTTCAAATGACATATAGAAACCTTACCTCCTTTTACTTCTCTTTATCCTTCCCCATTTGTATTTTAGTTGTATTAAATATTTCCTCTACTTTATTTTAAACCGCATCAGTGTTATAATTTCTGCTTCAAGCAGCAAACATCATTGAGGAAACTCAAGATAAAAAAGAAAGTGGATTGTTCTTGCCCATATTTTTCCTCTTTCCTATTGTTCTCCGATTTCTTATTTTGTCTTTTTGTTTGTTTGTTTAGGGAATAGCCTTTACCTGTTCTCTTCTGGTGGTCTGCTGGTGACAAATTCTCTCTCTTTGAATACAGTGGATACAGGACCCTGGACTAATAGTTCTTTTTTTCAGCACTTGAAAATGTTGTGCTGCTGACTTTGGGTCCTTGAGGTTCCTGATAAGAAATTCACTGTCATGCTAACTGCCCCCAATAGATAATGTGTTTCAAAACAAAGGGTTGTTGTTTTTTTTTTTTGTCTTTAGTTTTCAGAAGCTTGACAATAATGTGTCTTGGTGTGGATTTCTTTGAGTTTATCTTTATGGGAATTTTCTCAGTTTCTTTAATCCGTAGGTTTATATCTTTTGCCAAGTTTATAAAGCTTTTCCCTATTATTGAGTAATTTTTTAAGCCTCATTCTCTTCCTCCTTTCCTTCTGGAAAACATTCACAGTGTGAATGTTAGATTTTTTTGGTTAGTCCCAGAGGTTCTCTCTTTTTTTTTTTTTCCAGTTTTTTCTCTCTGCTGCTAAGTATAGGTCATTTCCATTTTCATTCTTCAAGCTCACTGATTTTTTTTTCTCTGTCCATTCCACAACTGAGCCCATCTAGCAATTTTTTTGTTTTTGTATTTTTCAGTTCTATAATTTTCACATGGTTCTTCTTTATATCTTCTATTTCCTTGCTGCAACTATTTCTTTGCTGAGCTGTTCAATTCACTCGTATGTTTCAAGTGTGCTCGTAATTGCTCGCGAAAGCCTTTGTACTTTGGCTGCTTTAAAACTATTTGTAATTATAACATCTCTGTCATCTCGGCGTTAGAAGCTATCGATGGTCTTCATTCACGTTAAGATGTTACAGGTTCTTCATATGACACGTGACTTTCTACTGAAACCTGGACATTTTGAGGAGCATGATAAAAAACCTGGATTTTATTGATACCCTCTGTTTTAGCTGGTTCGCCTTGTTAAATCCACGTAGGGGTAGAAGTCCAGATTTTTCTACTTGGTCTCTGTGGACACCCAGGGTGGAGCAGGGGCTCTTGTTACTGCCGGGTGAAAGTGGGCATCCTCACTAGGTTTCTGCTAATACCATCCTGGCTAGGGGGGATGGAAGTGCCTCATTACCGTTCCGCTATGTGGCTTCCACTGATACCGCATTACCGCTGAACCTGGTTCTCACAGGCAGTACTGAAAGTACTCCATTACCACCAGCTTTCTTCTCACCCCACCCCAGTGGGGAGTGAGAGGGTTAATTTTTTACTACTGGGTGACAGGTGAAGTCCAGGCTCTTCTCATTGTCTCTACTGACACCACAGGGAGGTGGGGACAAACCTCATCACCACCTGGTGGGATGAAGGCCCTGGCTCTCTACCTGGGCTTCTCAGAAACCTTACTACCAGGGAGGGAGGGGAGAAGGGTGGGCCCTCTCTTACAGATCATTGAGGGTGAAACTCTGTGCTTCCCACTTTGATAGCCCCAGGGTGGGGGTGGGGAGGGTTGGGGCCACAGTTCTCCCTGAGGGGTTTCACTGGAGTAGAGCATTTCACGTCTGAAAGTTTTCTGTCCTTCTCATCCTTCAGCTGGGGAGAACAGGCTTTTGTTGGAGCTATTTGTTGTCTGTGCCTGTTGTCATTTCCAGGTTCTTGGCTTCTCCAGCACCCAGTCTGGGGTGTGGGAGACACAAAGAAACTCCAGGTGACTTACTACCCTGCTGTCCCTCAGCTCCCGAGGTCTCTAGCTGGTTTGCCCTGTTCTCTCCACCTTCCACAGTTGTCTGGCGTTTGTTTTACATGTGATGATCAGGGGGTTTGATCATACTAACGGGAGGAATAAAAAAAGTACGTTTACTCCATCTTCCTGGGAGTTTCTCTTCGTCTGCTTTCATGTCCCTCCCCCACAGCTAGAGCATAAGAGCCATGTCTGTTATGCTTCCCAGAGCAACTCCAGGAACTGGTACAGTGCCCAGCTGACTGAGGCCATTCAGTAATAACTGCACGAAGAGAAAAACACTGAAAGGAAATACAACTAAATCTCTACGGTGCAGATAGGTTTTTGATGGTAGAATTATAGATTTTCCCTCCCTCCTCTATATATTAATCAACTTTCCAAAATGAGTATGTATCACCTTTATAATGAAAGAAACAAACTTTTTAATAGAAGCAATGACAGCCCAGGAAAGATGAAACTATATTGAAAGCAGCTATTGTTTCCGAAAGAGCTTTATTCTTCAGACTCAAACAAATCGCATTAGAGGTCATGGAAGGATTTGCAGGTGTGATGGGAAAATTGTTGCCCATGATATTTGGAGAAGATTGGAATTGAGGAAGTATTCTCGCTTCAGTCACATAAAAAGAGAAATTCTGGAGAAGTAGCTTAGTGAAATTGTTGCTGAACCTTCACAATGCTGGACAGAATAACGAAATGCTAGTGTATGAATGTTAAAAGGCATAATCATGAGGGACGAGCCCTGCCAAGGGGCAGGTGGGCAGGTGGGCCCCAGACACGTGGGGGATTTACGAAACAAATACTTACACACTAACTCTGGTAAACTCAATGTCCAAAGTTCATGAACTTCTTGAATGTCACTCTTTTATTTCCAACCCCCATCTCTGACCTAAATTTCCCTGCAATTAGTTCAGTACGCTCAGAACTTCTGGTTAATCCCCCTTCACGTTGCTTAAGCAATGACTTCTCAGTTCCACCTCACTTGCCCACTCCTAGTTTTGTTGTTGCTTAATCCCTTGGCCTTGTGCCACCCAATCCCCTGACAGAGCCGCCAAGCCTTCCACTATAGGAAGACATAAGTCCACTCAACAATTTGGGCCATACCGAGCACATTTCCCTTTTTTAACAAAGTTACTCAATCGGTAAATCCAGGGATGCCTGAGGAAGCTCATTAAAAACAAGAAATTCGGCACCCTCTCTGCTGCCCAGTACATATCTTAGCATTTGGAACTCAAATAAATGTAATTGGATCAGTTTGGATTGGATCGGATTGAATGGAGATCCATGGGACATTTAGTTAAAGGAGAAATGAAGACAGTTTCAGCAATGGTATCTAGCAATGACTGATTAATGGGTTCGTATTAGGGAATGCTAAAATGCACCACATTGAACCCTTTCCAGTCAGTGGTTTGTCAGTTATTTGAATGGGGACACTAAGCTATGACTTATCAGAATGTGCATTAGTGCAAATTTGAGAGCGACAGCTAATGAGTTAAATAACAGAATCAGACTTCAAAAACATCTGGACACCCTAAAATAACTAGTTAAAACTAAGAAATAGGAATCTAGGTTCCAGCCAAGATGGAGGCGTAGGTAGAAATGCTTTGCTTCCTCGCACAACTAAAAGAAGGATAACAATCAATCTAAAAACAATAAACAACCAGAAGTGCCAGAAAATCAAACTGCATGGAACTCCTACAACCAAGGAGTTAAACATTCACCAAGACCGGGAGGTGGGACAGAGATGGGCAGCTGAGGGGAAAGGACACCTGACAAGGAGGCAGACCCCACGGTAAGGTGGGGCTGGCTGAACAGGAAACTAAAGACTCAAAGCTAGCTGTGAACTACTGTGGGGGTTACTGAGGAGAAACTCCCAGTATCTCACAAGAGAGTTCTTGGGAAAGTGGGGATAGACTGGAGCAAGTGAGCTGCATTGTTCCCTCTCTGACCTCTCCCCCACAGACAGCACCCCAACACAGCAATGTGGGTTGCCCCACCCTGGCGAATACCTAAAGCCCCTCCCCCTTACAACATAACAGGTCCACCGAGACAAAGAAATATGGCCCAAATGAAAGAACAGATCAAAACTCCAGAAAAAGAGCCAAGCAATGAGGAGACAGCCAATCGATGTGATACAGGGTACGAAACGCTGGTCATCAGGATGCTCGCAGAACTCAATGAGTGTGGTTGCAAAATAAAGGAACAAATGCAGGCTACCCAGAGTGAAATGAAGCAAAATATACAGGGAACCAACAGTGAAGGGAAGGAAAACAGGACTCATATTAACGATTGGAACAAAAGGAATAAATAAACATCCAACTGGAACAGAATGAAGAAACAAGAATTCAGAAAAATGAGGAGAGGCTTTAGGAACCTCCAGGACAACTTTAAATGCTCTAACATCAGAATTATAGGAGTGCCAGAAGGAGAAGAACAAGAGTAGGAAGTTGAAAACTTATTTGAACAAATAATGAAGGAAAACTTCCCCAATCTGGCCAAGGAAATAGACTTACAGGAAGTCCAGGAAGCTCAGAAAGTCCCAAAGAAATTGGACCCAAGGAGGAACACACCAAGGCACATCATCATTAAGTTACCCAAGATTAAAGATAAAGAGAGAATCTTAAAAGCAGCAAGATAAAAAGAGACAGTTACCTACAAAGGAGTTCCCATAAGACTGTCAGCTAATTTCTCCAAAGAAACCTTACAGGCAAGAAGGGGCTGAAAAGAAGTATTCGAAGTCATGAACGGCAAGGATGTACATTCCACAATTCCTCTATCCAGCAAAACTACCATTTAGAATGGAAGGGCAGATAAAGTGCTTCCCAAATAAGGTCAAGTTAAAGGAATTCATCATTACCAAGCCCTTATTATATGAAATGTTAAAGGAACTTATCTAAGAAAAAGAAGAAGATTGAAACCATGAACAGTAAAATGACAACAAACTCGCAATTATCAACAACTGAACCTAAAATAATGAAAACAAAAACTGAGCAAACAACTAGAACAGGAACAGAATCAGAGAAATGGAGATCACATGGAGGGTTTTCAGTGGGGAGAGGGAGGGGAAGAACGGAGGGGAAAGGTACAGGGAAGAAAAGCATAATTGGCAGGCGTAAAATAGATGAGTAGAGATAAAGAATGGTATAGGAAACAGAGAAGTCAAAGAACTTATATGTACAACCCATGGACATGAACTAAGGAAAGGGGAATGCTGGAGGGTTGAGGGGTGCAGGGTGGAGCTGGGATAAAGGGGAAAAAATTGGGACAACTGTAATACCATAATCAATAAAATATACTTTAAAAACTGAGAAATAAAATTTAATAGAAATAAATAATAAGTCATACTTTTAGATGCATAAAAACTATATCTCAAAAATGCTAAATGATGATAATAGCAGATGTTTTTAAGTTTATAGTGAACATGATCCATTCATATTTTATAAATTGTCACAATATTGTTGGCAAGTAATTGGGCAATTGTTTCAATGGTCATAAACTATTTTTTTCTATTTGACATAGTAACTCCATTCTTGGAGATTTGTTCTGAACTGGATGTACTTTGGGAAGAAATAAAATTAAACTCTTCATACCATATACAAAAACTAAATTCCAGATGGGTTAAATATATAAATGTTAAAAAATAAAACTCTATAAATACTAGAAGAATATTTTTATTCCTTTGGAATAAGGAAGGCTTTACTAAGTAAAAACACAAAATCATAGCAACAAAGGAAGACAATCAGACACAAGAAGCCAAGTTGAAAGACAGGCAACAAAGCAGAAGAAAATATTTACCACACTTAACAGGCCAAGGATTGCTACCCGGCATCACATGAAAACAGCACCTCAACATAAACATACCTTTTTACTTAGTCCCACAAGTTCCTCAAAGCAAGCCAACTACTTCATCTGAAGCCAAACTAAAAAGCAGGGGGCTGTTCTGACCGTGAGGGGAAACACTGGCAGAGCGGCTATAGGGCACCTTCACTCAGATTAGAAAAACGTGTTCCTTCCAAGGAGCCACAGCTGGCGTTCAGCTTGACGGGCAGAGAGTTCGGGCTGCATCTCAGCCTCCAGAAGTACCCCAGCCACACAAATACTCTCAAGGTCCTGAAAGACTGTGTTATATTTACTGACAGATTTCCATCTGACTGTTGGTCTTCTGTGATATTGCGATATAATAAGAACAAATATATTTGGTCTTCTTCCCAGCTCCTGGCCAGAGATCCTAAAACCCTTGTAATTTCCCAGCTGATAAGAGTAAAGGGAGCATCGTTTGTTACAGTTTTGTGTTTTTTTTTTTCGGTCTACAATTCTTGAAATAGCTCAAGAGCACTAAAGGGGGAAGGAGCATGTTTCATTATTTACAACATGTGCCTTTCAGCCACACCTGGGTTTGTGTTGATGGGGTGATCTGGGGAGGCCTCTAAGGATGGGGTGATGTTTATCAAGGAACCAACATGGTTCCCTGGATTAAAAGGTTGGAACTTTCTGTCCCACCCCTCCACGTATCTCCTTTCTGCCCTCCCCATGCACCCCTAGGGAAGGGAGGGGGACTGGAGATTGAGTGCGCCAGTGGCCAATGATTTAATCAATCGTGCCTACATAATCAGCCTCCAAAAATCCCCTCACCTAAAGGGGTTCAGAGGACTTACAGATTGGTGACCGCCCTGAGGTGCTGGGACGGTGGCACAACCGGAGAGGGCATGGAATTGTCACACCCCTGCCCCATACCTTGCCCTGTGCATCTCTTTCATCTGGCTGCTGTATCTTTTCACACTAACTGGTAATCTAGTAAGTGATCTGTTTTTCAGTTTAGAAAGAAATTGATAACACTAAATTCCTGCATTAGAATAAAAAGGTCTCGAATCAACGATATTAGTCTACACCTTAAGAAACTAGAAAAGTTTGGACAAACTAAACCCAAAGTAAACAGAAGAGCAAAAATAATAAAGATAAAAGCATAAATCAATGCAATAAAAAGACAAACAAAAATATAAAGAAAGATCAAGGAAAATCTAGTTCTGTGAGAAAATTTTTTTTAAATTTATAAAACTCTAGCCAGAAAAAAAAAGACACAAATTACCAAGATCAAGGATGAGAGAGGTAACATCGCTACAGACCCTACAGATAGTATGGAAGTACCACGAACAATTTTATACCAATAAATTAGACACCTTAGATAAAACAAATTACTCGAAAGATGCAAATAACCAAACCTCACCCCAAAAGAAATAAACTGAATAGCCCTATAGCTAATAAAGGAATTTAAATTGTAAGGGAAACAGAAACCCTTCCACAAAGAAAACTCTAGACCCAGATGGCTTCGATTCTACTAGACATTTGAAGAAGAAATAATACAAGCTCTTAAACTCTTCCATAAAATTGAGAGGAGGGAATACTTCCCAATTCATTCTATCATACTCAGACACCAAAATCATACAAAGACAGTATAAGAAAACAATAGATCAATATCATTCATGAACATAAATAAAATGCAATTCAACCCCATGCATAAACTGGGACTTCATTTCTAGAAAGTAAGCAACATTTGGGCTGCCCTTGCCTGGTTGTTAAATCTTGCCTCTTTCATCAGAAAGCACCCTTCTTGAGGACAGGTAGCATCAATGTTTCTCTCCTCACAGCACCTCCCTCAGTCCTCAGCACTTGCTGACCCATCACCAAAACAGTGGATAATTGCATGAATTATTTGAGAGAAAAAGCAAGAGGAGAAATGGGGGATTTTGTATGGGAGAAGAGAGAGGAAGTCCTTATGTGTTTTGCACAGATAGGGCCAGGGGAAATTAGGAATGTGACAATAAAGAGTGTGAAACAGTGTCCTTGGCACTGACAAATGCAATGGTTTCATTCTGTTTTGAAAATGACAACGATCCCAATGTTTGGTGGTAATGCTTTATTGCAGTTGTAATATACACCGGTTCCTCATTCCTGAGGTTGAGAGATGACAATTTCCTCTTTTGACTTAATTATATTTGGTGAAAACATGCAAAGAGATTTAAACACAGTCTACTTTAGGTGCACGACCTCACTACTGGGCTGGTTACAACAGCAGTTGCAGCTGTAGGCACCTGAGCCTACCAGCCGAACTTTCCTTGAGATCCTGACTTTGGCCATGTAGTTCTGGACCTTCACTTCAAACCAGAGGAAGTGACCCATTTCTGCTCGATGGGAGTTGCAGGCTGCTAATGGGGAAAAGCAAGACTCGCACCTCCGTTCTCTGGTGTGTAAAGTCTGTGTCTCCCGCGTGGATCTGATACATCGAGCATTGGAGCTGGGGTAGTTGCAGACAACACTGGTGCTGTCGTTGGCCACGGAAGTGTCAAAAGAGGGTGAAACCCTGTTAAACATCAAAACGCTACTCTCCTCCAGTTTCCTGCGGGATATGGATTATGATCGTGGATGGGGCATAACTGGGATGGAGAAGGAGAAAATATGATCAGTTAGGCACATGGAAATATTTGTGAGAGCTAGCTTCTTTGAATGAGAACCCATCAGTGTCCATGGTGACCCACTAGGTATCGATTTCAAGAATCCGTGAGACAGAACAGCCCTTGTCTTCTCTGAGTTACGATCCAGGATTCCAAGGGATTCCAACACACTAACATTTTCCGATTCCTTTTTTGCCACCAGCCTAGGAGCTTCTAGGGAACAGGGCTCTGTTTTATTCATCTTTGTAACCTAGCAACTGGCCCAGAATAGCTGTTTCATGAAGATTTGTTGAATTATAAATGCATGTCTTATTCTACTTTTTCCAGAGTGTGAGCTCTAGGTACCGATGATGGTATTCGGGTGATCTGTCTCCCCGCTAATCTGTAAACTTCTTGAGGTTAAAATTCGTCTGACTTATCTGTGTTCCCTACGTTCAAAACCATGCCTAACTCAATACATTTGGTGAGTGACCGAATGCATAACGGAATGAATGAGCTAAAATGAGCCTCCCTAGCTTCTATTTGCCAGTCATTCCTCAATAAAGCTGGGGGGAAAGTGAGTCTCCCTATTTCTGACCAGCAGCTCAGTTGCTTTGCTCTTTTCCTGCCGTCTAGACCTTATCGTCTAGGGAATCTAAAGTTACTACTAATGCAGTGGTTGTCCCACTTTGCTGTGCGTCAGAATCATCTCGAAGACCAGGTTCTTTGATGTAGGTGGGCCTTTGTAGATTTACCATGTTCCCCAAATACCTACCCAAACTGGAGAACCAATGCTTCTGTGCAGTGCGTCTCAACCTTGTTCATGTTGTACCACCATAGAAAACGATACTAACTTAGTACATGGGAGTCAACAAGTGAAGCTCCGGACAGCCCGGGGACTCAGCCTCTTGGCCCACCTGCGATCTTGTCATGCACTGGCAACCCCACTTGGAAGGCTCTGCAGAACCTTGATGCTCACACGGCATTCTGGGGACCGGCACCTACAGCCTCAACCACGAGCTGCTTGCAAAGGCAAATCTCAGGCCCTGCCCAGAGCCACAGAAGCAGGGTCAGCTAACAGAGGATCCATGGGCACATTGAAGACTGCCGAGCACTGGTCTCAACACCCCCAACCTTGAATCTCCAACTGCCCTCTGACCTACAGAAAATGTATGTATGTCCAGGAAAGGGCATGTCTCCTGGCCCCTGGAGCTGACTCAGACAAGCAGGGGAAGTGAAGCAGAAAAGTGCTGAGCTCAGCTGCAATCACTATTCACACTGGGGTGTGTGTGTGTGTGCACGGGCACGCACGTGTCTCATTCCTGTCAGCACCGCAGAGCCAGAGTGGAATGCGCACGGTGTTCAGTGTTAGGGGGGAAATGTCGCAATTCTAAAAGATGCCAAGGAAAATTTTGCACTGACTCTCGAGCTCACTGCCTGCAGTGGAGGTTAAATCCAGGACCAGGTTTTCCACTCCGTTTCTGCCGTCACGACCCTCGTCGATGCGCTCATTCGCTTCTCGAGCATCTATTTCAGACCAGGCCCCACATTCGGCACCAGAAATACCAGTACGAAACAACGGTTATGACCCTCACCCCACCCTCTGCCCACAGCCTCTTCTCCTGCCAGTCCATGCTGCATACCGCGCCAGACTCACCCTCCAGCGCGCATTTCCTGTGGCACTCCTCGGACCAGCCCCTCCCATCGTCGTGCCAACCTTCTTCCTTTTCAGGCCCACCTCCCACTTTCCTATATAAACCTACCAACCCCTGCAGTTGGTCACTCACTGTCCCCCAAACGTGCCGCTCACTTTGCTGCTGGAATCTGATGCAGCAGCTCTAGCGAGAGGCCTGAGCACCTGCACTGTTGTACATTCCCTGACTGGGGCCGGGGCACAGCCATCATGGAGAACTGCTTGTTCACAAGATCAGAGAACTGAGCCCTGTTCTCTGGACACACTCCCGGTCCCGCAGTGCAGGCTACGAAGGCAAGGACAGTGGGCGGAGGGCGGAGTGTTATTCAGTACAGTGTTGCCATGGGTGGTTCTGATCCTGAACAGAGCATCCGGGAGGGCTGCCTGGAGGAGAGGTCGCTTGACACAGTGTCTTGTGGGGCTGAGAGGAGGAAAGGCACCCAGGCAGGAGACACTGTGTGAAGCGGGTTGATACCTTCAGAGAACTAGAATGAGATTGCTGGGGACGGAGTTCATGGGGGGCAAGGGGTGGCAGCAGGAAGAGAGGGTGGGGAGACCAAGGGCCAGATCTCAGAACAAGTGCTGTGCCCCACTAGAGGGTTTGATCTTATTTCATCAGAGGGCTCAGGGTTGCGGTATCGAAGATATTAATCAGGGGAAATACTCATCTGCACTTTAATCTCACATGAGCAGCCTGGAGGTTTTGCAGGCGATGTATGATAAGATGGGGGTGGAACGGGGGGCAGGAGAGTCAAGGGCAAGGTAGCTAGTTGGAGCTGCCCCTTGGGAGTCAAGTGCAGTGCAACAGAAAGAAGGCCGTCGTGATGTGGCACGGCCACGTCGTGACTGCGCAGCCTCCATGGAATCACGCCGTGTCTCAGGGCCTCCGTCTCTTCAACTGTGATGTGGGGGGTGGGGGGGGACGTGTTGCCCTGATAGCCAGATAGGTCAGTCCCAGCTCCACAAGCCCATGGGATGAAATTCAGTCCAAAAGCCTTTTTAAAAAAAATTATGGTAAATATACATAACACAAAGTTTATCATTTTGACCACTTTTAAGTACAGTTCAGTGGCATAAGTACATGCGCTTTGCTGTGCAGCCAGCACCACCATTTACCTCCAGAACTTTTTGATCTTCCCCAGCTGAAACTCCATCCCCGTGAAACACTAACTCCCCCTTCCCCCTCCCCCAGTCCCTGGCAGCTCTCACGCTACTTTCTCTACCTATGAACTTGACCTACTCCATGAACCTCGTAAACGTGGAATCACATATGTGTCCTTTTGTGACTGGCTTGTTTCACTGAGCATGTCTCCAAGGCTCATCCAGGTTGTAGGCTGTATCAGAATCTCCTCCCTTTTTAAGGCTGAATAATATTCCATTGTGTGGCCAGATCACATTTCGCTTCTCCATTCACCTGTTGATGGACACTTGGGTGGCTCCTACCTCTGACTGTTGTGAATAAGGCTGCTACAAATGTGATGCACAACATGTTGGGGGGGGGGGTGTTCTGCTTTCAATTCTTGAAGTGAAATTGCTGGATCACACGGTAATTTCTACTTAACTTTTTGAGGAACTATCATACTGTTTTCCACAATGGCTGCAGCGTTTTACATTCCCACCAGCAAAGCAAAGCTTCCAGTGTCTTCAAATCTTCATCGATACTTGTTATTTTTTTTTTAATTTATAATATCATTCAAATGGGCAGAGGGGTGGTATCTGCATTTTGATTTTCATTTCTCGAGTGATTGGTGATTTAGAACAGCTTTTCATGGGCTTACTGGCCATTTTCTTTCTTTCTTTTTTTGGAGCTTTATCTACTGAAGTCATTTGCCCATTTTCAAATCAGGTTGTTTGGGTTTTTGTTGCTGAGTTGTAGGAGTTCATTATATATTTTGGATACTAATGTCTTGTCAGATATATGATTTATAATTTTTTCCATTCAGTGGATTGCCTTCTCATTTTGTTGATAGTGTCCTTTGATGGACAAACATTTTAATTCTGAAGTCCAATTTGTCTATTTTTGTCTTTTGTTTCCTTTGCCTTAGTGTCAGATGCAAAAAGTCATTGCCCAAATCCAATTACCATAAAGTTTTTCTCCTATCTTTTCTTCTGCTAAGAGTTTTATGGTATTAGCTCTTGCATTTAGGTCTTTAATCCATTTTGAATTAATTTTTTACATGATATGAGGTAATGGTTCAATTTTATTCCTTTGCATGTGGATATTCAGTTTTTCCAACACTGTGTTAAAAATACTGTCCTTTCCCTATCGAGTGGTCTTGGTGCCCTTGTCAAAAGTTGTTTGACCACATATGCAAGGGTTTATCTCTGAGCTCTCTGTTCTGTTCCATTGATTATATGTCTGTCTTTATGTTAGGACCACGGTTTTGGTTTTTGTAGCTTTGTATAAGTTGGAAATTAGGAAATGTGAGACCTCCAATTTTGTCCTCTTCCAAGATTATTTTGGCCACTTAGGGTCCTTTGAAAGTCCACATAAATTTTAGGGTGGATTTTTCTATTTTTGCAAAAAAACCCAAAACATTTATTGGGACTATTGATGAGGATTGAACTGACTCTGTAAACCACTTTAGTTAGTATTAACATCTTAATACAATATTAAGTCTTTCAATCCATGAACACAGAATGCCTTTCTATTTATTTTTGCCTTCCTTAAGAGTTTTGCACTTACAGTGTATAAGTCTCACCTCCTTGGTTAAGCTTATTCCTAAGTATCTTACTTTTGTTTATGCTACTATAAATAAAATTGGTTTTTTTTAATTTTCTTTTTTGATTTGCTCATTTACTGTACAGAAATGCAATTAATTTTTGTGTATTAACTTTGTATCCTGCCACTTTGCTGAATTTATTTATTAGTTCTAACAGGTTTTTTTGTGAAATCCTTAGGGTTTTCTACATACCATATCAAGTCATTTGCAACAGAGATAATTTTACTTCTTTCTTTCTAGTTTTAATGTCCTAGTTCTTTTTCTTGCTTAATTTCTCTGGCTATCACTTCCAGTACTATGTTGAATACAGTGGTGAAATCAGGCACCCTCATCTTTTCCTAACCTTAGAGGAAAAGCTTTCAGATTTTCATGGTCTGAAATACTTTTTAATCTATTTTTGGGGTTAAAGAACTTTAGGTGGTGCACTGGCTGGTGTGGCTCAGTGGATTGAGTGCCAGACTGTGGACTGAAAGGTTGTTGGTTCAATTCCTGGTCAGGGCACATGTCTGGGTTGTGGGCCAGGACTCCGATTGGGGGCATGCAGGAAGCAACCAATTGATATCTCTCTCACACACTGATGTTTCTCTCCCTCTTTCTCTCCCCCCTCTCCCCTCATTCCAAAATTTTTTCCCCTTTCTCTAAAAAACCCCAAACTTTAGATGATTGCTAAATAAGAGTCTATTTTATTAACTTAATTAGCAATGATACTGAGAGCTCAGGAGAGAGAGAGAGAGAGAGAGAGAAGTATCTGGTGAGCATAATGTATTATGCTGCATATATTTATATATTTCCATAGGTTTTCAACAGATCACAAAAGAGTGAAAAATGAAGTAAGTTAATAGGAGAGGCAAAAAGTCTTAATCAGTCTTAATCAGACTTAATCAGTGACTGAGCATCACTGAATAAAATATTGCCTTTACTCCCATGAAAGACTTCTCAGGAGACTCTAGCCCTCCAGCTTTGAGTGGAAACTAAATACAAAACGAACAAACAAACAAACAAACAAAAACACTTAAAACCAGAAACCTTAAAGAAATGAAGAGAGGGTTTTGGGGACCCACTCCATGTCTGTTCCAGAAAGGGTCTTCCTGTAGGGTCCTTGCCCCCGGAGAGCTATGCAAAACTGTCCCCTTGCACATTTGTTAAAAGATGGAAGATTGGTCTAAAAATACAAGAGAGGGAACTGAAACATGTCAGAAAAGGCAAGGCTCAGGACCAAGAAACAAAAAGAGGAAGATAAAATTTTAGTTAGGAAAAAAGAGGAATGGAAATTGATTTTTTTTTTTTTACAAAGAAAGTCCAGAAGCTTCCTCCTCTTCCCTGACTACTCCATCAAAAAAAAAAAAAAAAAAAAAAAAAAAAAAAAAAAAAAAAAAAAACAGGAAAAACAATAGTCGATGGGAAACAGCTCTGAGAAAAATAAGTGTCTACACTGTTGCAGTTGAGAATTCTAACAATCTGAACTAAAAAGTTTGGCAGTTTCTTGAGTAAAGGTATGTTAGAGCAGAAGGGACTTCTCTCAGAAATAACCATCCCTCCCATCTCAGGAGCAAAACTGAGGCTGAGAGGCTTCTGGAGCTCTCTCAGGGTTGCAGAGGTAACTAGGGGCAGAGCCAGGCTAGAAAATCATTTTCTGACCTCTGTCCTGTGCTCTTTGCAGTGGACCTCCATGTCAACACGATGTATTCATTGCATTGAATTGGCATCTCTCCTTTGAGGTTCCCTAGTACCGGGTTTACATCTAAGTCCGTGGTTCTCAGAGCGAGGTCCCCAGGCATCAGCATCACCTGGCAACTTGTCAGAAATGCACATTCGATGCCCCATCCCAGACCTATGGAATCAGAAACTCTAGGGGTAGAGGCCAGTCTTAACAAGCCCGACAGAGAATATTCTGATGAACTAAGGTTTGACATTCACTAGTGCAAGAAGTAATATCTTTTTCATTCATTATAAGAGGAGAATAATAGTTAACGTACGTCATGATTCACAAAAAAGCTTTTAAACTGCATTTTTTTTAATTGGTGGGGGAAGGAGGGGGTTCTCTCCAGGTCTCTGAAAGTCAGGTATTGATATACCTATTTTATGGCCTCCAGGATGAGATTCAAGGAAGGTAACCGATTGCTGGAATGGCAGGTCTAGAAAGAAAAGGGCCAAAACTGCAAATGAGTCTTCTACCTTGAAAATCAGCGTAGTTACCCCTAGATAAAACCTAGCACCTCGCACTTCTGGACAAAGTGGTGTCAACCCGGCCGGCCTTTCAGAGCATTTTTAGAAGCATCGAATGCTAGGTCCAGGGTGTCATTGTACAGATGAGGAAATAATAGTAGGAGCTCCCATGTTCTGAGGCCTTATGGAGGATCTCACCAGGTGGGCCTGGAAGAGCTGGAATCAGAACCTGCGCTGCCTATCTCCAGAGCCTGCCTGCTGGGGAAAGCTGCACAGATTGTATTTGGTCATCCAGATCATTAGGGGGCAGCACTGACCTGTACTCTATGTTCTCCACTGCATATCTAGTGCCCTTTCTGTTACAGAAAACCCCTCTCTAAATCAGTGGTTTTCCAACAAACTCCCAAGGGGTGCCAACGCTGTCAGGCTGTGGACCACACTTTGAGTAGCGAGGTTCTAAGCAACCCTACTTTGAAAACTGATCAAGCTGATGTGGCAAATGAATAAGAACCCAAGTTCTGAACTAATGTCTTCACTGCCACTCCCAACTAATCACACACACACACACACACACACACACACACACACACACTTTCCCTTTAGCACTCTCATCCACATCCACCCCTCCTTTGCCCTCCATTGCCTCCCCTTCAGCTACCTCACACCAGGTAACTCTCCTAATGGCCTCCCAGCAGCTCATCCACCGAGTAGGTCTCTTTGACCTCAGTCTATCCCTCCCCCATCCATCAGATTTACCTTATCAAAGCACCAATTCACTTAAGGCAGGTTTGGGATTAAAAATCTTTTCCTCCACATTGCCTGCAACTCCTGAACTTAGCACCCAAGGTCGCCCTTGACTTCCATGAGCGAACCTAGCATTCTTGCCTGATCCCCAGGGGCTCCACTGGCATTAATAGGCAGACAGCCTGGAGAAATTCTGCTACACATCTAAAGAGAGTTTGTGGTTGCATTGTTTAAACAGCGAAAAGCTGGGGTCAATGAATATACCCATTCTCGGGAGAAAGATTTTTAAATTGTGGTGCTTATTCACGCAATGAAACCCTGCGTGAGGTGACTGGTGTTTCATTTCACCAGATGGAAGCCTCTGGCACCAGGGACCGATTTTATGCAAGACAATTTTTCCACGGACTAGGGTGGGGGACGGGGACGGTTTCGGGATGATTCAAATGCATTGCATTCAAGCTCACCTCC
Organism: Desmodus rotundus; assembly: GCF_022682495.2. Classification (NCBI taxonomy): domain Eukaryota; kingdom Metazoa; phylum Chordata; class Mammalia; order Chiroptera; family Phyllostomidae; genus Desmodus; species Desmodus rotundus. Next base: position 128,866,824 of record NC_071394.1, read on the forward strand.
TGCTATGCAGCCCAGTTCCTAACAGGTCCAGACCGGTGCTGGTCCGTGGCCAGGAGGTTGGGGACCACTGATTCTACCTTCACGATCTCCATTATCACCGCCGTCATTGTTAAATCTCTTTGTCTAGTCAACTTCTATTTGACCTTCATATTTCAAAGAAGTTTACCCTGACTCTTCAATATAAATTAGAGTTATAGGATCCTGTCATTTTTTGTCCACGCATGTATTAAAATTGGTACTTACATATTAATATGTGGTTTGATTTGTTTAATATTCCTCTACTACATTTGAATGTGGAAGTTTCTTGAGGGCCAAGGCTGGGTATGTTTTATTTAACTTTTTATACCCATTGTCCCGTGTAAACCGGCACAGATTCTGGGTATTCATCTGTAGAATGAACAAATAAATACATAAACCATTTATCATTTAACCAATAGGCAGCTAGCTATTAAAATTATGTTTATGAAGAATTTGCAACATGGAAAAAATTGTCTAGTTTGGTGGCAAGACTAAAAGGTACAAAATTATATATACACATACGCTATGACCTCAACACCATATCAACTGTAGCGACAAAGAACAAACCTACAAATGGAGGGAAAATAGGGGAGCTGTACCTTCACAACATTGCGCGACCACCACCTCCATCAACTTTCAAAACATTTTCATCGCCCCACAATAAAACCCCACCCCAGTGAGCTACCCCGCCCCCGTGACCCCTCCCCGACCGCAGCAGCCACCAGTTTGCTTGCTGACTGTGTAGGTTTACCCGCCCTGGGTATTCCATACATAGAGTCACAGCATGTGCGGCTCTGTGCGTCTGCTTGCCTTCACTCAGCGTGACGTTGTTGAGGCTGACCCACGCTGCAGTATGTATCAGTTCTTCACTTCTTTTTGTGAATAATTATACGCATAGACCAAAATTTGTTTATGCGCTCGTCCACTGATGAACATGTGGGTTGTTTTGGCTGCTGCCAATAGGGTTGTTCTAAACATTAGTGTAGCAGTATTTGATTATCTGCTTTCAGTGTGTGTGTGTGTGTGTGTGTGTGGTGGTGGTGGTAGTGGGGGCAGGGGGGTTACATATCTGGGACTGGACCTACAAGGTCATAGGATGATTCTATGTTTCTTTTATTTTAAGGAGCTGTCAAACTGGTTTTCAAATCTGATGCGCCCTTATCTATTCCCAGCAGCAACATGAGAGTTCCGATTTCCCTAATCAACAGAACAAACAAGCGAGCAAAATAGAACCAGAGATGTGGAAATGAAGACCACACTGACAGTGACGGGGCGGGGGGGGTGAGGGGATAATGGGGGAAAGAAGGGGAAGCGTCAAGGAACATGTATAAAGGACCCACAGACAAAGGTTTGAATGTGGGGGGCGGGGTAGGGCAGGGGAGAGTAATGGGGGAAAAACGGGGACAACTGTAATTGAACAAAAAAAATTTTTTTAAATAAGAGAGTTCCAACGTCTCCACATCCTTGTCAACACATTACTTCCTTTAAAAAAAAATTTCTAGCCATCCTGGTGGGTATGAAGTGGTACCTCAGTGTGGTTTTGATGTGTGTTTCCCCGAATGACTAACGACGTTGAGCACCTTTTTAGGCGCTGGTTGGTCATTCATGTGCCGTCTTCAAGGGCTTTGCCCATTTTTTAAACTGAGCTGTTTGCCTTTTTGCTGTTGAGAAATAGGCATTCCTTGCATCGTCTGGACACTAGACCCTCAACAGTTACATGAGCTAAAAAGCTTTTCTTCTCACTTTACTGATAATGTCTTTGGATGCACACAGGTTTTTCATTTTGATGACGCCCAATTTCTCTCTTTTTTTCTTGTGCTTTTGGCGTCACATCTAAGAATTCATTTCAAATCAAAACTTTACCTCTAATTTTCTCTTAGAATTTTGTTGCTTTAGCATACATATGTATATATGAGCCTGAGTTGCATTACAAACTTTCTCCTTGGCTTGCCCTTCCCTCACCACCAAATATTCATGGTTTCTGCCAAGCCAACAGCAGTTGTGTGCGTCTCCAACTAGCCACACTTGGCTCAGGTCTCTCCCACTATCTTCCACCACCCACTGCTCACTCAGGCATGTCCTCCAATTAAAATCTCTGCCACATCCAGCTTTGTGGGTTTCTTCTCGTGCCACCTGTACCCAAACAGAGAGCACGACTTGGGTGGCTTGCTGTTGGCTACAGCATCGTGCCCCTCCCTGGGATACCTCGGAAGCCACACTCGAATGGTAAGTGATGTCAGAGGTGGGAGAGGAGTATTTATGTCCCTTGTGCCCCATATGAAACCGCATCCGGCAGGCACTCACCCCCTCCTCCTCCTACTCACCCCGCCTGCGGTGAGGGATGGGAGGGGCTGGCAGGTAATCATGGTAGTGAATTCCAGCTTCTCAGCCCCCAGAACAGCCCCAGCCCATGGCTGCCATGTCCTGGAGGTATCTAAACATGCCTCATAAGTACTCTGTCCTGATCTACCCCAGGCAAGCATTCTGTCCCAGAGCAGACCATCTCTGAGACATTCAAACTAAATCGAAGTCCAGTCCCAGAGTAGTTTAAAGCACCTAAGCTGTTGAAAGAACACAAGAGTATCTTCCTACTACAGGGTTCAAAGGGCATCCCCTAAGTCACTTGAGAGAGCTTTTCGGCGAGAGGATGTATTAAAGATCCTGGCTTCACCTCTATTTCCCCAAAGTTTAGTAGGCCTGAAGTTGTAAAAACTCTCCATCTGCTGCCTCTACACTCTAACAAAGATATAAATTGCCATCGTTGACGACATTTTTATTTCTGTTTTTCATTACATATTCTTGTTCACTTGGAGATGGTCAAGAACTTGGAGGATGAGGGAGACACTGATACCTGACCTCCGTTACTTAACACTTACCTTTCAAAAAATTATTTGCAGTTTCTAAGCTTTTTTGCTGTGACTTTATGCCCTATTGTGTTACATTGTGACATGCAACAAGACCAGTGGTAATAGTTTGTGTTGTTTTCATCAGGAAGGCAAGCTTTTCCATAACTGTGCTTTTTCTATGGGCGTCTTAGTCCAGATCATTGTCTGTAACCTGAAGATGTAAAATCCTAGAACTCACTCATCTATTTTAGTAGGTCACAGGAAGCATGCAAGCCGTAGAAACCACAGTCACCAAACATGTCTGTACTGAAAAAAAAGCAAGAATTTATCTTCTCAAGTGTCATCTGAACAAACCCATCACAGAAAAGTAAAGAAGTGACAAGGGACATCGAAGCAGCCCCAGGCTGTGGGTGAACCATGCCCGGCTCCCGCCTGGGCAGCAATTCTCCCCAGCCACGCTCTTTCCCATGTTTTCAGTTGGGTGAGTGTTGCCATCCATGGAGGCACCAAGAGGTCCTTGGAGCAAACCCAGCTTTCAGCTGCGAGGCCTAACCCCCAACTCTGCTGCTGGCCGTCCAAGTACAAACGACGAGAGTCTTAATCTTCCCACGGCCGGCACGTGAACTCCTTGGTCTATGGAAGAACTCAGTGTTTCCTCATCACTGAGCCAGGTCACCTTGAATTGAATGCTGCCGCGAGGTTTATGTGATCCTGCTTGGCCAGCGGGCACACCAGAGATAGGGGGCTGGGGACACGCTCTCCCCCAAGTCTGCGCCAAGGGCTATCCTCCTCTTGCAGACTGAGATTTTCAGAAACCATGAACCCAGTGCCACAGGTGGATGTGGGAGTCTCAAGCTTCAGGAAAAGCTTCTTTCGTAACTCTTTCGATCTGTATAAAGGATCCTTAGGTGTCTTTACCCTGGTTCCCAATTTTCTGACTATCTACATGGACCACATGAGAACAAATTAAAAAAAAAAAAAAAAGGCTCGCCCAATAGCTGTGTGGTTATTTGCCCTTCTCCCCGAGATCCACTCTGAGCCCCGGGAAGTGACATCAATGGGATACATCACCTAGACTCCACGCTGCTCCTCTGCCCGTTGAGTTCAGTCACTTGCAGGCAGGAGATCAGAGTGGGAGCTGAAAGTTGGGACTGTCTGCTCCTGCTCTGCTCTTTCATCGCTAATGTTCTAGGAGCGGCTGCATCCTGTGGCCTTCACCTCTCAACTGCAGCTCTCAGGGCTCAGGTGGTATTGTGGATTCTATAACCCTTCAAGCATAGGGCTAAAAGCTCCCACTTCTGCTACTCGCTGGGCACCTCACTACCTTGAGAATGTTTTTCTGGGCAGGCTTAGTGGTGAGAAATTTCCCCAGCCTTTGTTTCCCTGGGAATGTCTTAATTTCTCCCACACTCTTGGACAGGTCTGCCAGATTTAGGATTCTCAGCTGACAGTTTGTTTCTTTTAGCACTTTACATATACCAGCCTATTGTCTTCAGGCAACCAAAGGTCCTGATGAGAAATCTGCCGCTGATGGTGATGAGGATCCCCTGTATGTGATGAGTTGTTTCTCCATTGCATCTTCGAGGTTATCTGTGTGTCTTCGTCTCTCACATGTTTGATTACGATGTGTTTTGGTATGAGTCTCTTTAAATTTATCTCATTTGGAGTTCATTAAACTTCTTTTTTTTAATTTTTATTTGTTTATTTTTAGAGAGAGGGCAAGGAAGGGAGAGAGGGAGAGAAACATCAATGTGTGGTTGCCTCTCACACGCCCCCTACTTGGGGACCTGACCCGCAACCCAGTCATGTGCCCTGACTGGGAATTGAACCAGTGACCCTTTGATTCACAGGCCCATGCTCAGTCCACTGAGCTACACCAGCCAGGGCTCATTAAACTTCTTGAATATTTATATTTATGTCTTTCTTCCAGTTTGAAAAGTATTCAGCCATTATTCCTCCAAATATTCTCTTTGCCCTTTTCTCTCTCTCTTTTCTCCTGGGACTCTCACAGGTTCCTCAAGCTCTGATCACTTTTCTTCAACCTTTTTATCTGTTCCTCAAACACAATAATTTCCATTGTCCTATGTAGAAGTTGGTTGATTCTTCTACCTGCTCAAATGTGCTTTTGAGTCCCTGCAGTAAATTTTTATTTGTTACTATTTTTTCAGCTCTAGAATTTCTTTCTGGTTTCTTGTTAAGTTTTCTACCTCTTTACTGATATTTCCATTTTTCCACGCAGTTTTCTTGACTTACTCCACATCTTCCTTTAGTTCTTCGAACATCTTTAGGACATTTCTTTTGAAGTCTGTGTCTAGGAAATTTGCCATCACATCTTTTTCAGGAATGGTTTCTGTTAATTTATTTCTTTTCCTTTGAATGGGCCATACTTTCCTGTTTCTTTGTACACCTTGTGATTATGTTGTTGTTATTGAAAACTGGATATTTGAATCCAATAATGTGATAATTCTGGAAATTGGATGCTCCCTCTTCTCCAGGGTTGGATGGGTTCTGTCACATTTTTTATTGTTATAAGTTATGTCTATGTCAAGGATCAACAGGGGGAGGGCAAAAATAGTGTAGACAGGGGGAGGGCAAAAATAGTGTAGGAAATGTAGAAGCCAAAGAACTTATAAGTATGACCCATGGACATGAACTATGGGGGGGGAATGTGGGAGGGAGGGGGGTGGGCAGGATGGAGTGGAGTGGGGGGGGAAATGGGACAACTGTAATAGCATAATCAATAAATATATTTAAAAAAAAAGGATCAGCCTCAGGTGTGAAATTAAGGTCATCTTGGGTCTTTTCTGAGCCTGTGCCTTTCCCTGGGTATGTGTGGTCACTTTCTAAGTTTCCCCAGAAATGCAGTTGCTTTTAAATGCCCTAGTCTTTAAGGTCTGGCTGCCAAAAGGGGGGAAAAGAGAAAATGGAGAGAAAAAGAAAGGGCACTGGCCCTTTAAGTCTCCTGAAAGTCACTTCAGCCAGAGGGGGAGGGGCTGGCAGCAATGGGGGGAAATGCAACAGCATGGCTGTCTGCCTCTTTGTCTGCACCTCTGAGATCAGAGGCAGGACCCAGTGATCAGAGCACACCCTGGCATTTGCCCACCCTGGCTCCTGCAAGCTGTGGGCCAGCTGCTCCAGGCACCTGTGCCAGGTTGCCTAAGGGTGGGGTGTGGGAAATGGGCCACTGATATTGTATTAAAAGCTGAATTGACCAAAGTTAACTGCAGTTAATTATGCAAGCCTACCCCTGAAAGGTATAAGCCTTCAATAGACTCAAGAATTCCAAAATAGTTAAATCGGACTGATTCTCCCAGTAAAATTGTTGGTTTAGGCAGGGAGAGAGATTCCTGGTAACTCCTACACCACCATGTTCTCAGTGGTGTTTTAAGAAAACATCTTTCTGAGAAGTAGGATCTATAATGACTGACGCCCTTCTTACCAAGGACACCTGTGACCCAAAAGACCATTTAGCATTCCCTTTCATTAAAATGCTCACTTTAGTGAAATTTCTAACCCGATCCGAAATCCATGATGCCACTGAGACCAGGGCACATGGTCACATAAAAACTTTATCACGTTCCCCCTGCTGTCACCAACAGCCTCCCTTAGCATGTATCCTCTAGGAAATGAAGTTCTCTTGCGCTACTTTCATGCAAATTATCACGAGCAGAGGAGAGTAGATTTCTAGATATAGAGACCCACAAGGTAAAGAAGCCCAGAGCCGTTAGACTCAGGGGCAGATTACAGGGTGTGCCTGGCTGACTCTGAAGGTTGCATAAGCAAGATTTCAAAATTAATCCTACTCTGGAGACCTCGACCTAGTGTACAAAGTTCCTGGCTGGAAAAGAAGAACTGTATCATTCTTTTTTGTTTTTTTTTCAAACCTTTACCCTTACTCTTGTATCCCCGCCTTCTCCTTCTGCAGGAAACTTTATTTCCTATTTCTGCACACCCAGTTCCTACCTCCAGATCTGCTTGGTTCTGTTGCTGAGAAGCCTGACAAACCAGTGCCACTAGGAAGAAGCCATCCCCTGGTGAGTTGTGGGTGCTTTTTCCATCACTTTAGGAATCATAGGCTCAAAGCATCTCAACTCTGGGGATGCAGAGACTGGGAGAACTCTGGGAGTCTGTATAGCCCAGGAACTTGGGGAGAAAGGGCTGGAGGATGGTGTCTTCAGCAGAATTGTTAAGAGGGACCCTGATGAGAATGAGGAAGTGCAAAGCAGGGTGAGACCACCTTCGGGGCTCAGATGATAGCAGAGAGCCTGCTGAAATGGAAGAATCAAGAAAGTGAGGACAACCAGGTATTTCAACAACTGCTCCTCTCACTCTGTCCCTCCCAGCCCCCAAGGGCTTTAAAGGGCTGGAACTTTCTCCCCAGAATTTTCTCCCCCTCTAGTCCTTATGTGTGACAGTCCATGCTCCCAACCAAAATGTGCCTCTTGCCTCGATTCAGGAGATCCACAGAGGCTAAAGGGAGGGACTTATTTTTCTGAGAGGCAGCATTTAATTGATTCTTGATGATGTGTCCTGAAACCTGAAAGCAACCCCTAGACTGATGCATTTCAGCCCCCTTGCTAAGTGCCTGCTGTGGCAGGAGCCGCGTGGGCTGGAGCGACAGAGGTAGTAAAGAGGAGGTGGCTGGCATCTCAGAGGCCGGAGCAGGTCAGTGATAGAGCACAGAGAACACATGGTGGGAGGCTCTGGGGCACTTTGCCCCGTCGTACCCGTCAGCTCCCACCTGAATCATCAGAGCGAGGTGCAGGGCTGTGTGTTTCTCACAGACTTCCTGGGTGGTACTGAAACCCAGCATCGAGTGCCACCACTGCAGTCCACTCTCTCCCGTACAAAGGAGACTAAACCCTGACTAAACACGGCCCAAGAGCTTGCTGCAGTTAAGGGGCTGTGTGCTAGGATCCCCAGTACATTCATGTGTGCATCCCACTGGGTTACCTGCGAGTCTAGCCCACAGCGGGGCATTCTGTTTCCCAGCCACTTGCAGCCTGCTAGTTCTCTGTTGTCCAGTTACTCGGCGGATGTTTATTTAGTAGCCACCATGTGCTGGGTTGAGTTCTGGGGCACTGTGATGCCTCATTGCAAAGCCAAAGATCTCTGCCCCCACGGAGCTTATGTTCTCGTGGAAGTGTTGTGTGTGTGCACGCACTTGCACATGCACACACGTGCCCTTGTACATGCATGGGTGGAGCATGCTCATGTGGATGAGTGTGGATTCTTAGGCACGGAAGAATACCTAGAAAATCCATTACTGTTCTTCTGCACCTATCTCTGCTCTCAGATCCTGGAGATGGGAGCTCCTGGGGGCTTTCAAAAATTGAATAGCCCAGGTTTCCATTCCAGCTCAGCCATTACTTGCTTTGTGCATCTGGGAGTCATTTAATCCATTCATGCTTGCATTTCTTCACTTGTAAAATGCATAGTTATCTCACACATTTATTGCAATGATTAAATGATTTAATGCATGCAAAGTATGCAGCATAGCACCTGGAACCTAAGAAGAGGTCATTTAATAATTATAGTTGTAATTCTTCAGGTGGATACATTTGTTTTCCAAGCCTGATCAGAGGTCTTGTTTAGAACTACAGATCTCAAGAAATCTGGCTCAGTGACATGAAATGCGAGCTCTGGGAAATATATCAATCACAGGAGAAACTGAAGAATGTATACATATATAAAAAGATAAGATGTATACGTAGATAAAAACAAACTCATAGCCACTACCAGAGAAAAATGAATATTCTTGAGAATCAAACCGAATGATGTTAGATGTCATATTTTCATTGGTGCCCATGTTAGCCAGGTGACACTGTAAGAGCTGAAGACAGAATTGCAACCTAGTTCTTGACTTCAAGGAGCACACAGAGTAGCAGATACGGTGATAAGTGCTGATTAAGGGGTTTGCCCGTGTCATGAGATGATACGAGTGACTAGATAGAGGAGGCTCAGCAGAGAAGGGGAATTTGACCCTGAGGTAGCGGGAGGAGGAGGAGCTCACCGGCCATTCCAGGCAGAGGGGCAAACACACGCAAAGCCATCGATGCACAAGGTAAATGGTGAGTTTGGGGGGAATAGAGGGGAGATGGCTGTGTCTGGAGCCCAGGGTCTGGGACTTGAGAACTGGTCAGACGTGCAGCTGATGAGATGAGAGCTTAGAAAAGGCATGATGAGTCATCCGGGCTTTGCCTTTGAAGTCCCATTGCATACACATCACGGAGCTCCTGGAGGGTTTTGGCCAAGAAGTGCACGCTCCGATTTCAGCTGTAAAGAGGGCGGGGTGAAAGGGAGCATGGCCAGGAATAGGCTTTAAGCAAAGGAGAGACCACAACAAAGCCAGAAGTGAAAGGCAGACATGGCAAGGAAGTAGCAGTTGAAAGACTTTCAGAGGGGATCAATCTCAGAGGTGTTTGTGAATTAGAATTTGGATGACATCATAATAACAATGCAGAGCATCTCCACACCAGGTGCTGGAGTAAGTCTTTGGCTCCAGTAATCTTCATGGCAGCTCAGCATAGTTAATCTCTTATACATAAAGAAACTGATAGATGAAGAAGTAATTGGCCCCAAATGACGCAACTTATAAATTGGAAGCAGGATTCAAATCTAGATCTGTTTGGCTCCCATGACCTGGTTTCTAATCTAAAGAGGAGGGAATCAGGATAATGCTAAATTCTGCTTCTTGGGTGATGGAGTAAAAGACAACAGCCAAGATTGGGAATCCACAGGTTGAAGCAAGTTTCCGGGGCTGTTCCGACAGGATAAGTTGAATTGGACAAAATACAAAGTACCTGTATAACACCCACTTTGTTCACTGTTGTAGCGCTAGTGCCTAAAACAGAGCATGGCTCCTAGTAGGTGCTCAATAAATATTGATTAAATGAGTAAATCCAAGGGGAGATATGCAGTAGGCAATGGAGAATTCCACTCTGAGGTGTAGAAGTCGAAAGATGGGACCAGAAGACAGAGCTTCGGAAAGCATTAGTATTCAGGGGACTTACAACCCTGAGATTAGTTGATATGTCCCAGGAAGAACTCTGGAGCAAGAATAAAAAGGAAAAAGGTAAAGAGATGGGAGCCAAGGATGGTGCCTGGGCAAGGGAAGAAGGGACCAATGAAGAAAATTCATAGGAAGTGGTAAGGCAGGAACTAACCTCCTGGAAACCAAGAGTTTTATATGGAAGAAGTTATCAGAAGGCTCAAAGGCTCAATAAGGATGTATCTGAAGTGAAGCCAGGGCATTTATAAACGGGGTTGTGGCCCTGGATGCTGTGGCTCAGTGGGTTGACTGCTGGCCTGGGAACTGAAAGGTCACTGGTTTGATTCCCACTCAGGGCACATGCCTGGGTTGCAGGCTGGGTCCCTGGTTGGGTGATCAATGTTACACATCAATGTTTCTCTCCCTCTCTTTCTTCCTCCCTTCTTCTCTCTCTAAAAAATACATAAAATCTTTTTTTTTAAATAAAAATTGGGTTGTCATTGCAACCTGGGCAAGAGAATTTTGGCAAAATGATGAAGGCAGAAAGTCGAGAAGAGTGTCAGAAGGCTTTTGGCTGCAAATCACAGAAAACACACCTCATCTTGGCTTAACCACAAGGGTGACTTTTCTCAGAGCACGAGGGTGGGCGTGGGACTGAGGGATATTTGGACTCTGCTTAGATTTGCTCCACTTCTCCGGGTCCCTCAGTCACGGTCCCAGGCACCAAGTCCTCACAACACAAGCCGCAAGAGAGAAAGGGTCTTGCATCTCTCTTATCAGAGAGGAGTGCTCCCAGAAGCCCCCGGCCAGAGTCTCCTTCTGATTACCATCCAGGAACGGGTCATCTGCAGAGAGGTAGAGAAAGCAAGTGTTCAGCATGTTCACCTGTAATGAGAGCTGGGCTCTGTGGGAAGGTCAAGGGTGTTGGCAAATGGCGGATGGGGAGATGACGGACTTCTGCTAGTAGGAATAAAGGGAAGTGATGAACTAGCACGCGTGTTTTCAAGGGGGTGACTGCGAGGCAAAGACAAAGACCGGGCACTACTTAAGGGGGACAAGAATATTTTTAAGACCTGGCACTGCAGCAGTTACATTGTACGTTTGCATCTTGTTTTCTGTTTGCAGGACGCAGGGAGATGGCTGATGATAATAAAGACACGTTGACCCAGTTCAGCCCCAACATGCTGTACACGGCTCATTCTCTGCTTATGACGAATGTCAAGGGGTATGACGAGGACACCACCTCCGCTTTTGACTACGGGGAAAGTGAGCCCTGCAAAAAAGTTGACGTGAAACGTATCTCCGCCTGGCTCCTGCCTCTGCTGTACACGCTGGTGTTCATCGTTGGCTTCGTGGGCAACCTGCTGGTCGTCCTCACCCTGATAAACTGCAAGAAGCTGAAGAGCATGACCGATATCTACCTGCTCAACCTGGCCGTCTCCGACCTGCTTCTCCTTCTGACTTTGCCAGTGTGGATTCATTCTGTCACCAATGAGTGGGTCTTGGGGGGTGTCATGTGTAAAGTAATCACAGGGATATATCAGATTGGCTATTTTGGAGGAATCTTCTTCATCATCCTCTTGACGATTGATAGGTACCTGGCGATTGTCCATGCTGTGTTTGCTTTAAAAGCCAGGACGGTCACATTTGGGGTGATGACAAGTGGGGTCACGTGGGTGGTGGCCGTGTTTGCCTCTCTCCCAGGAATCATCTTCACCGAAGCCAAACTTGAAGAGGGTGCTTACTTCTGCGGCCCTTATTTTCCAGTAGAATGGAAGAATTTTTATTCGATAATGAGGACCGTCTTGGGCCTGGTCCTGCCGCTGCTCGTCATGGTCATCTGCTACTCGGGAATCCTAAAGACCCTGCTTCGGTGTCGAAATGAGAAGAAGAGGCACAAGGCAGTGAGGCTCATCTTCGTGATCATGATCGGTTACTTTCTTTTCTGGACCCCCTACAACGTCACTCTCATCCTGGACACCTTCCAGGTGTTCTTTGCCGTGAGTAGCTGTGAGACCGCCAGCCAGCTGGACAAGGCCATCCATGTGACGGAGACCCTGGGGATGACGCACTGCTGTATCAACCCCATCATCTACGCCTTCGTCGGTGAGAAGTTCAGGCGGTACGTCTCCGTGTTTGTCCGAAAGCACATCGCCAAACACCTCTGCAAACAATGCCCAGTTTTCTATCGGGAGACAGTTGATCGAGTGAGCTCAGGACACACCCCTTCCACTGGAGAGCAGGAGGTCTCTGTTGGTTTGTAGATGAGCGGCAATTGGCTTGTTATTTTTAAAGGGACCTAGCAATCTCTATATGATAGTATGCCTCAAGGGTTTGTTGAAGTACACGGGTCTGCAAGTCTCTAAAGCAAGTACCCAGGAACCTCAGCATGGCATGTACCGAGACAGACTCACGTCACCCCTTGTACAGCCAATGCATCCTCAGAGAATATTCCAGAACGACTGTGGGCAGAGACTTGGACTCTGCAGCAAGCTCGTCAGGTTCCCGGACAATGCCTCAATAGCCTGTGTTTATGCTCTTCCCCCAGTCTTCACCGTGTCTTTGCTCACTCTCTGATTCCAGTAGTCTCTTTAACCAAGTGCCCAGTGAGACAGCGGTGGGTGAAGGGAATGAGGGTGAATGGGGCCAGCGCGTGCAGAGAGGAGGAGGGCATGAGCATGGCTGAGCCTGGATGAGTGTGAAAGTCAGGGGTTTGCTCGTTCAGCCTGGCAAGCACCGGTACTTGGCCCCATCTCCCGCCCCGTATTGACTGAGGCTGCCCCAGGCCCTGGAGAGCTGGGGGGGGCGAGGAGGGGAACTGTAATCACTTTCTGACAGCTTTGCTTGAGGCCCATGATCCTCTTCTCCGTACCTTCATTTTCGGTTTATTCTGCTTTATCTATGCCAACCACACACCCTACCGTTGCAAACCAGGAGATTCCCACTGTTCCCATGTTTCTCCAGCCAACCCCCGTACAAAAATGTGCACAAATGTTTGTTTATAAAATAGGCATAATCTGTAATGAGAGGGGAAAAAAATCCCTTGTGTTGTTTTTCCAGGGAAAGGGGAGGGTTGGAGGTAGTGATTAGGAGAAGGGGTGGAGATGGTGAGTCCCCCCATCAGGGGTTCAGGGCCGTAGCAGGAGTGAGAGCAGCCCTGGCTCGGCGGGTTGGGTGTTGTTCCTCCAAGGGAAAGGCTGTGGTTCCCAATCAGGGCACACGCCTGGGCTGCGAGCCAGGTCCCTGGCTGGGGGCTTGCAAGGGGCAACTAATCGATGTTTCTCTCGCACATCAATGTTTCTCTCCCTCTCTGTCTCCCTCCCATCCCCTCTCTCTAAAAATAAATAAATAAAATCTTTTTTAAAAAAAGAGTGAGACCACCCCAGGCCCCAGGAATGTTGCCAGAATCAGCTAAGGGACAAGCCAGGTCTCAGGTCTGATGGCATGGCTTCCTGGCCGCCTTCCCGCTGCCCTCACCCACCTGTTGCCCCAAAGCCTTTATCCCATAACTCCTGCCCGTGGGATTAACCGACTTCCACGTCCAGTTTGTGGAGGTCCAGGACGGTAAACCTGGGGAGGACGTGACGGAAACTGTACAGCAAGAACCCCTCAGTGGGCCTGGAAGTGGGAATACAATGGGTGGGGGCCCTGGGGGGGTGTCCTTGGGACAGAGAAGGGGCCTGGGCCCCGGACAGAGGCCTGCACTGCACCTCCTACCTCAGCCGGTGAGTCTATGTCTCCAAGTCGCCAGGCAGGGTGGGCCTAGACGAAGAAGACTAGGGGTGGGTTGGATAAAACTGTTTTCCCAACTACTTTCCGGAGCTTCATGTTTGGATACAGAGGTAGAATTCAGATATTAAAATTTTAAAAAGGAAAAAAAACCCTAAAAATAATGTTAAAGCTAAAAACTGTATCACGTGAGCATGCTAATGTATCATTTTTAGAGTTATCCCTGTGCCAAGCCTAAAAGTGCTATATCAGTCATAAAGACAATTCTGGTTCTGAGCTTAAAATTTTGGAGCATGTTTGGGAGACAGCCAGCTCAACACAAATACTCGTTGACCAGGGAGCTGGAGGTCTGCCATCTCTGGGCTTGCAAGCTTAGGGTGACACAGCATCTAAATAATATCATTTGGGTCACAGCACACACCTGTCATCTCAATTTGTCTTTATTCTCTCAGACTTGCTGCCAGAAATCTTTTTTTTTTTTCGCATCTTTAAATCTATGAACTCATGGATATAGTCAATTTGAATACTTCATTGCTTTGTAGATACCCTTATTGATGCTGAGTTGTCCCATTCAGCCCGTGGGAATACCTAAACCAAGCTGACCCCTAATCAAAGCTTTTAGATCCTGTTGTAAAGAGTGGGATCTGGTCGACCTCACTAAGCCAAGACTTCCACCTCGTCAAGAATGTTCACTCATGTTCCCCAGTGCGTGTGGGATCTGACGCAAGTGAGAAACACGGGGCTTTTGGCACCTGGCACTCGGGAGGGGGACGTTACCATGGTTGTACATTCTTGCTGCGTGGCCACAGAAGGTTCATGAAGAAGCACAGAGTTGGGAGCAGAGGAGGGCACGCTTCACCTCTGGTAGTCGTGTTATGCCAACAAATGCATCAGGTTTTGTTCTAATGATCGCTGTGACTTGGAAAATGAATCAGTGCTCCCTAACTGTATTTTTTTTAACCTGTTAATAAAAAACTCCCCATTTCCCCCTCCCCCAACTCTGGCAACCACCTTTCTGTCCTCTTCACCTGTGCATCTGACTGTTTTCAATATCTCACGTCAGTGGAATCAGGATGTACCGGTCTCTCCGTGACTGACGTGTTCACTTAGTACGATGTCTGCCAGGTCCATCCATGTTGTCACATGTTACAGGATTTCTTCTTCTCTGAGGCTAAATACTACTCCATCGCTGTTTATATCACATCCTCCTTATCCATTTGTCAACACGCATAGGATCTCAGACAAGATGCACGAGCTCCAAATCTCTGCTGTACCACGTGGTGCCTGTACATACAGCGCTGTGTTGTATGCTCCAAAATCTGTTAGAGTGTAGCCCTCCTGTTGTGTTCTGACCACAATAAAGTTGGAAAAAGCTGCCCGTTTTGTTACACGGAGGTGTGATAGACTATCACACCTTCTCACTCCTTCCCCTGTGTGATTCCACATGCCTGTCCTCGCTCTGTGACTGTCATGTGACCTAAAGGAGGGACACCCCCGCCCCATCCACAGGTGGCTGGGCCAATGGGAAGTGAGCAGAAGGGACCCCACTATTAAAATTCCCCTCACAAATTGCAATGGCCTCAGGTGTGATTAACCAGAGGCAAAGGTCGTCTAGGGCCACCAAGGGGAGACGCGCTGTGAGAGAAGAGTCACCTGGGTAGGCAAGCTGACCGCTGCAGGGCAGCGAGTGAATTTAGGGGAGGCCCGGCCCTGGGTGTGGTGAGTGACTGAGGTTGGAAACTTCTTCAGACTTTGCTGCTTTGGCAGCATGTTTGACCTTGACCCCGGGTGTTCTCACCTCCTTGGGACATGGTTGCTCCTTGGTGCCACACCCTGTCTTCACCGTCTCCTTGCTCTAATGCCCTCTTCCCCTGCTCTCCGGTCTGCTGCCTAGTGGATGCCCCACCCAGGGTCATAGCACTGGCCTCCCCTCTGGCAAGCCCCCATCCCTCACACACGTCTCGCTGAGCCCCTTCCTTGGCACCCCACACTCCTCCCCATCAATCCCACCCACTCCTACAACCTTTTCTGCCCCCAATTATCTCCTAACCAGACAGGGCCACACAGCTTTCCCAGGGCAGACAGGGGTGGGAGGAGCTGAGTACAGATGGAGGCACAGGGCTGATTCTGCCACTCTCGGTAAGCCCTGGGGACGGTGTGTTGCCCCCGGTGTCAGTGGTTTCCTGTAGAAACACAAGGCACTTAACACCTCTTTGCCCTCAGCCTCAGGTTATGGTCGCCAGTTGTGGGGCAACAGGAAAAGTCCCACATAATATCCTGTTATGCACAGAGTTGGCTGTAGAGCGGCGGGTGTGATCTGACCCACCGAGGAGCACCGCGAGCCTACTGTGTGCTTTAATCGGTCCAGTAGACTTCTGTTACCGAGCCGCGGGTTGTATCGGCCCCCATGTCTGGCAGTGATTTTGGGGGGGAAATACGCAAAAGGCAGAGAGCAGACTTTCCAGGGAGTTAAGGAGTTCCCACCAAGGTATGGGGTGGACGATCTGCAGGTGTCTGCTTGGTTGACGATTTAACAGGCAATGGGGACCTGGCGCGTGGGCTGGGGAGAGGGGCTGTCCTGGGAAGGGCCTAGAGGACATCAGGAATAGAGAGGACAGCACAGTGACCTCCCAACTCTGCTCATCATGACAGGCGTCTGAGGCAGAAGGTGAAGGGTGATGGGAGACATAGGGCCCCAGCGTCATTGCTGGCACATGGGTGACAAAGTGTGGCCCTGGTTGGGAAGTAGGGGGAGGTTTCCTTCCTTTTTCTTCAAGGACCTTGGGGACTCTGGCTCTCCTGGTGACGGTGGCTTTGGGGACACTGGGAGCTTCTTCCTTGATGGTGTTATCAGAACACTGACAGATTCAAAACATGCTGTCCACGTGAGCACACGGCGTCCACATCAGCATGCGGTGTCCTCGTGAGCGCGCCCTGGAAGAAGCCCAGCTGTCTAACAGGGCTCTTTCGCACGCATCACAGCATTCTGTTGAACAGAAGAAGCCAGACACGAAGGAGGCAGAGTCTGGCCTGTGATACTACTTACATGAAGTTAAAGGACAGGCACATTGAACCCACAACGATGGAAGTCAGAGTGGCCCTGGCCGCTGGGTGGGCACAAGGGCATCTTCCAGGGTGACAGGGCAAGTCCCTATCCTCGTGACCTGCGTGGTGGTGACATGGTACACGCTTGGCAAAACCTCACCACGCTGTCCCCCTAGGATTAGTGTGCTCTGCCACAGGTGATTTATAGCGCAGTAAAAATAACAGAGAAAATGCTTAGTAATGTGAAGAAATGCCTAGGATATAATCTTTGGTATAAAAAGAAAAAGATCAGCACAGAGCTGGTATACATAGGAGAGCAATGAATCAAAAAGCAGATAAGGTCTGGGTTAAAACACACCTATGTTAAGAGAGATTGTTTTGTGACTGTAAGAATATGCCTAATTTTTTCCCCCACTTTCTATTTTCCTGTTCTTCCTAACTTCACGCAATGAGCATGTGTTGGTTTTATAATTCAACATTTGTCTTAAGAACTAAAGGAGGCATTTGCGATTTTTACAGCCTATGTCACTGCTGACTGCACCGACCTAGAGTCAGCTCGAGCCCCAGGGATGCCCGTGGGAGCTGCTGGGTGGCTGGGCTCATGCAGGTGCTGTTTGGACCCGAGGAGAAGACTGGATATTCTCCCCCCACCCCCTGCTGCTCTGAGCGCATGGTCCAGAGCTGGCATGGATGAGGAACTTGGGGGCTATAACCCCAAGGACAGCAGCTGTTTAAAAACTGGCCAGCGCCCCAAAGAAGGGCTGGCATAAGACATCCTCCAATACAGACATCAAGTCGAGAATGACGAACCAGTCAAAAGATCATTTCTGGGTGGGGGTGGGGAGCATCTGAATGCCACACAATTGAGAACGAGAGCCCAGAGGAGAGGGAGGGGCAGAGTTAAAAGAGAAGCAGGGACCAGGGGACTGAGCCCCAGCACACTAAACCACCAGTGCGTTGTCTTTCTGGTTGTGTCCTTCGTTGTTCACTGATGAAATGCCGAAGAAGTTCCCGTGGTTCCCACTTCCTTGTGCATCCTGGGGATGAATCCCTACCCCAAGAGGTGATCTCAGCTCTCCTCTGGACCCCGAAACCTGAGGGAGGTCAGGCACGCTGCAAAGCTGTGACTCCTTGTTTCTCTCTGTGCATCTTTGTCCTATCGGCCCCCACCCCCAGTATGTGTTTTCCAAACCAAGGTGGCCATGGAGTCGTTTACTATTTAAGGGGGGAGCTGCCTTCGGGACCCCCCAGGCCTACGACATCACTTGGCAGAGGAGGAAATGGGAACTGAGAGAGGAAAAGTATCTTGTCCTGAGCACAGGGGGCGCCGGCAGCAGTGTGGTGAGCCTGCTCCATTGCTCCACACTGCCCTCTGGGGGTGAGCGCGCCATCACACGCTCAGCCCACCCAAGGATGGGCACAGGCAGAGATACTGGGCAAAGCCCAGGTCTGCACCGGGAAAGTCGCAAACAATCACTGTCTCATACAGAAAAGTCACCTTTGTCCGGCAGCATCCGAGCATTCTCCACAGGTGTATTACCAGCAAACACAAGCCTGCTCTTCCCAGAACCAAAACTGTTACCTACTTTCCGTGACATTTTATATTAATTGATTTGCTACCCATTTTGTGAACTCTTTCTAAAGCGTACTTCACACTTCACTGCTTAAATAATCCACAGGGGACAGGTGTCTGCAAAAGGCTCTACGCTCGTTACCTCATTTGATTTTTTTTCCTGGCACATAGTTAAGTACAATATAAGCGATAGACGTTAACGTTCTTTTTCTAAGTTCTGTGGAAACACTACAGGCCACCTAGAATTTTCCCTCCCTTTATTTGTTCGCACCCCCCACCCCCACCCCTAGAATTTTCCCTCCCTTTTTTCGTTCGCACCCCCCACCCCCACCCCTTTGGCAACCATCAGCTTCTTCTCTAATCTACGGGTCTGGGTATCATTTCATCTTGGCCACAGACCTATCAAGTAGGTTTGTGTGTTTGGTTTTTTTGCCCCATTTCACAGACAAACAGAAACCGAAGCCTGGAGAGTTTCACTCACTTGTCCAGATCAAACAGCAAACAGCGAAGCTGGGGTTTAAACCCAGCCGCATGACCGCGGAGTCCAGCTCTCAGTCACGGCCCCTTGAATTCCACAAGCTGGATGAATTGAACATCTTTATGGTCACTGTCCTGGGGAGGGTCACCAGGTGTTGGGCTCTGCAGTAACACAAACATGTGTCCCTACACGGGCTAGTTCTGTGCGCTCCGGGCCTCCCCGAAGTCGTTTGCTCCTACACTCCAGGCACCAGGCATGCGCTTCATCGCCCCTTGCGGCGTCTCGTTTGCTGATACTGAGCAGCTGCACACAAGGACCGCAGGGAGCCAGTTTCGTGAGCATTTCATCAAACGAACCTCTCTGAGAAAGGACCACTCAGTGACTAAGAGCTTGATGTTTACTGAGTGTCTATTACGTGCTGAATTCTGGACATGGACGCCTCATGTAACCCTCCACACAAAACCACGAAGCAACTACTGCCAGCCCCTGTGGCAGGTGCCCTCACAGGCCTGGGGCCTCCCTGGCCTTCCCACAGATCACAAGCTTCTTAGTCTAGAGCGGAGGGAAGGGAAGCCCATAGAGGATGCTCTTGAGGCTCATGTGCGGCTCTGCTGTGTTCTCAGCTCTGTCGTCAACTGAGGTTTTTATGTAAGTCACCAACCACCAAGACAGCTTGATGTAACCGCCTATGATATTGTTATATAATCCCGAACACAATCCTATTCTTCTGGCATTTGCTGCCCATTTCATGTTGAAAATTTCTCCTAGATCCAGATAGACCTTGGAGTGAGAATTCTGCCGTCTGTATACCTGGTACGATATAGGCACCCATCAATGCCTGCTGGTTTGGAGGGCTGCAAAACAGCGACTAGGTGGAGAAAAAATTCGTAATGATGTGTCCCACCAGATATCTGAGAGAAAAGTGGGCAGCGTGGTTAGCTCACGGGTGAACTATAATGTTACAATGCCTTAGACAAGCAGTTGTATTAGTTTACCTCTGTAAACCACACTGGGTGGTGAGCAAATGTGTGAGGTGTGTAGGCAAGGGGGACAGGAGAAGGGTGGGTAAAAGGGGTGAAAGGTATTCATGGGGTGAATAGGCAGTGCTCCCCTTTCGAGTTGAAGTTGTTCCAGTGGCTTTCTTTGATGACAAATAGCAAGAGAATCAGAATCTCTCGCCCTTTTGGCCTCGCTACCGATAAGCCCTGTGGTCTTCCACAAATCATCTTCCTCTCGGACAGCAGGGCCTTCTGGGTTTTTGGGTTTTTGGTAAAATGGGGTCTTTTGACTAGATACATGTGAATTAATCTCCTTTAATTCTATTTCCTAACAGATTCTGCCTCATTGAATCAACAGAGAACCAAAGGAAAACAGTGTAACCAGGGAAGCCCACAAATAAGCTTCCCAACCAGAGAACTATTCTCCAGTCTATTTAAAGCTACATTGTAAAAAAAAAAGAAAAAGAAAAGGAGAACTATTTAATGACTTTTTTTTTTTGCCCTGCAACATACGTAGGCATTAAAACTCCACCCCTCTTTTAGTAGAAACTGTGCATTTCCTACTTGCCTGCTGCTATATGTTCGATTTGCACAGCTCAGCTGGTCAGAGGACCTGAGACATCCGCTCTCCCCACAAGAAACTGCCCGGTAAGTCACCTCCCAGCCACTCTGATTATTAGTTAGCTCAGCATCTGTGATGAGCACATTCCTTTACAGGAAACCCGTAGGAGACATTAAACGAACAACAGGCGCTCGCAGAACTATCTTAGAATGTAATCTTTAAAACAAGGGTTAGAATTTAGAATGGGTTTCAGATGGCGATAGCATCAAAGATCCAAAATGTGATTATGAATGAAAGATATCGAAGGGAACAATATCATCTCTTTAAAAGCCCTCACCTTTCAGAAGAAAGATTTTCCAGAGAAGTGATTCTTGGCCACAATCTTAGTAGAGATTGTCTTTGGATAAGGAGAACTAAAACCTCCGGGCAGGATGCCCTTTGAATATGCCCCCGACCCGAAGTTGTGTCAACTCTGGTTCTTTCGGGTGTTTTGTCTCCCAGAAAAGAGGAAGGCTAAAAACTGTCCAAATTAATATCATCACAAATATGAAATCAAGTCTCCCTTTACTATACGAGTTCCACAGCACATGGTAACACATGATGCTCTTTCTGGTTCAGAATTTAAAGGGGGAATTTTCTGGGTGCTTCTCCCAGCTGCCTGGGATTAACTAGAGGGAATTTTGAGTCCAGAAGTAGAACTTCAGTGGACAAGCCAGTGGGTTCTGGAGGCACTGAGCTAACCCAGAACGTGTGGGGGTCAGTGGGACACTTTCCACTTGGACATTTCTTGTGGATGTTGAGATCTCAGGAACTACAAACCCAAACTGCAGAGGAAAAGGGGCGATAACAGGGTGGCTTTTACAAGTGGCTATTGGCTCTTCTGACCTTCTTTGGGGACCCGGCTTCTGCCTGTTTCTTTCTGACTACATGGGGGCACCCAGATGCTGGGCCCACTCTTTCGTTCTCTCACCAGGGAGTGAGAGCCAGGATGCCGTGGTGGGTGAGTGTAGGCTGCCTGTGTTTAAAATCAATTGCTTCCCAGCTGTGTGTTTCTGGGTAGGTCCCTCCCTGGGCTTTGAGGTCCTTATCTGCAAAATGGGGACAATAATGTGACCTGCCTCACAGGGTGACCTTGAATAACTGGATGTGAAGCCTAGAACAGTGGTTGGCATGCCCCTTGCCCTTGGGAACTGCTAATTATCAGAGCACACCTGCGGTGATGCTCACATGAGCCCGCTCCAGGGGTGTGCCAGCTCCAGCACAGGCTGTAAGACAGTGTTGAGCAGATGGCACCTGACTCAGTTTCTCTGAATTGTTATCCAAGCTTTATTTACTCTATGAGGCTGTGGAACACCAGAGTTCATTTGGCGAGATGCTGCTTGCGTGGCTTTCACGGGCAGAGTGAGGGAAGCTAGCCACAAGCCTTTCCATTATTACAAAAATCCATTGTTAGGCCAAAAAAAAAAAAAAAAAAGGAGCTCAGTTACGTGTAGAAGTCTCTCTATCAATGTTGAGGACCTATTCGTGGGTAAGATGGTCTACACTGCATTCACGGTGGACCGCTGCGCACATTCTAGGACTTCATACGAGATCACTGTTTCCTTATTTGCAGGGTTGAGCAAGATGGATTATGTCATGTCAACTACAGCCGATTACATTGATTACGCTCAGTCGGCACCCTGCCACAAAACCAACGTGAGGGCCATCGCAGCCAAGCTCCTGCCTCCGCTGTACACGCTGGTGTTCATCTTTGGTTTCGTGGGCAACCTGCTGGTCGTCCTCACCCTGATAAACTGCAAGAAGCTGAAGAGCATGACCGATATCTACCTGCTCAACCTGGCCGTCTCCGACCTGCTTTTCCTCCTCACCATCCCGTTCTGGGCTTACTACGCAGCAGACCAGTGGGTCTTCGGGAACGGAGCGTGTCAGCTTTTGACAGGGTTCTATTTAATCGGCTTCTTCTCCGGAATCTTCTTCATCATCCTCTTGACGATTGATAGGTACCTGGCGATCGTCCATGCTGTGTTTGCTATAAAAGCCAGGACGGTCACGTTTGGGCTGGTGACAAGCGGGGTCACGTGGGTGGTCACTGTGCTGGCCTCTCTCCCAGGAATCATCTTCACCAGATCCCAGAAAGAGGGTTCTCGTCTTACCTGCAGCCCTCACTACCCAACCAATAATTATCATTTCTGGAAGAGTTTCCAGACCTTAAAGATGGTCATCTTGGGCCTGGTCCTGCCGCTGCTCGTCATGGTCATCTGCTACTCGGGAATCCTAAAGACCCTGCTTCGGTGCCGAAACGAGAAGAAGAGGCACAAGGCGATGAGGCTCATCTTCGTGATCATGATCGGTTACTTTCTTTTCTGGACCCCCTACAATGTCACCCTGCTTCTGAACACCTTCCAGAACGCCTTTGGCCTGAACACTTGCAGTAGTTCCAATAGGCTGGACCAAGCCATGCAGGTGACAGAGACCCTGGGGATGACGCACTGCTGCATCAACCCCATCATCTACGCCTTCGTCGGGGAGAAGTTCAGAAACCACCTGTCATTCTTGTTCCGAAAGCACATCGCCAGACGCCTCTGCAAACGCTGTCTGACCCTCCAGCGAGAGGCTCCCGAACGCGGCAGCTCTGTCTACACTCGATCCACGGGGGATCAGGAGCTCTCTACTGGCCTGTGACCCGAACTTGGCTTTTACACACACACTGGGGGGTGGGCGCAGTTATTTTAAAAAGGAAGTTGCTGACACAGGGGGTCAGACATCAGTCCATCTTTCTGCTGGAAGGATGGTAAATACTTCAAGCCCATCAATTCTAGAATGCCAAATCAAAGCACATGGATGAAACAGCAACCTGGTCCTCTCCCCTCCACATACATCAACCATTGATGGACCGTCCCTTCACTGCAAAAGTTCATTAGGAAAACAAAATCCCCAGGGAACTGCTGATTCTTGAGTTCAGTTACCCTGCTTGGAGCGACCAACAGAATCAAGAAACATGTTGTATCGTTTTTTCCTGCACAGGGCAACGCACAGGTGGTAAATGTGTCTAAAATGGGTCCGTGCCTTGCCATGGGGAGAAGAGACATGTACGTGATCTGTTGTGAGAGGCCGTGTCCCTCATGTGATCTCCCTCCCCGGCGGGTCAGTGGTCCCACAGCTGCTCGGGACCAGGTGGAGCCCTGTGGCCCGCCGAGCTCAGGGAGAGCTTCTTCAGCAAGGGGGGACTGCAGGGGCTTCGGCTGTTGGTGGAAGAGAGGGAAGCGGAGCTCAGGCTGCAGGCGGCAAAGACATGTGACTGGGGGGGGGCACGGTGTAGGCTGGATTATGAGGAACATGGACGGCACTGCTCCCCCAAGTCTGCGAGCAGAGCCGGGGCCTTGGCCGATGTTGCAGGAGGCTCGCTCCATGCCCTAAGGATGACCTGGAAAGGTGAGCATGAGGGGCAGGGAGACCAGCAACAAGCAGGTCAGGGTGAGGAGACCTCCACTTGGGTCGAGGCATGGGAAGGCAGCGGAGGAGGAGGGTTGTTCACTCACAGTATTTGAGATAAGACTCAACAGAACTGGGCCCATTTGGGTGGGCGGTGAGGGGCACAGAGGAGTCGGAGAGACCCTGGACTTCAAACATGCAGATTGGAGATGCCCTAAAAGAGACTTCATGCATGGAAGGGAGGGAGGTTTAGGTGGAAATCAGGAGGGTAGGTGGAGAGGGTGGGTCGCTTTTGTGAGCTCGCAGGCAGCCCTGCACAGGCAGGCGTTCACAATGGGCTCACTCTCAGAAATGCCTTCCCCTACCCTCCAACCGAGTTCGATCATAAGGCATCTCCCGGAAGCTTTGAAACAACACATTTGGGAATGCACATGCCTGGGGTCCAGGAACACTTCCAGGTCGGGTAGGACATAGTTCATGAAAATCCAGAGCTTTATGGGCATGAGCCAAGAGGTGAGGGAAACCCAAATAACTAATTGTCTGCCTGCCACACACACACATCACTTTAAGTATCGCCTTCCGGATATAATTATATCAATAGGCAAAAGAGAGAAGAGACACACTCATTTGGAAACAAGCTGTCTCCAGCTTTCTAAACCACAAAAGCACAATTACCAACCTCTGTGTTGCGGGCTGAGTGTGGGGCCTTTAGATACTCTTTCCAGATGCCTCCTCCAGACCAACAGGACCCAAACACTAAGGGAGCTATTCAGTTCCAAGGGAGAGCTATGGGCTTTGTTTCTTTCTGCAGTTGCTACTTTTCTTATTCTGTACAAGCCTGAGAATGTTTTGAAACTGGGGCAGCTGGAACCATGGCAGTAAACATCAGGTGAAGAAGCATGAAGGAGTGAGAATCAGGAGATCAAGGTGTCAGAATAACAGGAGGTGTTACTGATCTTTCTCAGACTCTGCAAGCTGAACCTTGAGGGCTGTGGTTGTCAACTGCAAGTGACTGGCAGGGCCTGTTCCTTTGTTCTGGAGAATGGTGAGAGGGCGTAATATCATATGACCCCAGCCTCCGGGTGGGTTCCGACAGCTGATCTCTTTGTCTATATATACATGTGTATATGACATTCTTATGTATATAGGAAGTTACAAATTGCTTAGAAGAAAATGTGCATCTAATAAAACCACCCTCTAAAATAATTGATTGGCTCTGGCTGGTGTGGCTCAGTGGACTGAGTACTGGCCTGGGAACCGAAAGGTTGCTGGTTCAATTCCCAGTCAGGGCACATCCCTGGATTATGGGCCAGGTCCCCAGTTTGGGGGGCATGCGAGAGGCAATGAATTAATGTTTTCTCTCTCACATTGATGTTTCTCTCCCTCTCTTTCTCCCTCCCTTCCCTCTCTCTAAAAATGTAGATAAATAAAATCTTTTTAAAAAATAAAATAAAATAATCTATTGTATTCCTGTTCTTTCGGTCAGGTGTACATTTACAGAATAGCACATAAAATCAGAAGAGCATTTTGTAAGTAGCTGTTTGGGAAAATGTCACACACATCTTGAGAATTGTATCTCTTTTTAAATGTTTTTACAAGTTGACCCTGTACCTGGGTCAAGTGGCCAGAATAATTTGTATTTGAAGATGCTGCCCCAGGATGGAGTTGCTGAGCAACTGACCCAAAAATGTTCACATTTCGAATTTAATTCTACGATGCCAGGAAAAGAATTGACACATGCTTTTGAAAAAGGAAACCCACGTGGGTTCACGCATGCGGCAGCCGTGTGTGTTTGAGAAGGAGGACAACATATAGTGCCATGGCCTCAATGCGATGCAGCAGGATGGGGCTGGTTGCTAGAAAGGTTGCTTTTCTTTCCTTTAAAATCCCTCCCCAAACCTGGCCGTCACTGCAGTGATGACAAGGGTTCCCGTGTGGATTTCTGTGCATGCGTCTCTTATCCTCACAGAGGACAAACAGGTGCTCCAGGTGGAGGTGACCGACTGTGAGCATTCATAGTTGGGAACACACTGGTTTTCAGCCTGCTGTGCTCTCCCCTTCCAGCAGGTGGCAGAAGAGCCAGCCACCATCCTACCTGGAGGTCCATGAAATGGGCAGAAGGTAAGGACTGCTGGGGTGGGCTCTTAAGATAACTTCTCCCAAACAACATTAAAGGGTTGCCTTCCATCTCCTAGGCCAAAAGGATGCATGAGCCAAGGAAAGCAGAGAGGGGGCAGGGGTTAGAGGGAAGGGCTGAGGGAGAAGAGAGATCTGCCCCATACAACGAGGGCAGCTGCAGAAGGAGGTTGGAAGGTGTCCATTTTTAGGGCTGATAATAAGTGACTCCCAAATTAACATGAAGAAATAGCTACCCAGGCCCACCCCCCCACCCCCAGCTACCCTCCCCATTTTTTCACTCCTGGTTTGCCTGGACCCTCTGCTGCCCACTCCTCTCTGGAGTTCTGACTCCCTTCACCATCTCCTCATGGAACGTGCCCTGCTTCTCAACGCAGGGGCCCCTGCCAAGGAGGACATTGTGTGCAGGCCACAGATAAAGTCAAAGTAAGGGTGACTGTCCTTGCCGGGGAGGGGCTAAGGCACAAAGTCATGAATTAGAACGCCGTTGACACTGTCTTCTAAGGGCTCTTGAGTTTAAACAGCTGTTCGTTAAAATGCATTTCCGTGGTTAGGGTTACATTTCCAAGTCATTTCTTTACATCGGAGGGGAGGACAGACTCCCAAACACAAACATCAACTCAAGGGGTAACCTTTCTGAGGAAGCATATGACTCACCAGCTCCCCGGGAGCTAAGGATGAGAGCCGAGCACACGGGAACCTTCTAACTGCCCTCCCGACTGGTTTGACCTAACCTCTCACAGGCCCAGTGGGGAGCGTCCATCGGGTGAGGATGGACAGAAAAGGCCGAAACAGGACTGCATGTCCACAGCTCCTTTGCTTTCAAGTAAAATTCACTTTTAAAATTTGCTTTCGAAAAAATCTTGCTTGTATTTTTCCAAAACATCGTCAAACTTTAATGTTTTAGATTATATATATGTCATAATTGTGCCAAATTCTCCCCCAGGGAGCATTTTTACAAGTCTTAACTTCTGTTTGACTCCGTATTGTTACTACTTTAATGTGATTCTAAGTTCCGTGTCATTGTCATTTGGTCGTGTTTCAGGAATTCATTTTTGTTTCTTTTTCTGAGAGCGGTAACCAGTTTTTTTAAGTATAGGTGTAGAAGTCTTTTTTACAAACGAGATTCATAATGGAAAGGCCTGCAAAGGCTTGAAGAACTTAGGGCTCTACTGCCTCCCTGTGGCCGCTTTAGCAAACCACCACGGGCTTGACGCAGAGAATGAAGACTGGGCGGTTTTCCCGCGCAGCCGTTTCAGATTTGTTGCAGCGGGCACTGCTGTTGTTTCTAAAGAACCAGAGGAACCTGGGGGAGGACAAAAGTGGGTGCCTGCAGTGAAACAAAGGTCCCGGCTTGCCCACGACAATCCCTGCAGACCGCCGAACTCACCATCTTGCAACATGGTCAGAAAAAGTCTGGTGACAGCTTTTTCATGGTCCCTAAAGCGCCACAAGCCCCTTCCACGTATCTCTTGGCAGGTGCCAAGTGCTTGAAGCCGTCAAGTATGATTGGGATGTAGCTGGCTTTCATTCACACCCTCCTGTCTCCCTCACTGTTATCACCTCCTTTCGATCACTCTTACGGAATCATACAATTTAAAACCAGAAAAGTTGCGAAGACCAGCCAGCCCAACCCACTCACTCTACAGAGGAAGAGCAGCGCCCCGCCCCCGCAACCGCCCGGCCCCCCCACCCCCCACCACACCCCCACCAGCCCCAGAGCTGCTGGTGTAACAGGTGTGACATGTTGTGTTTTGGTCATGCTGTTTCCCCACCTCACGTGGGCAGCCAGTGGGGAGCCCCTGCATAGGACAGGTAGGTCTGGAATTCAGGGGGGGCCATGCTTAATCTAGGCTGCACACTGCAGTCACGGGGTAGGGGGGGCGGTTACTAACAGTGACACCTGACTCCCCCCACCCCAGGGATTCTGATTGAATCCCTCTGCAATATGGCCTGTGCGGTTTTGACTTTTAGAAGTTCCTGGGGGTTCTAAGTGGAGCAGGTCCGAAAACTCCTGCTTCAAGCCCCTCCCTGCTGAGCATGTGGGAGCCAGGCCTGCTGTCCCAGGAAGACCTGACCCATCTGGAAGCAGGTGAGGTCCAGCGAGGGTCTGGGTTCCGCTCCCGAAGTTCGCAACAGAATGTGAGCGCTGTCTTCCCACCAGCCGGTTTTTAAAGCGTATGAACTGACTGAATTGTTGATATAAAATATCTGTATTGGAGCCTCGACGTATTTCACGTTCGTTGCTGGGTCTGCATTATGCTTTGACTCGTTCATTCCAAGTGAACCGTCAATAAAGGTGGGGTGTCTGGCGCCCGTGCTGAGCTTGTGGCTTCAAATTCCAGAGGGCGTCTCTCGTGCAGAAGAGGGGGTGCTGTGGGGGATATTTTTCCAGTGAATACAGATCTCACTTATGTTGGTGAAAGGATTCTCTCCCCACCACTTTCTCCTTTCTCCGGGAAACCATCCCTTTGATTCTGTCCAGTAAAACATTTTCCCTGAAGAGCTGGAAAAGTCTGGAAGTGTGTGTCAGCCCTGAACAAGGCAACGACAATTCTGCAGTTAATTTTTATTTTTTAATTACAGTTAGTATTCAGTATTATATTCCTTTCAGGTATACCATGTAGGGGTTACACATTTATTTATATAACTTCCGAAGTGACGCCCCAGATAAGTCTAGTGCCCTCTGACCCCGTACATCGTTATGACAATATTATTGATTATATTCCCTGCGTTGTACTTTATATCCCCTTCACTGGTGTGTAAGTGTCAACTGGAACTTCTGAGTCCCTTCGCCCTCTTTACCTAGCCCTCTGATCCCCCCGAATGGAGGAAGAAGATGAGGCACACACTTGCAATAGAGTATCACTCAGCCGTAAGAAAAGAATGGGGTCCTACAGCTGTGACAACGTGGGCGGACCTAGAGGGTGTTGAGCTGGGTGAAGCAGGTGGGACAGAGAAGGACAAGTGCCCTGTGATCTCACTCATAGGTGGAGTCCAAAACTCGGAATAAACGAACCAACAACACAGAAGCGAACTCACAGACACTAACCCCATGCCCTGCGCTTTCTTTGATCACGTGGCTCATGTTCATCGGCTGCAGGTGTGATTCCTTGGCAACGCCCCTCTGGGGGGGGAGCTTCCACTGCTCCACCTCACCTGGCGGGGGTGGGAGCACTCTCACCGTTGCTGTAATGTGAACACTGATCAGCAGGTTCAGGGGCTGTCAGATCAGTTACAGAGTCCCCATCAGCCTCTGATGGTCATTCACGGGCCACTGCCGGGGACACAAATCAGAGAGGCCACCTGCCTACCGTGAAATCTAGGCCAGTCAGAACTCATGTCCAGGACGGGGCCCCACAGTGGCTGCCAGTGCCCTGGGGAGAAGACTCGGGACCACCTGGGGGAGATGTCGCAACACAGAGCCGGCCTGGGTCATGTCCTTCGTGTGGCCAGGTGCTCAGCCATCCCTCCTCCTCTCCTGTGACGGACCGCGAGAATCTCACAGCACCCCCTTCATGGCCAGGTGAGCTGGAGTCCACCACTGCCACTTGCACCCACAGCACCTTCGCCAATGCACGCGCCCAGTCCCCACGTCTCCCACCTACTCCATGAGAAGCATTTCTCCCCTCTCCACTTGTAACTGCCCCTTTCTTTGTCCAGGTTATTTGTTCACTGGCTGTTGTGGGCTGAATGTTTGTGACCCCTAAAACCCATATGTTGAAATGCTGACCCCCAAAGTGATGGCGTTAGGAGGTGAGGCCTTTGGGAGGTGCTTAGGTCTGAGGGTGGGGCCCTCACGAGTGGGATCAGTGCCCTTATGAATGAGACGCAAGAGCTTGCTCTGTCTGCCCTGCCCGTGAAGGACACTGGGAGAAGACGGCCATCTGCAAAGCAGGAGGGGGCTCCCGCCAGACACAAGATCTGCTGGCACCCCGACCTTGGACTCCAGGCTCCAGGCCTGGGAGGGATGTATGTCTGTTGTCTGAGCCACCCGGACTATTGTAATCAGCTATAGCAGACCGTGCTGAAGAAGACACAGGCATTTTCTTCCGCAAGGTGTTCGCCTATCCTTTTGCAAATTGCCTCATATTAATTACCAAAAAAAATGTCACTCTTGCCTCCCCCACCCCCACCTACCCATCTTTTGCCTCCTCTCCTGTCTTTCACTCAGAGTAATTAAGTGGGAAGGGTCGTTAATTCAGGGGAGCTGCATTTTAAATTAATCACTTACACACCCGATACGTATTGAGAAGCTAGTATGTTGTTGCTAGGGTTGCCACAGGCCCCTGTTTCTGCATTTGAGGGGTGATGTAAGAGTCTCAAGACAGGACCTGGAGGTAAACAGACAGGGACAGCGTGGGGTGAGGCCCGCTCCCAGCACGGTGCTGCACGTCAGGCTGGCTTCTGGGCGGGGACAGCCGCTCAAAGCACAAATGAAGCCACGTCACAACCAAACACGCCTTTCCTCATTTGTAGCCGCATCTGTTTGGGGACCCAGGCTCAGGACAGAACCCTGAGGAACACAGACATGAAGGAGCCCCAGAGGAGGGGAAGGCGTGCAGGGACAGGCGGAGCCACGGCAGGGAAGAGAGCTCAGGGGGGGAGAGGAAATGTCAGTGATGTCCGATGCTGCAGACATGCCAAACAAGATAAGGGCGGAAAAAATACCCTGGGTCTGCGATGCAATCAGAAAAACAAGCCAACCTCCTGGCTCCAGCCTGTGCTGGCTCACTGCGGAGGAGCACAGAATCCTATTTCCCCCTCCCCCGAGGAAAGCATTTGGTCCCCAAATTCTGGTCTCTCGGGAGGGGACAGCACCAGTCTTTGTGGTTTGAAGGTCCTGATGTGCTGGGAGAGGGAGGGGCCCTTTGCAAGGACTCTTTCCAGAGGGTGTGGCCGAATCCTCTTGTGGAAAAAGATGTGTATGTCAGACTCTGGAGCACACAGAGCAGCTGGCTCAGATCAAGTCCTCGGAGTCTATGGGAATGGCTGGAGAGCCTCGGAGGGGCCTCAGGGACCCTCCCTGGGGGAGCACAGGGCAGGGAGGGAGCACAGCCTTCAGTCCCCGTGTGTGGGGCTCACCCAGGCCTGGGCCCTAAAGGGCCCGGAGCTACTGCCCAGGCTGAGGATCAGGGCCCAACCCAGTCTTGCAAAGTTAAAATCTGTCGTGATTTCATTTTGTTAAAGGGAATATCTCCAAAGGGAGGGTGCTACCTAGTTTATTACCTCTCACCTCTGTTCATAAGAAAAGGTCTTACCGCTTTAAAATATGGTTAATGTGGAGCCAGTGACTGTCCAACACACCCAACCCTACAAGGGCTGGCATATGGCCCGTCCAATGAAGAAGGAGGAAGGGGAAAAGGGGAAAGTGGAGGATGGAGCCAAGGGTGGCAGGGGGCGGGGGGGCACTTCTCCATCAACTCTTCTCTTCACGTCCTGATGACCACGGGTGGGCAGCTGAGGGACTGGCCCCTCACGTGGAATGAGCGAGCACTGTTCATGTGACTCGTCTTGCACAACCACACGACGGACTCATGGTCTTACGACATAGTGGTTTTGTGCATTTCAGTTTCCATTTCTCGTCTTTAGGGTAAGTGACATTTGCAGGAAACCCAGGACACTCAGTGTGTGCAGTGAGCACGGTGGGCTCTGCTTGGGTGCCCTCTTCAGGGTCGATGCTCCCACCCTCCCTGCTGCTGGGATGGGGAGGCTGCCCCCATCCTGGGAACCGCCCCCAGCTACTGGGACCTGCCTGCCAGACTGTGCCCCCTCCCAGGGGACAGCTGAGGCCAGTGACTGGCTGATGTTGGATGGAGAAGCCTGGTCCCCTCCCCTCAGGGTAGGACAGCACAGCAGGGCCAGCCCAGTGCTGGGGCTCCTCGCGGGATCAGCTGAAGCTCCCTTGCAGTCAGCTTCTCCCTTTCTTGGGGCTTGCGTCAGTTGGGTCCCTTCCAGGCTGCCTCCTGGGAGCCCCCCCCAACAAGACCTCTGGAACCCCCTGCCTGGGAACTCCACATTCCCAGGGCTGCAATCTAAAGCCTGCTTCCTGGTTCCCACTTTCTCTTCCACCAGCACTCAGTCACAGATGCCAGGAAGCAATACAATGTCTCCCCTTGAATTGTGTTACTTTCTCTGTCCTTGACCCATTTCCAGCATACAAATCAAGGGTCCCTCCAGGGCCTAAAAAAGGAGACAGTGGGAGGAAAAGGGAGGAGCAAGGGCCCATGCACTTCTCACCAGGCTAACTCCCATCAGGCTTTCAGCCTGGATGACACCTTCCCTGAGGGAACCTGGGTCCTCAGGGCTGGGCCAGGTACCCTTACTGACTGCCCCTTAGCTCCCCGTGCTTCCCTGGCATGGCACGTGCCCCCCTGAATTATAATCAGTTACGTACCTGACCATCTCCGTCTAGAACAGGGGTCCCCAACCCCCGGGCAGCGATCCTTGGCCTGTTAGGAACCGGGCCGCATCGCAGGAGGTGAGCAGCGGGAGAGTGGGCGAAGCTTCGCTCTGCCTCCTGATTGCCCCACGCCCCCCACCCCCAGTCTGTGGAAAACTTTTCTGGTGCCAAAAAGGTTGGGGACAACTGCTCTAGAAGGTCAATGCCATGAGGGCAGAGAACGGGGCTCCTTGGCTCACCTGGTTCTCCCAGGGTGAAGTTCCCGACCTTTGGGAGTATGTCTTGCAGTTTTGCTAGAAGACACGTGGCACCCTCAAGCAGGGCAGACAAGGAACTGTTGGTAAGAGGGCTCTTCACGAAGGTTTAGACGAGGCACGGGAAGCTCAGCGCCTAGTGCTGCTGCACCTAGCGCCGGTGAGAGTGGGCCACCATTCCCGCCACTAGGGGCAATGGGAGGGCGCCGCCCGACAAGAGCCCCCCCTGGGTCAAGGGACTCGAAGGAGATCTCTGAGACCCCACCAGGAAGGAACTAGGGAGCTAAATCCCTTGACTTCACTCTCCAGTCTCCTTCCTAAAACTCCCCATTGGTCAAACCCAGCTGGAAATCAGAGGCAGGGGTGAGAGGGGTAGGGGAAGGATCTGCCATTAATAAGATAAGTCTCCCTGGACATAAAGCAGGGTAGAGGAGAGTGAACACAGAAGGAAAAATAAATGACTCTTTTTTACTGAAACACTACTCAATGGATATTTATCATGTTGGTCACAGTCTGGTGTAGACAAATCGAAGGCCACACACATAAAAAGGCCACTAAGTGTGACTCCAACATGGGGCGGACAGCAAAGCCTTGGGCTACGTGAGCTGGGGAGCAGGAAGTACGTGGTCCCAGCAGAAGCTGGCTTGGGGAAAGGGTAGACTGCAAGAAATTCACCCACAGGCAGAGGACAATAAGGAAGTTTTTGCCGAGGCTCTAAGTGGTAGAGGGAAAATCTCTGGAAATCAAAACCTGTGCCTCATGCAAATATGAGGTTCCATTTTATAACACCCTCAAAATAGGAGACCCCCAAATCCAGACCAAGAAAACTCATCTCAGGCCATCGGTGCCCCTCATGCTTCTGGCTGAAACAAATGCAAAACCCCCGCGAAAGGGAGTGCGCCCCCCTCAGGCCACACGAAGCTGCTGTAGAGAAAATAATCCCCAATAAAGAGGAACTCCCCTGGAGACTACAAACACACAGGAAATGGATCCCCATGAGACAGTCGGCAGCTTCACAAAGCACAATTAAACCTGAAAGATTTAATTAATTCATGGTTTGATTAGCATTTTTATAAGGGCCCTGGTTGGCATGGTTCAGTGGATTGAGCACCGGCCTACAAACCAAAGGGTTGCCGGTTCGATTCCCAGTCAGGGCACATGCCTAAGTTTTGGGCCAGATCCCTGGTAGGGGGTGTGCGAGAGGCAACCGCACATTGATGTTTCGCTTCCTCTTTCTATTTCCCTTCCCCTGCATCTAAAAATAAAAAAATAAAATCTTAAAAAATATATTTTATAAGGAATCAAGAGCCTTAACTAGGGAGCAAAATATCACTACGAGAAGCCAACCTCCCTGATACGAGAGCTTAGTAACAAGAAGGAATGAGAAAATGAGCATTAATCGTGGGACCTGATCATGGGCTGCTTCAGCACTCCTCACCAGCCAGGCATCTGTGACTACCCTGTGGGCAGCGCGAACCCCGGACCACCCTGGCCCTCCCTGGCTTCCTTTCCTGCTTTGTTTTTCTCCATAGGACTGCTACCACCCTGCGATGTACTGGTTTATTTTGCTTTTGTCTGTACAATGTAAGCCACACGAAGGACTGGCTGTTTGCCTATATTGTCTGTACCTGGAACAGTGCTGGGCACACACCAGGCACTCTATAAATACTTGTTAAATAAATGAATCGCATAAATGGGGATCTATGTGTGCCAGGAAATGAGACCTACGTGTAACACAATAGCTTCTCGGACTGAAACTGGGATTAATCTACAGTGATGAGGAGGAACTTGCGCCCCGGGATAAGGTTTGTGAGCCACAGGCCACAGCTACAGAATGCGGTGACCTTTCACGGACAGTAACGACCCTTTTATGGCCCTAGATGCTCAAATGCTAAACAAGACTTTCTTCCTGCCTCAACTTCAGACCTTTCAACCATTCCTTCCTACCACTTTAGAAGTTTCCAGAACCCCGTGGCCTGGGAGAGTTAATACACAGTGCAGTGATCACAGGCAACAAAATGACATTATAAACAGGAAACTCGATAAGGGAATAGATGTTCGCTGTCCCCACCCCGAGAACAAATAAGGATGTGAAGTGACAGAGCTGCTAGCGCTGCGGTGGCCGTCATATTACTACATACATGTATCAGACCAACAGGTCATACACCTTAATACACACGGTCCAATGGCAATTATGTATCAGTTTTTAAAAAAAGAGTCTCGTGGCTGGTGTGTGGATAAGCAAAACGCTGGGGAGCGAGCCAAAATAAGAGAATACTGAAAGTGAAATCCATGCTGATGTCCGGAAGTTAGGGTGGTCCTGAATTTACAAAACAGTGTTTTTCTTAGAGAAACTTCAAATTTCTTGTGATTTCTGCCTGGTATTTCCCCCCCACTTAACCACATCTTGTGCAAGGTGGGTATTCCTGGGGTTTTTCAAGTCTCCCCTTTAGACTTGACTCTCATCCCCTGGCCTGGGACTGACCAGTGGCCATCAGGCAACAGAGCGTCAGGAGCCTCCACCTACTCACCCAGGTCCGAAGGGCTGAGGGCTGGGGACTGGGGGAGGGGTGGGGGGGGCGTGGCTCTAAACAGCTCGGCTGAGGGAGGTAGAGCCCCAGGCGGAAAGACCCACCCCTGCTGGTCCCAAGGCTGAGGCTGCCACCAGGGGACAGAGCGTCCCAGGGCACAGTGACCCTCACTCACTCACAGAAGCCCATCCTGGGGTGGGGGTGGGGAGGACTCGCTGGGAATCGGTCGCGGCACCGGTTCCCACCAACACCAACCCCTGCATGCGGAGTAACTCCTAACGCCGTGCATTTGTTTCCCTTTGAGTTAAATTTAATGCTCAATCCCATGTTCGTCTGGGCCCTTCCTCTGTTTATTTTTCCCTTCTCTTTCTAGTTTCCTTATTTCTATTTCTGTTTTCACAGGTCCACGTTCTGCATCAAAGGCTCCCTCGAATACCTCTTCGGCGTTAGCAGATGGACATTTAACCAGCGATGTGAACGCTAAGCCAATCCGCAAGGCTGCCCTCCGCCCCCCGCCCCTCCCAGGTCAGCCACAGGTAGGAAGGCCTGATTTGGGAGTTCATCCAGATTCTTCAGTTATTTCCAGTTCCTCTTCTCAGTTCATTTTTCCTCCAAAGCATCCCCGTCCCTTCCCCTTCTCCCTCTCCCGCCAACCCCCGCCCCCAACTCTCCCACCCCTCCAAATCCTGACTCGTGTCTCAGTTTCCTGTCCCCGGCCACCAGCCTCGCCCCACCCCAGCCTTGCCTGCGGTTCAACTTGTTCCCCTCACAGTCTCTGCAGCCAAGACTTGAAGATGCCCCCTGTGTCCTCACCATGGGATTTTCCTGCGCTGGCTTTCCCCTCTAGGAGTAGGATTAGCCCAACAGCCGCCTAACTCACTCCCTGGCGTCTCCTGTCGGGGCTCCTGGCCGTCCCAGAGCACCCAGGGTGCTCCCTGCACCCTGCCCTTCCCAGCCAACATCACTCTGTGGCTGCCATTGCCGTGAAATCCTCTCTTTAATACCCTGTCCCTCAGCCAAAGCACACCCGCCTCTCAAAAGTGACAATAAAAACCCAGGCACATGCCGGGCCAGTGGGGTTCTCCCTACAAGTTCTGGAAGCCCGTGTTGATTCAGGGAGGGGCTTCTGCTGATGATGAGAGGCTGCAGGAGACCACCAGGCCGCTGGGGTCTGCAGATATGATGGGTGACGCTGTTCTCTGCTGCTGGCTGTCCCCTGCTCGGTGATCCATGTCAAAAGTGGTGCCTCCTGTCCTCCCTCCGTATCAGCAAGGAGCAGAATAACTTAGTTCCCTTATCTGGGCAGCCAGGAGGACGCTGGCCCGTGCAAAGGCCGCGGGAAATCAGAGGCGGGGTACAGGGGGAGGCGGAGGAGAAAACAACTTCCTGGTTTCCCTCAGAGGCTTAAGAAACCCGCCGGGGGGTCTGGGGGAGCTTTTGAGTGGCTTTATTTCAGTTAGCCCCTGAGACCTTTCACTGCTGGGCAGGAGATCGGGGACAAACAGTGGTTTCTCTCGCCCCTAAGGGTCAGGACCGGCTAGTGTGTTCGGAAGGAAGCCAGTCTTTCCACTGCCCCAGGCCGTTCCCACAGCAGCTCGGTCAAGTGGTAAGTCACCTCTGTCCTTAACCAGCGATGTCTGTGTGGACCTTAGGATGGTTTCGCTTTTGCAAACATTTGTTCATACCCTTCGAGAGAAGAACTCAGACCTCTCAGCCTGTCACAGGAAGCTGTTACAGGGGTGAGCAAACTTTTTAAGCATGTAGAAATTATGACTGGCACCAGTTGTTTGAAACCGGTCCTCGGTTCTCTTTTGTTGCGTGTTGCTTACATATTGTCTCCAAGTGGGCCGTCTTGTTCCTAGCAAGAGAATGATGTTCTTTGAACAAGTGTCCTGCTTACCTGGGTTTGCCTGTGGCATTAGCACACTCCTGAGCATCCGGGTGCGGAGTGACCGGACCCAGTACAGCAGCTGCCCTGGGGAAGGGGGTGCGTGTTACAGAGATGTATATTTTTACTCTTTTGAACCGTAGAACTCCTCTGGCTACAATGAAGCCCCAGAGGCGGGAAAACAGGGCTACGTGGGCACTCCTCTCTTTGTTGTTCCCTCCAGGACCACGCAGCTGTATGCAGGCAAATAATTTTTTATTTTGCCCTGGCTGGGTGCCTTATTTGGTTGGAGCATCATCCTGGGTACTGAAAAGTTGCCGGTTCGATCCCTGGTCAGGACACAAGCAGAAGGAAACCGTTCAGTGTTTCTCTCTCACATATA
The DNA here is from genome assembly GCF_022682495.2 of Desmodus rotundus. Lineage (NCBI taxonomy): Eukaryota > Metazoa > Chordata > Mammalia > Chiroptera > Phyllostomidae > Desmodus > Desmodus rotundus. Next base: position 128,904,090 of record NC_071394.1, read on the forward strand.
TATTTCTCTCTCTCTCTCCCTTCATCTCTCTCTAAGATCAATAAATATATCCTTGGGTGAGGATTAAATAATAACAATGATAATAATAATTTTTCGTTTCTGTGCAGGGCGGCCTGAAGATGGCTAACCACACGCTGGCACCAGAGGAAGATTATGACGTCCTCATCGTGGGCGATCTGGATAACAGCGGCACGGAGCAGTGCCCCCGCGACGACGCCACAGTCCTCCTGGCCCGTGTGGTCCCGCAGCTCTACACCACAGTGTTCCTGGTCGGGCTCCTGGACAACTTCTGGGCCGTGCTCATCCTGGTGAAATACAAGGGGCTCGGACACGTGGAGAACATCTATTTCCTAAACTTGGCCATTTCTAATTTGTGTTTCTTGCTTACCTTACCATTCTGGGCTCACGCCACCTCCCACGGGGGGACTCTGGGCCACCCCATGTGTATAATTCTCGTGACACTGTCCTCCGTGGGCCTACACGGCGAGGCGCTTTTCAATGCCCTTCTGATTCTGCAGAGCTCCCTGGTGCTTTTCCACGTGAGCAGCTTTTTCTCAGCTGCCAGGAAGGTGCCCTGTGGCATCATCACGAGTGTCCTGGCCTGGGGGGTGGCCATTCTGGTCACTTTGCCTGAACTCCTGTTTCACAAATCTCGGGTGGGAACGCAGCAGTACCCATGCCTCTTGAGCAGGCCGCATTTCCTGTCGGGCAAGGACACCTCCTGGGAGCATTCTCTGACCGTGAAGACGAACATTGTGGTACTGCTTGTCCCACTTTTGGTTTTTACAGTTTGCTTCGTGATCTTCCTGCGAACGAGAAAAACGCTAGGGTCCGGGGACAGGAAGTATGACCTGGCCAAGCTTGTTTTCGCCATAATGGTTGTCTTCCTTCTGATGTGGGGACCCTACAATGTTGCGCTTTTCCTGTCTACGTTCAAGAAATTCTTCTCCCTGAGCGACTGCAGGAGCAGCTCCGCCCTGGACAGAAGTGTTCAGGTGACGAGAGTCATCGCCAGCACCCACTGCTGTGTCAACCCGCTCCTCTGCGTGCTTCTGGACGAGGCATTCCGGAGACACCTGTGCTGCTGCTGTCGCCTGGGTGGTGACACTGCACGGAGACCTCCTGAGGACCCTGCACACGACAGGCCACGGGAAGGACTCGAACAGTCCACTAGCGTGTAAGCCAGCCTCCGTCAAAGCAGGATCAATAAACATTGCTGCGTGGTCTTGCCACACTGCTCTGTGTAATTGTTTCACACGTGTGGATATGAAGGCAGACGGGAAGGGGGGAGGGGAGGCAGATGCTCACCAAGCACTGATCTGCCTGGGGCGCTGTGCTGGGCTCTGTCCAACCGGAGCCCCTTCACGCCTCACTTCTCGTCCTGGTATGGGTGGTGTTAGTCTCGTTTCTCTGAGGAGGAAACCGAGGCTTGGAAAGGTGTCTAAGATGGCACACACTGGCAGGGCTGGGACAGCAGGCCTGGTGACAATTCGCTCCGGAGCCTGCGCTGTGTCCAGCGTGCCCGACTTCCAAATATTGGGTGAGAAAACCCATGAAATTAATATGTACCTTTAAAACGAATGGGACCGCCTTTCAAATTAGAAGCGACCCATCCACACAGAAACAATTTTTAGGCACATTTTCTTACACATCATGGAAAGAACCGGCTAGCTGGAGGCTGCGGGTAGAGACAGGGAAGTGATGTGTTCCCCACACCCCCCAAGCCCCCGGCCCCTCCCCAACCTGTGAGCTTCCCGTGTTTCTAGTACTTCTTTCCACCATTTAACCATAGTAGGTGTGCAATTAGGTTAAGAAATATTTGACATGATACATGTTTTGTCCTAGTCAGTTAACGTAAACCTCAGGCCTCAGCAGCCTGTGACTATAAAACCTCACAAGTGTTTGCCCGGGGAAATCCAGCACCCATGTTTCTGTTGCATGTCCTGAGTAGAGATGACAGAGGTCATACAGGATGTCCGTGGACCACAACCTGTCACCTTCATCACTGAGGAGGGAGGCAGAGGAGGTGACCCCTGGGGAGACCCCATAATACAATCTGTAGCAAGCACTGGCTCCTTCATGTCTTGGTGGGGGCTAGGATCCACTGTGTCCCCCAGTTTATATGCGGAAGCCCTAACCCCCAGTGGGATGCTATTGGGGCATAAGGACTTTGGGAGGGCACTGTGGTTAGAGGAGTTCGCGAGGATGGGGCCCTCGTGGTGGGACTCGTGCCCCCCTAGGAAGAGACACCAGAGAGCTTCCTCGTTCTCTCTGTCCACCACGCGAGGACACTGTCAGAAGGTGGCTACCGGCAAGCCAGGAAGAGCGCTCCCCCCAGAACCCGACCCTATACCAATACCAATACCAATACCAATAGCCGGCACTCTGACCTCGGACCCCAGCCTCCAGGACTGTGAGGAATAAATTTCTGTGGTTTAAGCCACTCCACCCATGGTATTCTGTATGGCAGCCCAAGCAGACTAAGACAAGACCCATCCAGAATGACATTAAATAGCAAATAAAAACACCATGACATGTCAAAAATGAGACCTCAGGAGAAAGCATCCCAGCAGATGTGAAAAGAGGGTTTCGTTGTTCAAGAAGAGAAGGAGAAGGGACAGAGGTTTTTCAGAAATGTACACACGGGGGTCTGGACTCTCCGTCCCCCTCCCCCAGCCCTCGTGGGACAGAATCTCAGAGGAAATGACGTCATTTGCCGCTGTTTATAGACGCAGCGGTGAACTCAAAGAACAAATCCTTTTGTAGTTTTCAGAATGAAAACATAGAGTGTAGAGAGAATGAGGATCTGTGAACTCTTACAGTGACTGAGGGCGAAATGGTTACTGAATGGTTCGTGATGGACAATCCCACCGCAGCAGCCGCAGGCATAAACAGTGAGAACGTTAGTAATTCAGCGAGGTCTTCCTCCCGTGGCAGAATAAGAAGACAGTTATCTTAAGGGTAAAAATAACACATACTTCTCTACAAATGATTGCATTTGAAAACTAACAACCCGTGAAAAGAGAAGGGCTAATGTATTCAAGAAAAACTGACCGTGTTTCTGCTTTGACTGTTAATTATTTCCTAATGCAAAAATTTTCCTACCAAGTCAAAGTTTTCTGATTTGGGACATTTGAGAGAACAATTGAAATCCCATGAACAATTTGTTACTCACCTCATTTCTGCTTGTTGGTGGGCACAAATGAAACACATTTGAAAATAGGAAACACGATTAATATAGTGAATGAAAAGGCAGTAACACTTGAAGTTGAAACAAAATACAGGATGCCCAGTTAAATTTGGATCTCCCTGGCCCAATAAATAATCTTGTCTGTTCCCGTTTTTTCGAATGCGATGCAGTCATGTGAGCCCATGTCATCTCCGCTCCTAGGAACTGCTCACATACTGAGGTCTCAGGCTCCCACACCGAGCCCAATCTTCAGTAGACCTTTATCCTTTAGAGAGTGCCTCCACAGATGTCTTCTCTGCACCATATTAACAGTCTTATAGAGAAAACTGAGTCTCGTCAGCCTCATTTTTAGGAAAGTAGAAACCAAGGTTTAAATCTCCCAGCTGCCACATCATAATTCCAGCTTGTCACTTACTGCCATCAATGTTCTTTCCCGTGCCTGCCCATTGGCTCCGTCCAGGACCTCCTCACACGCCTGTAGGGCAGGGTGGGTTCCTGTACATCACCCACTGCATTCTTCACAGCCGTCCAAAGGAGTGGGAGAAGGCAGGTCCTGTGATCGCTGCTCCCCTCCCTCGGCTGTCCATTTATAGACACTGAGAAAAGCAAACTTCTCCAAAGAGCTATCCCTGACACATCAAACAGAAGAAAATCTTTGATCCCAATTTCAGACTCTAAACCCCTTGATGTTGCTCTGAGGTCTGGCCTTTAGCTATAAGCTGGAGGGTGGGACACTTCCCCAGGGGCCATTGCTCTTGAGGGACTGGGAAGTGGTGTCTGTCTCTTCCTGTGACAACTAACACAAGCCAGCTGGCCACCTCCCTGAGCCTTAGACAACTGGGGGAATACTCTCCCTTTACAGGGCTGCTGGAGATCAAGGGGGTCGTTGGAGTGTTAGCCAGGCCTGTCCCACTGTGGGCCCAGAGGGTCCCTGATCCCATCTACTAGTTACTTTCCCAGTTCCAGAATAGACACACTTGGCCACAGACAGAATCCCCGCATGGATCCCCTGGACCGTGGAGCGAGGGCAGTCATCATGGGCAAGGCCAAGTAGAAGCCCATAGAACGGCCTCTACCTGCCACAGTGCTAACCAGAAACAACACTGCATGTCTGGAGGGATTCCTGCAGCAACCTGAAAGATGAGGGAGCTCGCCGCCATTGGAATGGCTGACTTGCTCTGTGCAGAAGCCAGGTGGGTCTTGGAGGATGCCCGTGGACCGCTATTAGCTTAACCAGGTGGGGACTCCATCTGCAGAGCAGTTTCAGATGTAGTTTCAATGCCAGGGCAACTCAGCATTTCAACCCTGGCACCTGGTCTGCAGGTGACAATGTTTTTCTCTAATCCTAGCAGTAAAGACCACCAGAAGCTGTTTCTTTTCAGCTGGCAAGGCCAGCAACACACCCCCAGGGGAGAGCACTCTCGACCTTAGATCCCACCAAATGCTTGGGGATGCCAAGGGCTAGCCGCTCCCTGACCAGGGCTGAGGCCTAGCCCAGGAGCTGCTTCCGGAGGGACCCACTTGTCATATCTCTGAGCAGGAGAAGCACCTACCCAGGGCCTCTTGAATCTGCTTCCTCCCTTCCCACCACATTATTTTGTTTTTACCATAGGTACCCATAGGCAAAACACAGTGTTGTTTTTCATGGTTTTAAAGGTGATGTAAATAGTCTCGTTTTCATAATGTAAGTACTTCTGTTACTAACTCGTTCTGCACAGCACCAGGCGGCAAGCACAGTAAGTTTCTGAATGGCTCATTGGTTAGTCAAGCAAGGAAAGCCATTCAACTATGTTGAGTTAATTGAATTATGTTTGACTGAAGCAGTAAAAAAAAAAAAGAAGAAAATTGTCCAGAGAAAATAAACTCATTTAAGTCGTTTAGCTTTTCATTGATGACGGTTGCTGGAACAGTTGAGGACATTGGGAACAATACCAATAGTCTTTTTTTTTTTTTAATGAAACAAATGATTTTCAATGGTTTTCCTTCGTTTTTGATGGGTTGGCAGATGTTACAGATGCTGCCCATTGTTTTCCGAGGAGTCAGTGCTGAGTTTGAAGTGAGTGAAGAATTAGCCTCCGTAGATAATCTGCGTGGAATAACTACAGGCAAAAATATTGTCAAAGAAAATACTAATTCAGAACAATCTGAAGGGAAATCTGCTAAGATGTGTTATAACTGATGGTGGTTAAAATATGTGTTAAGCAAAAAAAAAAAAAAAGGCTTAGTTGGACAAATTTGCAAAGTGTTTTTGAGAATGGAAGGTGTTTCAAGTCTGGGATAACTCATCGGTCGTCCTTCGTGGAAAATAATTTAACTCAGGGTGTGGATTAAACCAGCAGTGTCAACGTGAACTTCATTTGCTCTTATGGATTTAACCATCATCAAGCTCTGTGAATTCTTTTTTCAGAAATAAAAGTTTAATATCCTGATTCACCCTACCGTATAGCAGTTTGAAGGCTTAGCAACGATAAGCCATTTTATCACGGTATTTTGAGGTCAGGGCCAGGATTGAATTTTTTTTGGAAAAGAAGGGCTGCCCTATGTACCTTATAAACACTGAAAAGCTCTGCAAAATTAATTATGTTTCTTCATAAACTCAACCTAGAATTACAAGGCAAAACCACACTTACATATGAAACACATACCGCAGAAAAGTGACATGACAACCAATGTTTGAACCACAAGAAGCCACATTGCCCGCACAATAAAAGTTCAGACAAAGGAGATCTCCGTTCTTGTACAAATTTGTGTTAGACATACTTTCTGAGCTCAAGCTGCTGGCCCACGCGTCATTCAGACCTCAGTGCAAGAACAAAAGAGACTTCCATGTTTCAAAGTCACTTTGCGCAGTGGAAGCTCCAATCTTCCGTTGGAAGTGGCGGGCAATTCAATGACATGCCACGCTCAAAGGCAAACATGGAGAGAAGAACCTAACACAACCAATACATTCCTTCCAAGCAGTAAACATGCACAATTAAAAGCGTGTGCGTGCAGACCGACAGCAGCATTTGGCAGCACCTATCAGAAAAGACATTCTCAAAAATGAACTAATGTAAAATTTCACCACAGACCAGTATTAACCGATGAACAATTGCAATCGATTTTAACAATAAAGAATACTAATTCTGAACCCCAATGAGGCAAAATTTTATCCCCCCAAAAAGAACTTCATTCTTCTCATTAGTAGACCCATATTACAAAAAAACAGAAAAACACAAAAAACCCAAAAACAATTGCAGCCACATTAGCAGTCTGCACTGATACTTCCCATCCCAGTTCAGCCCACAGGTTCTGCCCGCTATTTCCATCTTCCTTCTTTCCCAGCTACTCTAGGTCCCCAAACACCAACACATTAACCCATTTTCTCAATCCTACACGCACATGAAAGATTTCAGAATTTCTACACCCATTCCATTTAGAGTGCCCACGAGTCAGATATAAAAATGATACAGACATGTACCCAAAACAGTCCCAAAGACGTGGCCTGGAGTCGGGGGAAGGGAGTCACTGCTGGGCCAGGGCGAGTCACTGGGGACACAACAAGGTCATGCAGGGGCCTGACCGCAGGGAGTGAGATGAAACGCCAGTGATTCCCCCGCAGGGGCCCCAACCTTGGAAGCCACCCTATGGTTCCCTGCAGGGGAAGTAGCATCACTGCAAGCAAAACTGTGAGAGAGCGCGGAAGTCATTGGGAGAGGGAAGGGGGCCACTCAGGGCTACCTGGTTCCTCGCTGGTCAATGTTCTGCCTCTGTGGGGCCGGAGCAGCCATGCAGGTCAAGCCCTCCTACGGCATTCAGATAAGCGGGCACACAGGGGCTGAAATTCAGCCCACACTGCTCACCAGGGTGCCATCTCTGCCAGAGACATACCCCAGGACAGGGCCACCTTCCTCGGATCTTGCCCAGAGGCCCTAATGGGCCGGCAAGTCCATCCTCTGCCCGCTCCCAGACCAGGCGCCATGAAATGCTTTGCAGCTGCTGCTTCTAACGTATTCCCCCGCGCCCCGCACGGCCCCGTCCTGTGTGGGCGCACGTGTGCCCAGTTCTCTCCTGTGGGATTCTCCGCGGTTCAGTTTGGCTGAAGACTCTTGACATGTAGAGAAGGTGAATTCCACGTCAGGGAGCATGAGGAAGGTGCGACTTCCTCTGACAAGGCTCAGCAAAACAGGACATGCCTCTCTACCATCCTTGCCTTTCACCTCAGCTCTGTAACGCAGGGCCGAGTCGCCGAGCCCCGAGGCAGAAGGTGGCAAGAAGGGCAGCGGCGGGAAAGGCTCGTCCGCTCTGCATCTCTCTGGCCCCGGCCTGGGAAGTGTGTTTGCTTCTTCTCATCCCTTGAGCCGGGCCTGCTGGGACAAGAGTTTCTCACCCTGCCGGTCATACTCTCTCTGCCTTGTCTTCCTCTCTCCCTTTCTCCGGCAGTAGAGGGTGGAGGAGAAGAGGTATCTTAAGTTTAATAATTTGAAATACTGGGGTATGACCAGGAAAAGACCCCCTCAGGCTCTCTCCCAACTCAGTGAGGAGGAATCAGAATGGTAAGACTGTTTTTTGGATTTCGTTTTTGTTTGTTGTTGAACTTTACAGTTGGAGTAGCACAACCAAGCTCTAGGAAATGCAGCCTTTTAAACAAGGGGCCTAGGGCAGAACCCTAGGCCAACAGCGCATCTCATTGTGGGTTTCTGAGGGCACAGGTCTGACAACAAGAAGGCCAGATCACATTCCTGAATCTGCTGGAGGCCGTTCTCCGCCAAGAGAAACAGACAAAGGGCAGGAGGCAGACTTCCCCGGGGACCAGGCTCAGGGGCAGAGGCAGTTTCAGGGAGGAAGGCAGAGTCCATGGCAACAGACACAGGATACTATGTGACATCCTTATGGCCCTGCTGGGGGTACAGAAGCAGAGAAGGACGCTCCGAGACTGGGGGCTGTGTGCAATGCGAGGCACGAGCTCTCCTTGAGGGCGGGAAGGAACTTGGGGTTTGAAGACCTGAGAGCACAGCCCGCGCTGGATTCAGCGTGAGAAGGAACGCCTGCAGGGACCAAAGTTCTGGCTGTGGGTCCAGGGTTTGAAGCACGTGGCCTGGCCACAGAGCAGACCGAAAGAGAGGCACCGAGTGTCTGCAGGGGCTCCACACGCCTGTTTCTGACCTTTGCAGGAGGGTGTGAGCGTGGCTGTCTGAGGGACTTCCTGTGAATGGGGTTTGGGGTTTCATCCCCCCCCCCCCCGCCGTAGGCTGTGAGACCTACTTCTCAGCGGCCTTTGAGAGGGGCGCCTCTCTTGCTGAGACCAAGTCCACACGTGGGTTCCTTCCAGAGACTAGAGAGCTTCGAGGGCCGCCCGGGAAAGCCGAAACTGAGAAAGTGTGCTTTTCCTTCCTCTTTCTCCATCTACACCTGCCTTGCCCAAGAGTCTGCACACCCTCCAACTTTCCAGGGTGAGGGTCTCCTTTAAAATTCAAATAATAACCTCTGGCACCCACCTCCCGCACTGCACAAGGCTCGGGGTCTTTCTCAGAACTGCGTGGATTCTGGGGCCTCACTGCCCGCTGGATGTCTCCCCCCCCACATCCCAGCTGCTCCCCTGTCGTTGATCTTTACCTCCTTTTCCTCCCTGGGGGCCGCTAGCCCCTCTCCATAGGCCTCCCTGGCATGTGAACATGCCCCAGGTGTTTATCTGTGGACCACTGCCCCGGTGACTCACCTGGGGAGCAGGTGCCTGCTCAGCACCGGACCCCACTCCCTCAGTGACAGAGCCTGTGCATTCATAGCTGGAACCCAGCCACTTGGTTCTCCCTTAATTCCTTTTCATGACATCCTGAGCCAGGGGTCAGAAACAGCACTCTGGAGAAGAAAGCCATGGGGGATACACTCAAAGGACCCCCAAAGGGCAGACAAAGGAGGTGAGAAAGGAGGAGGCATGGAAGCTGAGGGGGCAGGGTTTCAAGCAGGAGTGTGTGGTCAACAGGATTAGAAACAGCCAAGCGCTCGAGAGGGAGAGATCTGAAAAGGCTCTTGGGCCTAGCAGTTCGGGAGGGCGGGGCGTCCTTTTCCAGGACCACACAACAGAGGGAACAGTTAGAATCAAATTATCAGGGTCAAGGGAGGGGGGAGGGAGGGGAGAATGCAAGAGCGACCCAACCACCCTACCTGCTGGAATAAGCGAAGGTGACCACTTAGACCATGTTCGCAGACTTTGGCTGAGAAAAGGAGGGCGGAGGGGCAACTAACAACTGGAGCTTAACCAGAGGGTGAGGGCCAGTAAGGCCAAGGGACAGAAGTATTCCACAGAAGTTTTCCTGTGACGCCTATACTTGTGCACTTACTGTGCCAGCTGCACCAGTCTTCCTGCCATCCATTGTCCTTCGCTGACCCCGTGACTCCTGTCCTCTAGTCCCTCCCCCTGCCCTGGAAACACACTCACACGCACACTCACACAATGCATGCACGTGCGCAGCTCCACACACGGGCACGACTTTGCCAGTGTCCAGCCACACGTCCATGGGGAGAACAGTTCCCGGCCTGTCCTTGGATCCCACACCACCCAGCATCACACCCAGACCACGGGAAAGAAGGCCATTAGAACCGAAAAACCCGGCAGGAAAGGTCCAGCTGTGCAGGGACTTGGTTTTGTCCCTGTGCACGGACGCAAGGTTTCAGTAAGCAATTCTAGAAAAGGTGAATGGTGCTTGATAAGGAATGAAAATCAATGGCATTTGCGGTTTTATTTCTTGTTGAGATGACAGCAGGGAATTGTGAAAATAGGTGTGACTAGTAAGCTGCCCCCCGAGAAGGGAGCAGCAGGCCCCAGCGGGCCTGGGGATGGGGCCAGGGCAGTGGCGGCTGCAGCTTTGGGGTGGTGGGGGGTGGCAGGGGGCTGGGCCACCTTCTTGGTTTCAATTCCTCAGGAAGGTGCAGGCTTCCAGAAGTGCTGTGGGAGAGAACGGAGCAGGAGCTTCAGAAACTGGTTTCTATTTTAATCGATGTGTCAATCAAGGGTGATAATAAACCAGAGGCTTTCCTCTGCGCTTTCCCCACCACCATAGGCTAGTGCTCCACTCACACTTGCCCACGCCCAAGGAAGCACGTGGCTGCTCTGGCCCCCGCCAGCATGGCTGACTCCCTGCTCTGGCCTGGGTGACAACCTCCCCGCCCCCAACTCGTCTCTAACTGACACTGACGGTCCCCTAACTTCTGGAATGTGAGCAATTGATGTGCCATCTTCACGCAGATCTGTTTGCAGTAGTGTCCACAGGCTCCTTCACTCACAAATGAGTCACTGCTCTGCTAAGAGCTGAGGGTTCAGCTGGGACAGACAGGTGCTGCCCTCCAGGGTGCGCAGTCCATGCCCACGGGAGCTGGCTGCTGGCACGAACAGCCCACAGCTGGGATTCTCCAAGTGCATTCCTAGAAACACCTGCAGCGGCTGTGGAGCGCAGGCTTCGCCACCCTGGCAGCGCAGGTGCAACCCGGGAAATCTTTGTTGGGAGAGCTGTTCTGTGCTTCCTTTAGCCCCCCTAACATACAAGAATCAAAAATATCTCCAGGCATTGCCCTGTGTCCCCTTGAGGGCAAAGTCGCCTGAGTTGAGAGCCACTGATAGATTCTTGGCCTTGCCTCCATCCCTGGACCACCACCCCCTCCATCCAGCACTCTGACTCTGGATTGGTGGGGTGGGAGCGAGGGGCGGGGCCTGACACAGAGAAGGCTGTGCAGCTGGAATCTGGCATCATTGCCTAGCTAGAGCCTGACAGTGCTCCCGAGTCTTCCAAATGTTTTTGAAGGATTGGATTATTGTCAGTATATTTTTTCTGGCTAAAGTGTTTTTTGAGCACTTGTATTCTCTATAGATGGTATTTATGGAAACTGTCTAGAAATCAGAATTTGTCATTTCTTAATACATATGTGTCTATATGCATGTATGTGTGTATATGTGTGTATATGCATGTATACCTATGTATATGCATGTTTACATGCATACACCCACATTTCATTTTATTGAATAAAATGATCATTTTCTAAAAACTCCATAACAGTGACTATCAGTATTATAAAATTTAGCATATTATCTGCTGCTTTATTTTTTTCTCTAATTCTTTCACCTCATCAATGAGATTGCAACTTCCTGAAGCATCGAGATAGCATACTGCCTTAACATTTTAATACCCATCTTCATCCTTAGAACACCGCTTGGCCCTCCCACCTTGACCTTCACCCGTGCTGGCTTCTCAGAGAGGCTACCTATGGTGCACTTACGGGAGGTGGAGCATTGCCTCAGATTAGCAACCGCTGTGACATACTCTGGTCCCAAATATTTCTCATACGTTGTTTTGCCCTGGAGTTTGGCCAGACACTCGGTGTTGTCATTGAACAGGAGGTTCTTGGTTTCAGACTGGAACAAGCAGAACTTGCCTGGGCAGAGGGTGCCATTTCTTCCAAACTTGCCCTGTGTCAAAGGGGCCGACAGCAAGTGAGGAAACAGGGAAAGCAGGCAAGTTCATGGATTCGAGAGGCCAAGGACATTCCCCCACCCCCAGGATCAACTCTGGGACAAACATGGGTGGAAAGAGCTGAGTTCTGGAGTTGTCCCACTCCCTTGGCCGGGTGTCCCCTGCCCCGTGTCCTCTTGCTGCCCCAGGGGCCCAGGCGGCAGACCCACCCTGGGCAGCACCTGGGCTCTCAACCTCTCTGATCTCCCCTCCCGCCATCTCTCCTTCCTTCTTAATCTGTGGACAGCTGAGGATTTTCGAGACCTGCCCCCAAAGTGGGTCACCAGAGGCATTCTAATTGGCCAGCTCTCCCAGAGAGGCAGTCTGCACTGGAAATCACCTCTGCCACCAATCAGGCCACTTGGGCGGGTCACTTAGCCTCCCCTGGCCACAGGTCCTCCTCCACGCCCAGAGCTCCTGCAGGCTGAGCTGGGACACCAAGCACCTCCATGGCAGCCGACCTCTCAGCAGCCCCAGCACACACACCCCCAAGAGGCTCCGTAAATGCCACTTAGTGTGCCTATCGGTGCCACTCCAGGGCCCCTGCCTTTAGACCACACCCAGAGACATGATCTTTTGATACAAAACTAGAAGTTTCGGTAGAGAATCACAGACTTGAAGGAAGAGGTGGGATTTCCTTCACACCGCCTCTCATAGGAGGCCTTAAAGCGACAGAAGTTCTGGGTTTGGCATCTTTAGGGAGGACAAACATGGCTGCCTTGTCTAGAACGTTGGTCAGTCAGCCAAGCTCAGGGCTCGCTGTGGAAGCCACTCTACCCGGCTGCAGGAGGAAGGCTCAGTGGTCACCCTCACTAGCTTGAAGAACAAAAAAAATGACAAGGAGAATAACCGGGTCTGAGCCGGGCAGTGAACACAAGTTCAGGGGCATGAGACTCTGGGCGGAGGTTAGGTCAGTCCCAGAAATCCTGGGACAGAAGCCTCTGTTGTCCCCACTGAGACTCTGGATCCTCCCATAGTATGACACAAATACCGTCACCCCCAGCTTCAAGCAGAGGGACTGGAAGGGAAGGCTTGGGATGGGCTGGCTGACCCAGCTCTGTGACTGCCCCAGCTGACAGACACCCACGCAGTTAAGAAAGGACAGGAGGCCCTGGTGGTCCACACCTGTTGGTCCAGCAGCACCTGCTCCAGGTATTGTACCCTATCTTTCCGAGATACCACACCGTGACTCGGGGCCCTGGCCAGGTGGCAGGTCTCAAACTCAGACACAGGCTTCCGGGTGCCATCAAGGCACAAGAGCTCAAAGTCCTCCAGCTTCAGATCCTTAGCCCATGCTTCGGTGCCCCTTCCTGGGGAGAGAAGAAGGTGGCATCAGGCAAAGGGTCCTTCTGGCAAAGGGTGCCACCATCCACTGGTCTCCTGCAATGCCCGCCCTGGGGTCTCAGTGATGTGAAGGACAGAAAAGAAATCACTGCTCCGCACAAGCTGTGCAAGCTTCTAACACACTGAACGTTAGCGCTGTATCCACACAGCGAACGAGAACTCATTCATAAAAAGGAGTGAAGTGCTCACACATGCTACAACACGGGTGAACCTTGAAAGCGTGATGCTCGGGGAAGCAAGCCAGCCACAGAAGGCCAGGCAGTGCAGGATTCCATTCATGTGAACCGTCCAGAGCAGCCTAATCCAGGGAGACGGAAAGCGGATGAATGGCTGCCGGCTCTGGGCGTGGGGAAGTGACTCCCAACAGCTACAGGGTTTCATTTCTTTTTTTTTTTCTTTCTTCCTGACTGCCTGTGTTTTCTGCTCAGAGCATCTACAAGGCTGACATCAAGGTGCTGGCCAGGCTGAGTGCTTGTGTGGAAACAGGGTTCCTTTATGCAGGTACGTAAGCGTTCTAGAATTGGGCCGTGGTGGTGGTTGTACTGAAGACCACCGAGTTGTACACTCTGAACGGGTGGGTTTATGGTATGTGAATTGTGTCTCGATAAAGCTGTTAAATTTTTTAGCTTTTAAAAAGAAAGCCCTCCATCTGTGCCATATTTTTTTTCAGTGAGTTTCAGAAAAAGAACAGCTGGTATATGTTCAGGGAGAAATCATTTCCTTTCCTTTCCCATTCAAGTGCTCTTAGTGGGACCAGAGAAAAGAAGGAAATTTTCTGGGTTTCTCCAATACATTTAGTCAATTCCAATAAAGTACAGGTGTAAAATCCAAGAGAAGTTTAAAACTAAATTTGATGTCTGATCCCAGGAGATCACTCAGGTGAATGGTTCATAAATTCTAAACGGAATTGCGTGCTTGTCTGTGTGCGTGCAAATGCAGGTTCGCTGTGCGGGCCCCTGCTTCTCTCCTGCCATCTCCCCTCAAGAAAGCACCCCACCCTTTCTGTTGGCTTTGTCCATTCGATACTGAGGTCACCCCAAATTTGCATGTCTGGCCTCGATCCCTCGCCCTAAAGACGTGAGGAGGAAGGAGCAGCCGTAACTGTTCCTATCTTTGAAGGAGGGAGGCAGAAAGTTCTTTCTCAGGGGACACAATGGCAAGGCCCCTGCTGAGGAGGAGGGCAGGGGAGGCTGAGGGGGACCAACGGGAGGAGTGCAGTTGGGAGTCTTGAATTTGGTCAGTGTGGTTTTCATCTAGAGATGCCGAGAGAGGGATTATTCACCATGGGCTGGTAGCTCATCTTCCATCATCTGCATCTGCCTGTGATTCTTGTCCCCATTTACTCCCAAGGATTTTCCAGACGGGGACTCATATGGGACTGAATGGAGGTTCCCTACTTCCTTTTTAAAAGGGAAATTTTTATTTGCATAAGTTTGATCTTTTTTTTCAATATCATCCACATTCAGTCCCCCATGGGCTGGGTGGGGTAGGAAGACATGTGTTTCTGTGGTTGTCTAGACAAAGCCAGGAGGCATTTGCTTTAGAGCACTGCTGATGTGTGCGTGTGTGTGTGTGTGTGTGTGTGTGTGTGTGTGTGTGTGTGTGTGAGAGAGAGAGAGGACTGTTTCAGGATCGATGTGACACTGTAGACATCACCATGTCCCACACCAAAGTAAAGAATTTCGGGACTAACTTAAGGGTCTGGAAAGCCGTATGCCCTCCTCCCGCCTCGGACATGACTACTGGGAGGGGCCGAGATGCCAAAGACTCTGTGCTGAAGGGGGAGGGAAACATCCCCACTTACCATCCGTGTTCTCCAAGACAGTGGAAGCTTTCACAAAGGCCACGTCTCCAGCATTCTCGACCAGGCACCTAAAATGTTCCAAAAGATAAACACAGGGCCAGAGAAGAGAAACGATGAGAGTTTTCACAAATGTTTGCAATAGACATTCCAAAATCTGCAACACTGAAGTAAACACGGAAAAGATGAAGACAAATATTTCCGGGAACTTTGGGTTTAAAATAGAAGCCTGAACACATGTCTGTGGCTTCCC